>NC_073693.1:316157524-316211928 GCF_029784155.1 Uranotaenia lowii
TAAAAAAAATAATAATCAACGGTGACTAACCGTTAAAAAGAGATAGCATTTTGGTGTTGTACGAACAATAGCTTATTAGGATATATTGACAGTTCTACACAAACACCACCTTAGCAAGAGGCCTCAACCCTAACCTCAAACCATGGGAGAACAGACTCGATTTTTGAGAAGGGCGCACGATAAACGCGATTTCCCGGTACTAATATCGATAAATTCGCCCTGTGGAAAAGCGACCATCTGTGTTCGTGTTTTGGTTTTTTTGGGTGTTCAGGGGTGCCAAGTGCATTGATATTTGGATAATGATTTTATTTTTTTAATTGTATTGTTATTGAAAAATCTCTTCATGAGTACTGAGAATTTGCAACTTTCCCGTAGATTTCTATTCGAATATGAAATTCAACGCATCATTTATCTGAACGAAATAACAACTGTCTGTATCGCACACTTAAATTATGTAGCGAATAATGTGGATATGTTTAAAATAATCAGAGCATGTAGGCGATTATTTTTTTAGTCAACATAGACGGGGCTTTCATTAATTTACTTGTTTGTAACTGTAAATGATTTTGCATTCGTTTAGAAGTTGGAAACAACTCTTTTTTAATCTACCAAGCAGTACATGAAAATATATTTCAGATGTTTTGAATTCACCTTGAAAATACGTTTGCAAAAGATGGCTTATCTTCATCCATTCAGGGACGACCCGTAATGAATTCAAACGTTCAGTTGTTGATAGTTAAACACTTTAATCAATTCAGAAATATTATGAGTTTAAAACAAGCAAATACTGATTCTAGAAACACTCCTAGCATCACTGGTGAGGCCACCAGCTAATCAATATTTGAGGTTATGGCTGAGGCCAATTTTTCGCCAATACTATTGTCCGTATAGTGTAAATCAATTATTAGGTGTAACAATTTCATAGCGTGAGAGATAAATATTCAAATAAATTTTGGTTGCACTGGTAAGCTGACGGCGCAGCAATGAGCCGTTATCGGAAAGAGAAAAATAACGGCGAGAGGAAAAGAGAAATCAATGTTTTAATGATTGATTTAGTAGATTTTGATGCGCTGAACTCGAATCTTCAACTAGATTTTGTTTATCACTTCTCGTTTTGGTGATATGGAGTTTTGATAAGAATCAGTTTTGAGTGAAATCAATCATTGAAAACTGATGTACTTACAAGTGAACATGAAAAAAACTGGTTCTGAACTTGTTTATTATGCATTATTCAATTAAGGAATACTACTTTCATGATGAGGAATGATCTAAAAAAAAATCTACAGTGTTTAAAAACTCTTTAAAAAAAAAACAAGAATTTCTTACATTACTGAAGAAAGTTTTAGAAAACAAAGATTTTATTTCATTTAAAAATTTTGCTGAAGTCTGAAAAACGATTTGATTTCTGCTATGAGAAAAATCTTAAATTATATGTAGTCATTTCTTCTCTAAAATTCGTTAAAAGTCTATTATTTTCGAAATTGGGAATAGTAAATAAACAGAAAACTTCAATAAAAAAAAATTTCACAGAAGTCAAAATTACATGCGTTCTTGCGGAAAGAAATGTGATATGAACCGTTATTTTGAATTTTATTTGTAATGTTTAAAAGTTTTGTCAGACAGTGCAGAATTTTCTTGAATAATTTTTAAATTATTTAATATTTAAATTATTTCTATCTGAAAAAGTGTTAATCCTGTGGCCATGTTAATTTATAAAAACCCCTTTGAACCTGGAGTTGAAGATTTAGATAAAAAAATAGAGGCTGAAGTTGGTTTCTTGAAAAATATTTCATATCAGCATAAAATTTGTAATGATTCAAACAATTTTTTTTATCTTAGTGATTAATCATCAAAGTAATGGATGAATTCGATTGAATATACTACTAAAAAAACAATATTTCACGAACATGATGCACACTGCTTCTCCTCTTCCCTTCCAATTTCATTTTAAATTAAGAAGTTTAACTGCTCTTTTTGATATCCTTTTAAACAGCTTATACATCCTTTTATAAAACAATGTACGAATCTTTAATATTCACTGCGAACAATTGCTGACAAAAAGATAATTTCCGTCATTTGTATATTGCGCAGTTTAAAAATTATCAATTTAAGAACTCTTTAAAGAATCTTCCGATATAAATGTAATTTACAAATGAAAAAATAAACACATGTGAAAAAAACAATTTATTTGAGAATTTGTCAACAATTGCTATGAATTTAAAACTGAATGTTTTATTATTTTTCTAAAGTATTTTGCTGAATCGTGATTCGAAAAGCTAATTAATATAAACTCTTGTTTCGATTCTTCAATTTCTAAATATAAATTTAATTCTAAAACAAAATTATTAAAATCAAATTCTTAGGTATGCAGCTTTTGGAACTTCATTTTTATTTGTTTTCTCTTAAATTTCAAGCTCTCATAGATTTTAAAATTTATTGGAACTGAATCGAAAGATATAGTTACAAATTTGAAACAAATGATTTAGTAAATCAGTAAAAAATTGTATTTTTGCTTCATGCATTCAATATTTTCAAACATAATGTATAATTTAAAATGAAAAAGATTAATAAAGGATTCATTTCTTATAGCTAATAATATTTTTCAACGAAAAGTACTTGATCCCGAAAAAATAAGCGAGTTATGACGGGATATTATTATCACTGGTTTTATCTCATCTTAATACATAGGCAAGTTTTTGGAGCCTTTTTTTAATCTGTTCTTGGAAGTATGTATATTCCTGAACTCAATTTTTATCAGGTTAGTTCATCACCTCACCATCACCAATTTCGAATTAAACACTGTAAATGCCTTAACAAAAGTAATTTGGTGAAAATTGTTACAGCTGTTTTAGTTCATAGGACCGAATTTTTTTCCAATTTTAAGAATTTAAGAAATTAATAAATTATATTATTTAACAATCACCCCCACAGAGTGGAAAATTTTGAAAATACCAAAGAACACTCATTAGGAAATGTTCGAACTTTTCATAGAAATTCCAGCGTTTGCGAGTATTTTGTAACGGTTTTTTGCTGCTTGGGGGGGGGGGGGGGTGATCACCCCGATCACCCCCCCCCCCCCCATAGAACCGCGCCTGTTACTAGTGCGCTTAACATTTTGACTTCTTATAAAAAAGGATAAAGAAGTTTTTTTTTTACTTTCCAAGTTTTTAAAATAAGAGATTTTTATTGAATTTATGAAGAAATACTAAACAAATTTTCTTCAAACAAAAACTTTGAAACTTAGTTTGAAAAGTATCAAAAACTATAGTTAAAAAGCCATTTACTCGTTTTTCAATTAAATTTCCTTTTCCTAAACTGCCCTGTCCTAAAAAAACATAACTTGGCTTCAATTTAAATTGCACCCATTTCGATACCCATTCTGTGCGATCCATAATTTGCAACTGTTTTACCATACCGAAACATATTTCCAAAAAATACACAACATCATCAGTGCTGCAGAAGCCGCTAGCTTATGCTTCGTACCAAGTACTGGTTTCCGAAAGCATTTGTTTTGCTCCATGTTTTATCCGGCTCAGCAATGGATTCCAAACTTTTCTAATCAGGCTGGTCGAACCTCGTGGCGCACAAAATTTATAACGCGATTTACAAAAGTTCTTCCAGCTGGAAAGTGCTTTTCAGTATGGAGAGAATTAGTCCTCCAAGCGCCAACAATCGATGTTGGTCGTGGGATGAAGCCGTGGTTTTGCTAAATTTGCTAAACAGTTTCACCGCAAGTGGACTCTTTTGGAGAGACTGGTGGCTTCACTTCCACATTCCAATCGCCCCACAAAGAGCCTCAGCCGATCCTCAATTAAGCTCATCCAAAGTGTGGTCCAGCCAATAGGCACTGGCCCACTACTTAGAAGAGTTAGAAGCGGTTGGCGGCGAGTGTGGGTGGATTTCGCCGGATCTTGGTGGTTTTCCAATCGGGTTGCTGGCAGTAGTAGAGAGTCCTCTTTGCCTGGTGATGTCACGGTTTTTGGCACTTGAAGCTCATCCATAATGAGCTTATTGACAAATTACTTGTCATGTTTGATAATGTTGCGTACGGTCATCGAAAGCCACGCCGCGCCGTAGGGTAGCAGAAATACATAATGAGATGAGTGGGCGACGACCACTAACGGACGTCGGCGTCGCGGTGCTGCTCTGATTAGCAGCTTGTCAGTGGGTAGCTGGGCCTAATTAATATTCAAATTCTGTTGATGCCACGTTGCTGCCTGGCTGGCTGAATACAGAGGCGCTTTCCAGTGGTTATATTCAGCTACCAAACAAAAACAATTTCCTCTATAGTTGACATGAGCCGATTAGGTATCAATGATGCTACTACTAATTGTGCTTTGAATTGGTTGAATGTGACTTTTGAATGAAGATTACCCGAATGGTTCGTCAACAGTAATGCAAAAATAGTTAGCTTCAGCCGTAGCTTTGCATTGTGCCAATTTTTCGGGAGGCATTCGTCTACGATAGGTTCCAATTGTTCTCAATGTCTTCAAAGAGAAAGAGTGGATTGAATTTCACAGAACCCAGATGATAACTCGGAACAAAAATATTTCTCACTTCGTTGGAAACGAAAAAAATATAGAATATTAAAATTTAGAATCACTTTAGATGTAGGCTGTCAAAATACTTTTGATATATACATTCCACGCGCTTGTACTTTTTACAGGTGATTTTTTTTCGCTCGCAAACTAAACAATTACAAATTCGTCAATAATTTCGATCACTCAAATCACACGAAACCAACGGAAAAATGAGAAACAATAAACATATTTTATATGATGACAGACAGACAGACAGTGTGCGAGGACTACACGAATGGTGATCACTTCGCGATCCGCTATTGGATAGGCTAAAATATGCGGAAAGGTTGACGTGAGTCTTGCACAAGGGAACGCCTCTAGAAGATAACACAGTTCGACCAGAACGTCTTTGTCGAAGTGTTGCACAGGGAGAGACTAGGGTTCTAGCTCGCCCTTGCGATGCTGCGATGATGAGAAGGGCCAAACTTCAAAACACTAGGCCACCCGTCTACTGGTGGACAGAAAAAAATGTGAGTCTGCGTGCCAACTGCCATAGGGCAACGCGCAGGATGCAGAACGCAAGGACCCAAGAAGAGAGAACGGGGTGTAGGCCACTCTTCACAAGCGCGAGATCGGCTCTCCGCAGGGCGATCATCGCAAGTTAGAGGGCTCGTTTCAAGCAGTTATGCCGTGACGCCAACGACTGTCCATGGGGTGATGCCTATCGGATAGTTATGGGCAGAACTAAAAGTGGGGGTGCACCACCTGAAACGTGCCCGGATAAACTGAGAGTCATTATCAATGAGCTGTTCCCACAGCACGATGTTATGCGCTTGCCTACAGTCCGGTATGACCGGGACACCAGCGCGAAGAGCGGATAACGGTGGAAGAACTTCGCGAGATCGCCATGTCTCTAACCGAGGAAGGGCCGCGGAGCAGACGACATTCCGAACGTCGCATTGAAGGCCGCGATCTGGGAGTTCCCCGATATGTTCCGGACATCGTTGCAACGATACGTGACAAAACGTTTGTTTCCTGACACGTGGAAACAGCAGGAACTCGTTCTTCTCCCAAAACTGGGGTATCGGCCGATCTGTCTACTGGATACAGCGCGTAAGGCTCTGAAGAAGGTGATTCAAAACCAATTTCAGAGATACACTGAAAGCGAGGGCGGACTCTCGGAAAAACAGTTCGATTTCCGTCGAGGTCTCAGCATTGTAGATGCCATTCGCTCGGTCATCAAGGTATTGGACAGAGCCAGGTTAACCAAGAGGAAAGGGCTCCGATTTTGCGCGGTGGTTACTCTGGACGTGAAGAACGCCTTCAACAGTGTCAGTTGGAGAGCGATTGCGTCGTCACTCATCCAAATGAAGATCCTGGCATATCTGTATAGGCTTGTGGAAAGTTACTTCCACAATCACCAACTGCAGTATATGACCGGCGAGGGTTTGTGAACACAAGAAGTTTCGCCGGGTGTTCCACAGGGGTCAATACTCGGCCCGGTTCTGGGGAACATCACTTACGACGAACTCCTACGAACGAGCTTCCTATCGGAAGCTGAACTCGTAGGATTTGCGGATGATGTAGTCCTCTTGGCGAAAGGTTCCTCAACAGCAGTGGTTGAGCTACTGACCACGGTAGTTATCCAGGCAGTGGAAAGGTGGATGCACTTCAAGTGCCTGAGTCTAGCCCACCTCAAAACCGAGATGGTGCTAATCACCAACCTGATCTCACCCCAAACAGGTACCATTGCAGTTGGACCGTGCAATATCGTGTCCAAACGTCCAATCAAGTACCTAGGGGTGATGATAGATGACAGGCTCGGCTTTTCGAGCCGTGTCGAAGACGCGACGTGTGCAAGAGAGTGGAATGGCCACGGCCGCACTCACACGGATGATGTCGAATTCCCCGGCAATCCGAAGTAGTAAAAGGAGGATCCTGAAAAGTGTGACCACATCAATCTTGTGGTACAGAGCAGCGGCCTGGAGGCTGGCTCTGGGAAGAAACTGTAATCTGCAGCGACTTAGCAGCGTTCAGTGGCTGATAAACCTACGGGTTATCAGCGGACCATGTCGTCCGAAGCCGCCTGTGTAGTGGCGGGTGTCATGACCATCTCGGTTTTGCTTGAGGAGGATGTCTACTGCTACGACAACAAAAACACGCCCAACGTACGAGATCTCTCCAATGAGGACTCGATGCCCAACTGGCAGCAGCTGTGGGACAGCTCAACGAGAGGAAGGTGAACCCATCGTCTGATCCCCCACATCGGGAGCTGGATCGGAAGAAGGCACACGGTTAAGTGGACTTCTATATGACGCAATTCCTGACTGGTCATGGATGCTTTATGAAGAACCACTACCGGTTTGGACGTGTGGCTTCGCCATATTGCCCAGATTGTGGTGACGTAGAGGAAACCCCCAAACATGTGGTGTTTGCCTGTCCAAGGTTTGCTGTTGCACGTACCAACATATTTGCGGCCTGCGGGTCCGACACGACAGCAGACAACGTGGTGCAGAGGATGTGTACAGATTCCAACACTTGGCATGCGGTCAGTGATGGTTTCACCTGGAACATGACTGCCCTGCAGAGAAGCTGGAATAAATGGCAGTCCGCGATTGATTGATCGAAACTTCAAAGATAAGGCATCATCTTATTCTTAGCGAAGGTCAGGGGTGCGCCGGGAACGTGTGTAGGACATTCCAACGCCGGGGGGTATCCGAGTAGTACGGCTTCCTAAGGGGGAAACTGCGGGGATAAGACTATACCTTCCTCATAGCCAACCTCGCAAGAAGAGATCGGGAGATACCCACGGTTAAAACGGATTTCGATGCCGAGCGAGCCTCTCGAGTCGGTGTAGGATGTCGTCACTGTCGGGAAACATCCGAGTGTGTGCCGTGACAGGCGCGAGTCCAGGACAAGCTGCTCGCGATCTGGCAAACGAAGGGCAGAAAAGCCGTGGGCCGAAAATCCTTGGGTTGCCAGCCAAAGGGTTGAAGAAGACCGGACAACGGTCGGAATAGGCTGACCCCACCGACGGGGAGCTGTCGAGTAGTATGCGTCAGACCCACGGTTTGAAGCTACAAAGATAAGGCAACATCTCTTGCGTAGCTGATGCCGTGGGTGGCGCTGCGTTCGTGCCTAGGATGCTCCATCCTCGGGGAGTATCTGAGTAGGCTGGTTCCCAACGATCGACTTGACCTTCTTTGCAGTGGAAATCATTGGGAAAGGGTTATTCCATGATCGGGACATACCCACGGGTACATTGGCTCTCGTCACCGGGCGAGCCATTCGAGTCGGAGTAGGATGACGTCTCAGTCCCCCCGTGTGCTGTGACAGGCGCGAGTCTAGAATAAGCTGCTCTCGATCGGCATACTACGGGCAAAGTGGCAACCCTCGAATCCTGGAGATAAGAGGTCGGGCTTCGAGTCGTAAGAGGAGGAATCAGGCCTTTAATCAACAGGAGGAGGGGTATAAGTGACCACCTTGAGTCATTAAAAAGAGAGGTCAGATCTCGGGCGCTAGAGGAGAGGTCGGGCCTTGAATCGTGCAGAAGAGAGGTCAACTTCGAGTCGATGTGAGGAGGAATCGGATCTCGAGTCTTTTGAGGAGAGATCAGGCCTCGAGTCGCGAAGAGGAGAGGTTTGTGTGGGAATTTCAAGTCATTGCGAAAAGATGTCGGTTCTCAAGTCACTAGAGGAGAGTTCGGACGTCGAGTCGTAAGGATGAGAGTTTTTGCTGATAGTGGTCTCGTCAATGAGTTTTGCCTTACAGTGCACTAGCGCGAATGTGCAGTAAGAGGTGGAAACCAGGTCTGCTGCCCAAGCTGGAATCTTCCTATTGTACCCATGAACCTAGAGGGGGGACACGGTTGCTCGCCGTGTCTTGGAATACAATTCGTAAACCGGGATTTACCACCTAGGTGATCAACTAAGAAAAAAGGGTCTGAAATCCCAGGTCCCAGGTCCCAGGTCTTAAGTCTAGGTTTCAAGTCCCAGGTCCCAGGTCCCAGATCCCAGGTCCCAGGTTCCAAGTCCCAGGTCTCAAGTCTAGGTTTCAAGTTCCAGATCCCAGGTCCCAGGTCTCAAGTTTAGGATTCAAGTCCCAGGTCCCTGGTCCTAGGTCCCAGATCCCAGGTTCTAAGTCCCTGGTCCCAGGTCCCAGGTCTCAAGTCTAGGTTTCAAGTCCCAGGTCTCAAGTCTCAGGTCCCAGGTCCCAGGTCCCAAGTCCCAGGTCCCAGGTCCCAGGTCCCAGGCCCCAGGTCCCAGGTCCCAGGTCCCAGGTCCCAGGTCCCAGGTCCCAGGTCCCAGGTCCCAGGTCCCAGGTCCCAGGTCCCAGGTCCCAGGTCCCAGGTCCCAGGTCCCAGGTCCCAGGTCGCAGGTCACATGCTCCAGGTTCCAGGTCCCAGGTCAAAGGTCCCAAGTCCCAGATCCCAGGTCCCAAGTCCCAGGTTCCAAGTCCCAGGTCTCAAGTCTAGGTCTCAAGTCCCAGGTCTCAGGTTCCAGGTCCCAGATCCCAGGTCCCAGGTCCCAGGTCCCAGGTCCTAGGTCTCATGCCCCATGTGCTAAGTCTTGGGTTTAACTCTCGTCAAAAGTCACTGGTCTCATTTCTTTATTCTATTCTCAGTTTTATGTCTCATATCTTATGTCTCAGAACTAAGTTCTGACGTTCCATTTATTGAGAAATTTATATCATGCTTTAGGATAAACCTCTGGTCTATAAGTATCCTCCCTCGGGCCCCACTCCTCAGGATTAAGGTCTCATGTCTCCGTACTGTGGACAGTACTGAAGTCTCTAGTATCATATTTCAGGTCTTAATTTCCATGTCTCAGACAGGACCCAACCCCGTCAAACATGTTAATTGATACACACATTCCATTGAATTACAAACCCAGATAAAACTGTTAAAAATTGGATAATTTTCAGATAGGTTTCTAATTTCGTTTGAAAGATAGGTATACTAATGACTATTTTATAGTTTTTCAATGACCTGATTGCCCCAATTTCAATTCATTGCAATAACAAACTTATCGTGATAAATGTGGTTCACTTAAAGAAAAAAAACCGACTCTATTTAAAATTCAAGCTCAGTTTCTGGAAATGGTACTCAAACCGCAAAATTACGATCGGTAAACGAAAGCCGGTGTGGAGGAAAAATCATTGAAACAATATGAACATTCTAACGTCTGAGGGCAACAAAAAAGCTAGCAGAAGAAATGAAATCAGTTCAATCCGTTCGAGAAACCTCTTGAATGTGGAGTAAGAAGGCACCCCCAGCTTCCTTCATTGCAACGTGGAAGGAACTCAATCGGTTACACTGCCAAAGAAATGGGAGTCGCAAGAACGGAGAAGTGAACGAAACACGTGTGACTAGCTGCTCTAGCCATTCAGGGCCCTATCCCTGGGTGCGGTTGCACTTTCACGAGATTCCCCATTCAAATCACGTTCCGGTGATTGTGTGGTGTTCCTCCAGCAGCCACCAAACCAATCGACATCGAAATGATGAACCACAAAAATTGAATGTTAGTTCACTTCCACTTGGGTCGCTATGGGCTGAATCGGACTTGAGGAAAATTTTGGTAAAACGATGCGTTGGTTTTTTATAAAATAAAGCTCAGAAAAATTTATATCATCAACAGCTTTTTCACTGAAATAAAAAATAAAGTGGCAGCTCTCAAAAATCATTGTTTGAATTTTTTTCCCAATCGCTCCCACAGTAGGGTTTCCTTGAGTCCTCCGAGTCAAAAAGATCCAATGCATGTCACAGAACCCAAGCGAGGAGGCCCCCTTCTGCGCCATTCTTGGCGCATAGCACAATCCAGCTCTATTTGTACCGGACAGATGCCAACGTTTTTGGTTCTGGACCTGAGCCTGTGATTTGGGAAAATTTGTGGGTATTCCTTACAACATACAGATCTCCTCAACTTTCTTTGCAGCTGCCTTGCCGTGGATGTGGGAATTCCAGGATGAAACCATTCCAATGGCTTTCTGTCACGAATGACGGGTAAATTCAATTTTATGTAGTTGCTGGTTGATGAAGTCCTGGGAGAGATTTTTTTCCTCCTTCGGTACAATATCCTTGACACGACACAGCTCGGACAGAAGATTTTGGCACCATCGAACGTCGAGAGAGACATTCGCAGAGTTGATGGATCAAGCAAACAATGTCTGAAGATTGTTGCATCAAAATCTAGGACGGGGAAAGAAAGTTACAATAAAGTGATTAGCACTCCTAGATTGGAATTGAGTTTAACGTAATTTCGTTTCATTGTGGGTCTGCCTGTTGAGTGAAATTGCTTAACTTCGAAGTTTTAAAACAGAAAAGCCCCAAAAACATTCGTAATATAATCAAGCTTTGCTAAGCTAGCTAAGAAAAGCCCCAAAAACATTCGTAATATAATTTCAAAATTCCGATTTTATACACTTGACAGTGGATTGTAGCCTTTCTTACAGCTCGTAAATTAAATATGAAAACATACTACATTAAATAACAAACAAATAATAGATTTTTAAATCCTTAATCTTTTAATTTTGATCAAAGGATTCCAAACGCAGCAGATCCAAAATGAATTGATGTAAATTGAAAATTGTAAATTGTAATAGGATTAGAGCATTTGAAAATAGCCATAAATTTCATACATGTAACAAAAATTGCCATTAAATTGTGGTTCTTGAATGACTAGGTCCTGAAATATGATGCAAGATCCCGTTTCTATAAAAAAAAAATAAAATTGGTATAATTTATCAAATCTTATGTTTTGTTTTGAGTTCTTCTTAGTACATCTTTTTACCTTAAAATGAACACATTTTTAAAGGTGATTGGAAGTATGAGAGAAACATGAGATATCAAAGAAAGAAAGAACATAAGCGGTAAAAATCATATTTTTCGGGAAAAAGGTAGCGGAAATCATGGGATCAATAGGAAATTTCGGGTTCAAGTCTCTGACGGTGAGCCGAAAAAAAAGGTATAATTTCAATGTACTTTTTTTTGAATCACAAAATATGATAGCTTCAACATAAAGATATACGTTTAAAAATTAAGAAAACAATTTAAAAAACAAGACACTCAACCATGTGTTTCAAATAATCCTATGTTTTCTCTGAGTAACTTAAAATTGTGAAAAATTACGAAATATTCAAAATTGACAGAATTGGCAAAATTTCAAAAAATTGGCAAAACTCACGAAATTAGCAAAAAAATGAAAAACAAAAATAACAAAAAAGAGAAAAATTTCATTTAAAAGATCACTGGCAACACTGATGAGAATCACAAAACTGAAAAAGTGACAAATTTGAAAAAAAAAAAAACATTGGAAGTTACTAATTCGATTTTTTTTAAATTTGATTGAATTGACAAAATTGACTTAATTTTGTCTCTTTTGTCGATTTAGTTATTTTTCTAATTTGTGTTAATTTTGGTGAAAATCGCAGTTGTAAAATTTTTTTCGATTTAATAAATTCGAGTAACAAATTCCAAATCATAAATTCTGTAAAATTGGCCAATTGTCAATTCTGTCCATTCTGTTGACCTTTTTATTTTGTCAATATTAAAAAATTTGTAATTTTTGCCGTTTTGTTCAATTTTTGAATGTTTTTCAATTTGTAATTTTTCAATATAAGGCAATTTTCATCATTTGTGATGCTTGTCCTTTTTGTCACTGTTTCAACGTTCTTTTATTTTTCATATTTGTATGTTTTTTCTGGTTAATTTTTTTTTTTTGTCTTGAAAGTCATTTTTGTTCACTTTTATTTATTTATCAATGGTTTAAAATCTGTAATCTTTTTAGTTTTGTCAATTTTTCCATTTTTTGTCAAGTTTGTCAATTTTGAAATTTTTGTCAATTTTTTCGAATATGTCAACCTTTTAACATATTATTAACCTTTGTCAATTTGGTAAATATTTTCAATCTGGTATTTTTTATAATTTTTGCCAAATTTGTTATAACACTCATTTTCAACTTTGTGTCATTTTCACGAGTTTTTGTCATTTTTGTCATTTTTGTCATTTTTGTCATTTTTGTCATTTTTGTCATTTTGTCATTTTTGTCATTTTTGTCGATTTTGTCATTTTTGTCATTTTGTCATTTTTGTCATTTTTGTCATGTTTGTAATTTTTGTCATTTTTGTCATTTTTGTAATTTTTGTCATTTTTGTCATTTTTGTCATTTTTGTCATTTTTGTCATTTTTGTCATTTTTGTCATTTTTGTCATTTTTGTCATTTTTGTCATTTTTGTCATTTTTGTCATTTTTGTCATTTTTGTCATTTTTGTCATTTTTGTCATTTTTGTCATTTTTGTCATTTTTGTCATTTTTGTCATTTTTGTCATTTTTGTCATTTTTGTCATTTTTGTCATTTTTGTCATTTTGTCATTTTTGTCATTTTTGTCATTTTTGTCATTTTTGTCATTTTTGTCATTTTTGTCATTTTTGTCATTTTTGTCATTTTTGTCATTTTTGTCATTTTTGTCATTTTTGTCATTTTTGTCATTTTTGTCATTTTTGTCATTTTTGTCATTTTTGTCATTTTTGTCATTTTTGTCATTTTTGTCATTTTTGTCATTTTTGTCATTTTTGTCATTTTTGTCATTTTTGTCATTTTTGTCATTTTTGTCATTTTTGTCATTTTTGTCATTTTTGTCATTTTTGTCATTTTTGTCATTTTTGTCATTTTTGTCATTTTTGTCATTTTTGTCATTTTTGTCATTTTTGTCATTTTTGTCATTTTTGTCATTTTTGTCATTTTTGTAATTTTTGTAATTTTTGTAATTTTTGTAATTTTTGTCATTTTTGTCATTTTTGTCATTTTTGTCATTTTTGTCATTTTTGTCATTTTTGTCATTTTTGTCATTTTTGTCATTTTTGTCATTTTTGTCATTTTTGTCATTTTTGTCATTTTTGTCATTTTTGTCATTGTTGTCATTGTTGTCATTTTTGTAATTTTTGTCATTTTTGTCATTTTTGTCATTTTTGTCATTTTTGTCATTTTTGTCATTTTTGTCATTTTTGTCATTTTTGTCATTTTTGTCATTTTTGTCATTTTTGTCATTTTTGTCATTTTTGTCATTTTTGTCATTTTTGTCATTTTTGTAATTTTTGTAATTTTTGTAATTTTTGTAATTTTTGTAATTTTTTGTCATTTTTGTCATTTTTGTCATTTTTGTCATTTTTGTCATTTTTGTCATTTTTGTCATTTTTGTCATTTTTGTCATTTTTGTCATTTGTGTCATTTTTGTCAGTTTTTTCATTTTTGTCATTTTTGTCATTTTTGTCATTTTTGTCATTTTTGTCATTTTTGTCATTTTTGTCATTTTTGTCATTTTTGTCATTTGTGTCATTTTTGTCATTTTTGTCATTTTTGTCATTTTTGTCATTTTTGTCATTTTTGTCATTTTTGTCATTTTTGTAATTTTTGTAATTTTTGTAATTTTTGTAATTTTTGTAATTTTTGTAATTTTTGTAATTTTTGTCATTTTTGTCATTTTTGTCATTTTTGTCATTTTTGTCATTTTTGTCATTTTTGTCATTTTTGTCATTTTTGTCATTTTTGTCATTTTGTCATTTTTGTCATTTTTGTCATTTTTGTCATTTTTGTCATTTTTGTCATTTTTGTCATTTTTGTCATTTTTGTCATTTTTGTCATTTTTGTCATTTTTGTCATTTTTGTCATTTTTGTCATTTTTGTCATTTTTGTCATTTTTGTCATTTTTGTCATTTTTGTCATTTTTTTCATTTTTGTCATTTTTGTCATTTTTGTCATTTTTGTCATTTTTGTCATTTTTGTCATTTTTGTCATTTTTGTCATTTTTGTCATTTTTGTCATTTTTGTCATTTTTGTCATTTTTGTCTTGTCATTTTTGTCATTTTTGTCATTTTTGTCATTTTTGTCATTTTTGTCATTTTTGTCATTTTTGTCATTTTTGTCATTTTTGTCATTTTTGTCATTTTTGTCATTTTTGTCATTTTTGTCATTTTTGTCATTTTTGTCATTTTTGTCATTTTTGTCATTTTTGTCATTTTTGTCATTTTTGTCATTTTTGTCATTTTTGTCATTTTTGTCATTTTTGTCATTTTTGTCATTTTTTTCATTTTTGTCATTTTTGTCATTTTTGTCATTTTTGTCATTTTTGTCATTTTTGTCATTTTTGTCATTTTTGTCATTTTTGTCATTTTTGTAATTTTTGTAATTTTTGTAATTTTTGCAATTTTTGTAATTTTGGTTATTTTTTATAATTTTTGTAAATTTTGTCATTTTTGTCATTTTTGTTATTTTTGTCATTTTTGTCATTTTTGTCATTTTTGTTATTTTTGTCATTTTTGTCATTTTTGTCATTTTTGTCATTTTTGTCATTTTTGTCATTTTTGTCATTTTTGTCATTTTTGTCATTTTTGTCATTTTTGTCATTTTTGTCATTTTTGTCATTTTTGTAATTTTTGTAATTTTTGTAATTTTTGTAATTTTTGTAATTTTTTAATTTTTGTCATTTTTGTCATTTTTGTCATTTTTGTAATTTTTGTAATTTTTGTAATTTTTGTAATTTTTGTAATTTTTGTAATTTTTGTAATTTTGGTTATTTTTTATAATTTTTGTAAATTTTGTCATTTTTGTCATTTTTGTTATTTTTGTCATTTTTGTCATTTTTGTCATTTTTGTTATTTTTGTCATTTTTGTCATTTTTGTCATTTTTGTCATTTTTGTCATTTTTGTCATTTTTGTCATTTTTGTCATTTTTGTCATTTTTGTCATTTTTGTCATTTTTGTCATTTTTGTCATTTTTGTCATTTTTGTCATTTTTGTCATTTTTGTCATTTTTGTCATTTTTGTCATTTTTGTCATTTTTGTCATTTTTGTCATTTTTGTCATTTTTGTCATTTTTGTAATTTTTGTAATTTTTGTAATTTTTGTAATTTTTGTAATTTTTGTCATTTTTGTCATTTTTGTCATTTTTGTCATTTTTGTCATTTTTGTCATTTTTGTCATTTTTGTCATTTTTGTCATTTTTGTCATTTTTGTCATTTTTGTCATTTTTGTCATTTTTGTCATTTTTGTCATTTTTGTCATTTTTGTCATTTTTGTCATTTTTGTCATTTTTGTCATTTTTGTCATTTTTGTCATTTTGTCATTTTTGTCATTTTTGTCATTTTTGTCATTTTTGTCATTTTTGTCATTTTTGTCATTTTTGTCATTTTTGTCATTTTGTCATTTTTGTCATTTTTGTCATTTTTGTCATTTTTGTCATTTTTGTCATTTTTGTCATTTTTGTCATTTTTGTCATTTTTGTCATTTTTGTCATTTTTGTCATTTTTGTCATTTTTGTCATTTTTGTCAGTTTTGTCAGTTTTGTCATTTTTGTCATTTTTGTCATTTTTGTCATTTTTGTCATTTTTGTCATTTTTGTCATTTTTGTCATTTTTGTCATTTTTGTCATTTTTGTCATTTTTGTCATTTTTGTCATTTTTGTCATTTTTGTCATTTTTGTCATTTTTGTCATTTTTGTCATTTTTGTCATTTTTGTCATTTTTGTCATTTTTGTCATTTTTGTCATTTTTGTCATTTTTGTCATTTTTGTCATTTTTGTCATTTTTGTCATTTTTGTCATTTTTGTCATTTTTGTCATTTTTGTCATTTTTGTCATTTTTGTCATTTTTGTCATTTTTGTCATTTTTGTCATTTTTGTCATTTTTGTCATTTTTGTCATTTTTGTCATTTTTGTCATTTTTGTCATTTTTGTCATTTTTGTCATTTTTGTCATTTTTGTCATTTTTGTCATTTTTGTCATTTTTGTCATTTTTGTCATTTTTGTCATTTTTGTCATTTTTGTCATTTTTGTCATTTTTGTCATTTTTGTCATTTTGGTCATTTTTGTCATTTTTGTCATTTTTGTCATTTTTGTCATTTTTGTCATTTTTGTCATTTTTGTCATTTTTGTCATTTTTGTCATTTTTGTCATTTTTGTCATTTTTGTCATTTTTGTCATTTTTGTCATTTTTGTCATTTTTGTCATTTTTGTCATTTTTGTCATTTTTGTCATTTTTGTCATTTTTGTCATTTTTGTCATTTTTGTCATTTTTGTCTTTTTTTCGATTTTGTCATTTTTGTCATTTTTGTCATTTTTGTCATTTTTGTCATTTTTGTCATTTTTGTCATTTTTGTAATTTTTGTCATTTTTGTCATTTTTGTCATTTTTGTCATTTTTGTCATTTTTGTCATTTTTGTCATTTTTGTCATTTTTGTCATTTTTGTCATTTTTGTCATTTTTGTCATTTTTGTCATTTTTGTCATTTTTGTCATTTTTGTCATTTTTGTCATTTTTGTCATTTTTGTCATTTTTGTCATTTTTGTCATTTTTGTCATTTTTGTCATTTTTGTCATTTTTGTCATTTTTGTCATTTTTGTCATTTTTGTCATTTTTTTCATTTTTGTCATTTTTGTCATTTTTGTCATTTTTGTCATTTTTGTCATTTTTGTCATTTTTGTCATTTTTGTCATTTTTGTCATTTTTGTCATTTTTGTCATTTTTGTCATTTTTGTCATTTTTGTCATTTTTGTCATTTTTGTCATTTTTGTCATTTTTGTCATTTTTGTCATTTTTGTCATTTTTGTCATTTTTGTCATTTTTGTCACATTTGTCATTTTTTCACTTTTGTCACTTTTGTCATTTTTGTCATTTTTGTCATTTTTGTCATTTTTGTCATTTTTGTCATTTTTGTCATTTTTGTCACATTTTTCATTTTTTCACTTTTGTCACTTTTGTCATTTTTGTCATTCTTGTCATTTTTGTAATCTTTTAATTTTTGTTATTTTTGTAATTTTTGTTATTTTTGTAATTTTTGTAATTTTTGTAATTTTTGTAATTTTTGTAATTTTTGTAATTTTTGTAATTTTTGTCATTTTTGTCATTTTTGTAATTTTTGTAATTTTTGTAATTTTTGTAATTTTTGTAATTTTTGTAATTTTTGTAATTTTTGTAATTTTTGTAATTTTTGTAATTTTTGTAATTTTTGTAATTTTGGTAATTTTTTATAATTTTTGTAAATTTTGTCATTTTTGTCATTTTTGTTATTTTTGTCATTTTTGTCATTTTTGTCATTTTTGTTATTTTTGTCATTTTTGTCATGTTTGTCATTTTTGTCATTTTTGTCATTTTTGTCATTTTTGTCATTTTTGTCATTTTTGTCATTTTTGTCATTTTTGTCATTTTTGTCATTTTTGTCATTTTTGTCATTTTTATAATTTTTGTAATTTTTGTCATTTTTGTCATTTTTGTCATTTTTGTCATTTTTGTCATTTTTGTCATTTTTGTCATTTTTGTCATTTTTGTCATTTTTGTCATTTTTGTCATTTTTGTCATTTTTGTCATTTTTGTCATTTTTGTCATTTTTGTCATTTTTGTCATTTTTGTCATTTTTGTCATTTTTGTCATTTTTGTCATTTTTGTCATTTTTGTCATTTTTGTCATTTTTGTCATTTTTGTCATTTTTGTCATTTTTGTCATTTTTGTCATTTTTGTCATTTTTGTCATTTTTGTCATTTTTGTCATTTTTGTCATTTTGTCATTTTGTCATTTTTGTCATTTTTGTCATTTTTGTCATTTTTGTCATTTTTGTCATTTTTGTCATTTTTGTCATTTTTGTCATTTTTGTCATTTTTGTCATTTTTGTAATTTTTGTAATTTTTGTCATTTTTGTCATTTTTGTCATTTTTGTCATTTTTGTCATTTTTGTCATTTTTGTCATTTTTGTCATTTTTGTCATTTTTGTCATTTTTGTCATTTTTGTCATTTTTGTCATTTTTGTCATTTTTGTCATTTTTGTCATTTTTGTCATTTTTGTCATTTTTGTCATTTTTGTCATTTTTGTCATTTTTGTCATTTTTGTCATTTTTGTCATTTTTGTCATTTTTGTCATTTTTGTCATTTTTGTCATTTTTGTCATTTTTGTCATTTTTGTCATTTTTGTCATTTTTGTCATTTTTGTCATTTTTGTCATTTTTGTCATTTTTGTCATTTTTGTCATTTTTGTCATTTTTGTCATTTTTGTCATTTTTGTCATTTTTGTCATTTTTTGTAATTTTTGTCATTTTTGTCATTTTTGTCATTTTTGTCATTTTTGTCATTTTTGTCATTTTTGTCATTTTTGTCATTTTTGTCATTTTTGTCATTTTTGTCATTTTTGTCATTTTTGTCATTTTTGTCATTTTTGTCATTTTTGTCATTTTTGTCATTTTTGTCATTTTTGTCATTTTTGTCATTTTTGTCATTTTTGTCATTTTTGTCATTTTTGTCATTTTTGTCATTTTTGTCATTTTTGTCATTTTTGTCATTTTTGTAGTTGTTTTTTTCATACTTTTATAAATTGAAGAATAAAAAAATCAATTTTTCTCATGATCAAATTATTTTAATTGTGCTGCTAAGTTTCGGATAAACGTCGACAATGAACTCTGAAAGGTTTATCTAAGACCCGGAATGAGTTATCTCCCGAATCGACCGATTTACCTTTCCGTGAGAAAGGAAAAAAAATGTCACATTCAACCCTATCCAATTGTTTTCTTTAACTCATTTTCTGCGTAGTAGTAGGTTTCCAATTAAAACTTCTCGAAATTCCCCTAACTGATATTGCTTTGTTTATTTCATGTTCCCTTTTTTAATTTTTATGTTTTGAGATTTTTTGACAAGAACTTTTCCATAAACTCGCAACATCTCTCTGGAAGAGCTTCCCGAACAATATTCCACACTTTTAGCGAAGCAACAGCGCCCACTGGAATGAGTAAAACCAAAAACACATCCGAAAAAAACCCAGCTGATTCGCTTCAACACTCCTTAGCAAAGTTCAACAACAAGCTCGTTGCTGCTGCTGCTGCTGGCTGAGTGCTGACACAAGTTTTGGAAACAATGTTCAACTATACGGGAAAACTTGGTGAGGAAAAACTTTTTTCCACCCAGCACTGATTACCCCCAGGCGAAATTATAACAATTGGAAGCGCTCAACAGGCTACAACAATTTGCTGCTTCGGTTCAAACTCCCGGTTTAGTTGATTGTTGCCAGTTGTTGGTCTCGGGGGCTGTCAATTATATCTCTGAGAACATAATTATTTCATAATCATGAATTGGGTTAAGGCATGGACCAGCCAAAGGGAGAGGGCAGTTCTGGAAACTCTTCCGAATCTTAAACTTAGTAGTATAATTTCTTTATTCTTAGGATTTTGTTGAAGAACTGAGAGGTGCAAGCTGATCAGATGAAGAAGCGTTATTCGTTCTAGGGTTAAATTGAATCGTACAAAGATATTGAAATCCCGTATTTCTGCAACTTCATCAGGGAAAATATTTCTATATTATGTTTTGTACATCGAGATTTGAATTTTTCTTGATATCGTCGTTCAGTGCGGTGATCCCATACAGGGCATATATTTATGGGCAAAAATCGTAAAACGTTGAAATTCCATGAAATATTTGTTTCAATGTTCAATTATTGAAAGTACGCAACAAAAATTATGCTTTGAACATTTGGACTCAATTTTTAATTTTAAGCCCCATATAATCTAAATTTAGTTCACGGGTTAGAAACCTTAAAAAGATCCAGGTTTATGGGGCTACTGACTTCTCCGATTTGCAAGAAAAACAGCAGATTTACAATCAATTTAACAGCGTCTTTGCGAAAATTCGCAAGGGTGATATTCAAATCCACTTGGGCGACTTCAAGGCAAAGATAGGCTCCGAAAACCAAGACTTTAAACGCATCATGAGGCGCCGTGTTCTAGGACTGATGAGTGAAAACGGAGAACTGTTTGTAGAATTTTGTGGCAACATAAACATGGTGATCAGTGGATCGCTCTTCCCCCATCGACCAGCACATAAGGTCACTTGGGTATCCCGAGATGGCCGAACAGAAAATCAAATTGACCACATCTGCATCAGCCGAAAATGGAGAAGGAGCCTTCTTGATGTCCGCAACAAACGAAACGCAGACATTTCATCTGGCCATCAACTCGTCCTTTGGTGAGATACGACTGAGAATTTCGCGTGTCCGGTGGCTAGAGGAGAAATTTGGATGTCGATACGACGTCCGCCGGTTGGAGAATCCAGAGGTGAAAAGGGCATACGTTGAACAGCTAGAATCCCGAGCCTCGGAACTGCCGACAGACGGAACAGTCGAAGAACAGTGGTGTGGAATCAAGAATGCCTTTATCACGACGAGCCATGGTACTCTCGGTAAAGTTTGTGGAAGAAGGAGTTAATGGATGTCGGATGAAACTAGGAGGATGGTCGATGATCGGAGAAAGGCGAAAGTCGGCATGTACCGGGTCAGCCAAAGCAGCCGCCGCTTACGATATGCGGAGCTGGAAAAGGCAGTTAAACGAGCTTGTAGACGAGACAAGGGAGCATGGACAAACTCCGTAGCCGAAGAGGGAAAAAGACCCCCCGCCAAGGGAGATATTCGATTACTTTATGATATTTTCCGCCACTTTAGTGGTGCAAGGACTAATGCTAAAATTCCGCTGAAAAAACAAGTAGTTGTCGTGTCGTTGCGCGGTTGGTGGTCTGGCAACTGGATCTCAAACGTGGAACTACACTGCCGGTGTCGTTAAAAGGCGCAAGAAATCAAGATGCGGCAGCTGGAGATGGACATAATCTTCGGAAAAAAATTTTCAGAGAGGCGCATGAATGGAATCCAGAAGGACATCGAAGAAGAGGCAGACCCGAAAGCTCGTAGTAGCGAATGCTATTTGCCGAAATCCCCACTGTCGACGAGAATCTTGACTGGGACTAAGTGAAGACGCTGGCTTTGGATCGTCAACAGAGGAGGTCTTTTACCACGGCTCTATGCACCGAAGGATCAGCGGCGGGAACATTAAGTAAGTCAGAACAACATTTTGGTAATAACTGCTGAGTTCAGTGGAACTTTTTTGTCGCAAATACTTTTCCCATTTTGCCTAATTCAATCAAGCTTAGCTTACGATTCCCACTTCAGATAATTAAAATTACTTGGTCATTTGAAAATAAGCTGAACAGATAAACGTACTCAACATGTTTAATATTTTGAAAAAAAGAGAACTGATTTCTGCGATTCCTATTGACTGTTTAGTCTTGCACGGTGTGTTTCGTAGAAGGACCTGAAGAAAAAAAAAGTAGGTAACGCAAATTTTTGCAAATAAGAGCTTTTCCCGGTTCATTTCCCTCGAAAATCAACATATTTGGTTAGTTACCCCTCCTCCATTTTTTTTTTTTGAAAATTTTCTATTTCAAATCTTCAAAAAATATACATTTATTTGAGGTGTTTTTGTAATTTCAGAGCTGCAATTTCGCTTAGGTCTAACTTTCAAGGTTTATAAATTGAAACGGTCCATTTGAATCCAGTATCTTTAGATTGTATGATAATGGAAACACTGGAGGGTATTTCATTGAAAAAAGCTCAATGCAGAAATCAGTTAATACTAGGAACAGATATAACTTTTTTGTGATAACGCTTATCGAAGATGCAATATTTAAGCTTGGATTTTTGGTTTTATTACCGCGATTGCTTATACTTCGAAGTTATCGACGTTTTTCGGTGAGTGGCTCAGTGGCAAGCTCCCTGACGTATCGTTTCTCTATATGATCCTCGATACCTCTCCAATCAACGTAGGCATCAAACATTTGGCGCCTTTCTTCCCAACGAGCTGCCACACATCCTTCACCACTATGTGAGGTTTACCTAGATATTTTTTTTGAAAATCAATGTTAATGGATCTTAATTATCCTCTTTCTCTCTCTCTACAACTAATTCAAAAGAAAATATAACTCTCATTTCAATTTCTTTTAAAAATTTCCTTTACAATCAGGATTTACACTCGACTGCACAAACTGGTACAAATTACCATACTTTGGGTAGCTAAAAGCTCCCACATTTCGAGAACCTATTTTGCCTCCAGCCAAGGATTTATTCTCGACTGCATGGAAACACAAATGTTTCCACACTTTGGGCAACTGTTCCGAGAATTCCCGTTTTTCTTGGTCTTGGCAACAGTTCCCACATCTCGAGAACCTTAAGCTGTGTCTGAGGTATTCCGCCGGCATCACAAGCTGGCACACACAATTTCAGATTTATGAAATTGTTTGGGAGAGAGAGAAAGGAAAAAAAAACATACCATTGGCCAAGCCATTTCTAAAATCTTGATTTCCAGTAGCTTGTGGATAAATCTGGATCCTGGATAAGTCTTGGAAAATCTCCGAGGGGCGTTTGAAAAAAATATTTTCGCTCGTCGCCAATTTGTAGAGACAAAGACTGGTTAGTTTGGAGAACAATTTAATAATAATCTTTATTCTGACATAGTTAAGTAACGACTACTGAGATACTACACCCGGTTGCTTTGCAACCCTTTCCATGGGAAAAATTAAATTCATAGAAATTATTTTAATTAAAATTAAATTCTATTCAATACAATTTCCACATTATTCAAAAGCGAACTTTTTTTCATGGTACCTGAGCTTCTAGATTGTTGGTGTTGTTGGGGTTTAAAAGTGTTATAGAAACCATCCCCGGTCTTGAAAACGGCTTCACACCAAATTTTACGTTGATAGGTTCAATAGTTTCCGAAAATTATTAAAATTGTGTCAATTTTTTTATAATTTAGTATAGCTCCCCTCCCCCTATTTAGGGATTCGAAATAAATCAAGAAGGAAAACGAAGAACAGCTGAAACAATACACATAAAACTCGAAAAAAGGGAGAACAGTAAACATCAAGCAAAATCGAGAGAGACGCAACAATTCGTAACTTAAACGACGGATTCAAAAACGACGTCATCAAATACGACGACAGCAACCAACATAACGAAGACATCGGTAATGATAAACGCCAGCTGCTAGAAGCAGTTCAAATTTGACTTAAATCAAGTAAAACAGCCGTTCAGGAAGCAAGCGGCGATACAAATCGTAAGAAAAATTAAATAAAAATATATCCCAGTGGCGATCGAAATAAGATAACAAAATCGTAAGTGCAAAAGTGCAGTGATATTGAGAAGAATTTTTGTATTAATTTAAAATTATTGTCCTCTTATACAGTTTTCTGATGATGGCTGAAAGTAATAGACCGAAACGTCAGAAGAATAATTTTTATTTGATTTTAAATTCCTCGAAAAGCATCAACCAGAAAAGCCAATAAGAAGTAGCGATAATCGATTCTCGATAGCATTTGGTCGGGTTGGGAACTATTATAGAAACAATTCCCGGTCTAGAAAACGGCAAACTTCACGTTGAATGGCTAAGTACTTTCTAAAAATTGTTCGAATTGTGGCGTGTTTTTAATTATTTTGTATGGGGCCTTTCCACCCTCCCCCCCTCCTTTAAAACAGAGCGGTTTGAAAATATTTTCGAAACAATCTCCGATCCCAAGAACTTTTGAAAACCAAATTTCTTATTGATTTAAGTTTAAGTTCAAGTTAAGTAGTTTTCGAATCTCTATGGAACACACAGACAGACGGACAAACATTTATTTTTATATAAATTAGTGCCCTTTTTATTCAAATGGAAAGGAAAAGGTCGACATTTCATATCATTAGACAAAAACCTGTTTGCCAAATCAATAAACCATCTAATCATGTTAAAACGCTAATATATATCATTTTTTAACTAAATTTGTTCCAAACTTGTTCGAATTTAATCATATTTTTGAAAATTTTGTATAGGAGTCCCTTTTACAAAACGGTAGAAGTATAGAAGTTTTAAAATAATCTCATGCCATCAAGAATCTTACTGTGTGTCAAATTTGTTCAAAATTGATTGGAAATTGTTAAGTTCTGAAATATAAATTTTTAAGTTCTGAAAATCTCCCCCCCCTTTAATACAAAAATATTTGTAAATCCCATTGTTAGTTCAAATGCATTAAAAGCTGGCCACCACCATACTTAATCATTCAATTATGTCATAATACGTTTGTGTGAGAAAGTAGGTGAAAATTACTACTTAATGGTATGAATTGTGTCATATTTTAGGTAAATTTTGTATGGGAGAAACCTACCCCCCCCCCCTTCTTTTGGTTGGAGTGGTTTAAGCTATTATAGAAACCATCTCCAGCCCCAAAAACCCGCAGATGCCAACTTTGGCGATGATCGGTACAATAGTTTCCGAGTCTATAAGGAACGGACAGACAGACAGACAAACATTCACAGACAAACAAACAAAGGTAAAACAAACACAAAAAAAAATAAATCTTATGAGGACTCACCGACCAAATATTTTAATTTTGCCTAGAAATGGCTCATAACTTTTCAATTTCTGGAAAAATAGAGCTACTGTTTTTTTTTTTTTAAACATCTTCTGGAAAAACACGGTGCTTGCTTTTTGTTTCAAAGAAATACACAAATTGTAAACAGGAATGCCTATATTGAACAAAAAGATGTAAGAATTCCTAATTTGTATTGAAGATCAACAATTCAATGTGGAATATTGCGTTATTAGTATCTCAGATTAAAATATCTAATGCAACGTATTATTTATTTCATATAATCACATAAGCTTTACAACATTTTCAGGGTGACGTCGGTGACCTCAACCTGACCTTTTTTTGGTAGTGGTCGTAGGCTTCTTGGTAGTTGTGGTTGTTGTGACAACAGGTTTACACGGCAAGCATGGACCCCCAACAGTTTGCCGAGCATATCCATTCTTGGTATCACAGAAACATCCGACTCCACAAGCCGAACACATTACTCCGGGCGCCTGACCACAGAGCAGCTCCGAACAGGGTCCGCAGGTCGAGTAGATCTCGTGGGCCCAACAGGCAGCTACAAATTGAGCAGGTTATAAGTTGAAAAAAAGTTTATTAGAAGTTTACTTCACGCAATACCTTGGTTTGCGGCTTTCCGGGATTCCGCAAACTGAATCAGAACTAGACAACCAAGTACGAGCAAAAACAGCTTCATGATCACCCAATTTCGAATGAATCTAATTTTCTGAAAATTTTATATTTATGCTATTTTCTTAGAGCTCTAAATAGATTTGATTAGACTGATTTCATTTGCGTCATTTCAGAGGCAACTATTGACTTTGTTCACAGTTAAACCAATATTGCCGAAAAGTCTGGTGGATTTATTTATACTTCGAAACTGGCTAACGTCAGTCATGAAATAATTTGTACAGTTGATGCTAGATGCATTGATATTTGTGTTCGATCTGAAATTACATTAAATTTTTGTTATTTTTAAGTCCAAATGTAAATTGAACTTTAAAAAATTCACGGAATAGGTAAATTATTCGAGAAAAAAATATCCCATAAAGTTTTGCACGCAAACACTTCTGTTTAACAAACTGGGTAGATTTTTCTCGAGCCCTTTTCAGGTGCTCTCAAATTTAAAGGCAACCACCCCCTTCATCGAAGACGGCTTGAACCTGAACCGAAAGGTGCATTGGAGATCCGGTAAGAACCCGTCGATGCGGAACTTGTAAGATGAACACCAGAGGGAGAGATAGAATTGAAATAAGAGAGATAGCACTAGAAGCAAAGTCAGCCAGCCGGAGAAAGCGAAAGATGAAGCAACCGAACCGGAACCATATTGGCGGAAGTCGACGTCTTATTCCCAGGAAGCGCCGGGAAACTTTGTACCCCGGAAGCGGGGTACTGAAGTCAGGAGAAAGAGGCGGATAAGGACAGAATAATTGTCGGGAAAGAACATAAATATTAAATTTGACAATCTTCTCTACACATAATTTTCAAACGGAAAACTTTTCCAGTTCAGTTTGTAGATCGAAAAAAAAAAACCTCGATGTTCGGCATTTTAGACGAAAGTTTCTCGAGGACGGCGGTCGAAGATTTTACCACTGAGAACCGGAGGTTGGGAAGTTTTGGCCAGCTAGAATATCTTCCGGATCTAGAGTGAGCTTTCGGTCGAAGAAAGAAAAGTTGTTCCCGGACCCTAAATGGGATTCCGATTGCGGTCTACCTCAAAGAGTGCATGCATAATAATCGAGTTGTTCGCAAATGGTCAATGGGGAAAATTTCACCCCGAGAAAAGGGACTTCACCAAGTGATAAAGAGATGGCAGCTTGGGAGAAATTGACAAAGTGAACGGAATGTAAGAAAAAGTGAAGATGAAAGTTTTCAAATCCGAAGCTGATTGTATAAAAAGAATCCTTCCCGGGGGTGAACCGTCTCTCAAAACCGATCAAGGACTCGTTAAAATCGAATGAAAACTAATACAATTCAATCAAGTTCCCTTCAAAACTGAATTCAGTTATTTCTGATTGAAGTTGAGGAAATTTCTCTTGAGAAACAGTGCTGTAATGAAATTATCGTTTCGTTCAATCTATTTTTTTTTAAATAAAAAGCGAATATGAACTCTAGACTAAGCTTGCTAGATTTCATGTTTATAACCGCTTATATGCTCAGGTAATTGTTACAAAAAATTCTGAAAGGTCCTGTGCACCCCGGTTGTTCAGTTTTTTTTTTAAATTGGCTGAGGTTTTGCCTAGATTTATGAATTTTATTTGCAAAATCCACTCAAATTTGAAATTAATTTCAAGAAACGAAGTTCTTTGATCAAGTTTTGTAAAAATAATCCTATTTTTTTTGTAAGCATTTTTCACGCGTGATGAAATCCGTTATTTAAATATAGCAATAACGTGTTGGTTTGCGAGAACTATGTAAAAGAGTGGTCCTTATGGCAAAAAACTTAAGATAATTGCATTCATAGCTACATATTGTATTCGGATTTGGAAGAGTTAACTGTAGATGGAATAAAAATAAGAATATTAAGATTAAATATCATTATATGATTGTGTGTTTGGGTGGCAGGCAAAAGGATCATGTTTTATTTCGAAGGTGGAAACTGCTGAAAGAAAAACTGACCTCAGCAAAATAACAGCCGCCAATTTCTTTTTTTTTTTAATTTTATGTGAATTTGGTTGGGTATTATTTGGCATCGTATTCAATTAATTTATTTTTTGAATTATCTCCTTTTCCCATCCTAACTTCAGACTGAAAGAAAAAAGAGGTCTGGACCCAAGTAACACAGATAAAGCCAACTAGTATTAGGAAGCTTTACCATGGTTTAATTATGGCATTTTTTGTGCAGCTCGTTTTATGACGGTTTAGTTATGGTCAAGGAAATTGCTTATATTTTTATTTCGTCCATATGTTTTCAAATAGTTTTGAACAGGCTAACAAAACTACTATTAAACACACTGTTTTAGTTATTTTGAAAGAGTTATGAATGCTTTGTTTAAACTATAATAAAACACAATCTTAGAAGTTTGCTCCAAGCTTTCTTTTGCATGTTCTATAATAGCTCTCAGTGCATGATTATTAAACCGCCATAAAACTTAGTGACAGTTCTCGATCAAGATGTGAAAGCAGGACACGCTCAGGTTAGATAGCACATATTTGAATTGGACCTCCCAATGTCACACATTTTTGATAAGTTGGTTTTTAGTTAAAATAAAAAAAAAATATATAAAAATCTTTAAAAACTTGAAATCACTGGAAGTGGTATGAATATCTTCTTCACAATATGAGTATTGAATGAAAAGGCCCAAATAGTAGGAAAAAAAATTGTTGCTTGAAGCCATCATTAATCCAAGATGGCGGCTTCCGCTATTATTTTCAAAGCTGTAAATTACTGAAAATATCATGAAACCTTCACAATATGGTAATTAGGTGAAAATGATAAATAGTAGAAGTCGAATTTCGTTGTCCGTCGCCATCTTAAATTCCAGGATTGCGGCTACCACCCAACTTGAAAATACTGTGTATGACTGAAAATCGCATAAAACCCTTACAATATGGATATAAGTTGAAAGAGAGCAACCGGTAGAAGTCGAATTTCGTTATCTGACGCCATATTAAAATCCAAGATGGCGGCTTCCGCTGCACTTTGAAATGTAGTAAATGACTTAAAATGACATGAAACCCATGGTATTGGGTAAAAGAGCTAAACGTATAGAAGTCGAATTACGCTATGTGGTCATTTCATGCGATTTTCAGTGATTTAAGTCATTTTCAAGTTCAGTGGAAGCCGCCATCCTGGATTTCGAGATGCACCTGATAGCGAAATTTGACTTCTTCTAGTTTAGCCCTTAAGTCAATACCCATATTGTGGGGGTTTCATGCGATTTTAAGTTATTTACAGCATTTTTAAATTCAGTGAAAGTCGTCATCTTGGATTTCAAGACAGCGTCTGATAGAGAAATTCCTCTTAAACTGATTAGGCCATTTTACCCAATGACCATATTGTGGGAATTTCAAGTGACTTTCAGTGATTTCAATCATTTCAGTTCAGTTCAGTGGAAGCCGCCATCTTGGATTTCAAAATGACGCTTGATAGCGAAATTTGTATTTTACTCGTTGATTCTTTTCAACTTGTACTCATATTGTGAGAGTTTCATGCGATTTTCAGCGATTAACAGCATTTTAAATTTCAGTAGAAGCCGCAATTTTGGATTTCAAGATGACGTTTGAAAGCAAAAATCGACTTCTCCAAGTTTAGCCCTTTCACCAAATACCAATATTGTGGGCCTTTCATGCGATTTTCAGTGATTAACAGCATCTCAAAGTTTAGCGGAAGCCGCCATTATGGATTTCAAATTGACATCGGAAAGAAAAAATATTGATTTCTTCTAGTTTAGCCCTTTCATCCAATACCCGTATAGTGGTGGTTTAATGCAACATTTTTGTCATTTACAGCATTAAAAGTTGAGTGAATGACGCCATCTTGGATTTCAAGATGGCGTCTGAAAGCGAAATTCGACTTCTACTCGCTTAGCCCTTTCACCCACAACCCATAGTTTTGGGATTTCATGCGATTTTAAATCATTTACAACATCTTAAAGTTCCGCGTAAGCCGCCATCTTTTATCTCAAGATGGCTTCAGACAACGATATTTAATTTCAACTCATGATTTATTCCACGGGTCATTCACAACCAATCCCTTTTTATTCAAATAGTCTGTCCTCATTTACTGTACTAATGATTAACGACTCAGAAATGAGGAACTCATCCTAAGCGTGTAATTGGTTGGCTTGCGAACGAAACGTCAAATCGTAGCTTTTTTTGGGGTCATCATTAAACCATAATAAAACTAACTTTTCTGACCATAAATAGGCTATTAAGCATTGAATTGACTAAAGCCATGTTGGTTGCAAAATCGAAGTGCACAAAATGACGCCATGTTGATGGATTCACAATGCAAGCATTGGAAAACATTTTTTCAGGAATATTTTCCATCAATTCCATCATGATTGACTATCAGATTTGACGAGGCGCATTTATTTTAAGATACGATTTCATACACATTTTACCTAAAATCTTGACTGGCAGTAGAAAAGATGCTCATAATATGGTTAAAATACTGGTTTGTTGGCTATTAATTTTACCAGATCATATCTCAATAATGCAATCATCATTCATCAACCATTATGGATGCTGGAAAATATAAAAATAAAACTCCGAGAACTCACAGAATCGAGAAAAAAAAAACAAAAATGGCTTTTTTAAAGTATTGGTGACCATCATTGATGACCAACAATGATTGGTCATGATGACGTTTCTAGGATAGGGCCAAATAGCCTGATTTTGGCTTTATTAGAGTTCAGGTGATGTTATAGAATGCGCTTTAGCTTTTTATGAAGATTAGTGCTATAGTCCAAACGAAATTTTGCTGACCATAATAAAACTAAAATTGTTACTTGGGAAACCATTAAGAAAGTGTTTTTTGTATACAAATACATTTACATGTAACAATTGGTTTTATTTTCTCGAGTTATTAAAAACTTGCAAGTGTGACTCATTCATCCCTTCCTTATTTCTTGCGGTAATCGAACTATAAGAGAAACTTTTATTGGGGGCCTATAATCATTTTTTTTATTAGTTGATCACCCAGGTGGTAAATCCTTTTTACGGATTGCATTCCAAGGCACGGCGAGCCACCGCGTCCCCCCAGTTTGCTACTCTGGGTCCATGGGTGCAATTGGACGACTCATGATACTATGTACCCCTACGCCATAAAATCCACCTGGGGCCTCTGGCCATAATTCCCATCCGGACCTAGCAACGAAGGCTTTACCCATGATGGGAGACCATACTCGCGCAGTGCGCTCCACGGCAAATACTCGTTTTATTCGTACTACACCAGCAATCTCAACCACTCGTTGTCACGATTCACGACTTACGGGTTGGCAGTCCGTTCGCCGCTACTCGTGACTCGAGTCCCACATGCGGCCTCTTGTCGCAATTCGTGACGTCATGACCCGCCTCTCCTCACGACTCGAGACCCTCTCACACTCATCCTCTTGACACGATTCGAGGCGACTCTACCCACCTCTCCTCGTGTCTCGAGAGCCCTCGATCAACACGTCTCTTGACCCACTTCGAGACGAGAACAACTCGCCTCTCCTCGGGTCCGGAGATAACCACACATCCTTTTTCTCCATCTCGACTCTTCGAGACTCATCCTGAGGCCCATCCACTGGGCGCCACATGTTACGGCACAAGGCCCCTCTGCCCGTCGTGAGTCGGTCATATCCGCGAATCAGGGCTAGGACCACCTGACGCGCGAATTCGACCAACACCCGCTCGAACATTTGGTCGTCCCGCATATCGGGGTCGCGACTACCCGATACACGTTACGACCCCTCCCTCCTGCAACTGAGCACTGGTACCAAGGTGCCCAGTCGCACCACGTTTTTGTCCCACTCGGCATGCAGCCCGTCGGTAGCTGACTGTGCCAAGTGTGACGTGTAGTTCTCTTGGCCGTACATCTACAGGTGACGAGTCTGTAGACACGTTTCCACTCTGCACCACGGGGAGGTGAAACTACGTCGCAGAGTCATATCCTCGACAAGCTTTCGAGTTATTCATAAACCCCCTCCCCTTTTCTATCTCCCCATAAGAAGAAGAAGAAGAAGGGGGTCAAAGACCATCAGAGCGATACTTCTTGTTCAGAAATGCGCTCTTATAACACATTTTGTTCCTTTTGTCGAATGGGTCTCAATCTATATATCTCGCGTGAGCTCTCATTACGTCGTATGAAACATCTTAATAATTCACAGAAAACTGCTGTAAAAGTTATCAAAACATCTTTTAAATTTGTATTTCACATATAGAATGTGTTGTCCAGGCTACAAATATTCTAAATTAAAAGAAGTTGCGACTAGTTTATGTCAGTTTTTGTATTTTTTTCGTAATAAAAACTGTTTGTATACATTTTGTTTCATACGACGTAATGAAAGCTCACGCGAGATATATAGAAATGAAATTCTGTCTGTCTGTCTGTCTATTCCCTATAGACTCGAAAACTACCGAACGGATTTACGGGAAATTTGAGGCCAGAGAAGGTGCATTTAATAGTTTGAATCGAAGGGGAGGGGGGGGGGGTCTCTCAAATGAAAGATACAAGTCTTCATAACTTGAAAACTGATCATGCAAATGAAACCAAATTTGGCATGGGAGTATATTTCGGTACGAGGAATGTTTCTTTGATAGTTCCGCTCCCCTGTCTCCTTCCAATGGGAAAATAGTAGGGGAGAGGAGGCTCCCATACAATTTTTCGCACAATTCGAGAACTAATTCAAAAAAAATTAAAATAAATATAATTCATCATTTAGATACATTTGAGAACGAGAAATGTATTTTTTTTATAGCGAGACCCCTCCCTCTCTCCACCGTGAAGAGGGGTCTCCACCTGAACTCAAATTAAATTGCAGAGTTTAATTGAGAAGAGGTTTTTTTTCTAAGATTGCTCATGGCTTCTTCCTCCTTACAATGATTCGAAGTGAAGGGGGAAGGAGAGCTCCCATACTTTTTTTTCAATAACTCGGATGCTAATCTAGCAGATGGTTACAAATTGGGAAAAGTGTTTTAAATACAGGAAATATTTGTAACATGTTTGATACCTCTTAAGGGATAGGAAAGAGAATAGAGGTGCCAAACGTCCGATTTAAAAAATTGAAGAGCTCAAATAAATTTAACCAAATTTTACATGGGAGATTATTAGGGTACGAGAAATGGTTATATGGTTATTAAAAAAAACCGTTTGCAGCATCCAGTTGGGAATAAGGAGGGAAAAAGGAATTTCGCACCAATTTTTACAGAACTTAAGAACTTATTCAACAAATAGAACCAAAATTAAAAGAAAAAGTTGTCGAGAACGAAAAATGTTTCTATTTTTGAAAGGAAAGATTCCATACAGTACAGAGCTGGGAATGTGGAAGGTTTTATCGCATAGTTTTTTAAACTTTTCAAGCTGAAGAAACCATATTTTACATAAGTGTTTTTTAAAGATTCCTACTCCTCCTTTTTTCAAGGAGAAACGGGAAGAAGGAAAGTATGTATAGCTCGAAAAATTATCAAACAGATGTAGCCATATGTGAAATGTGATGTTATTTGGTTTCGAAAATGTTGTTTTGCCAGTTTATAGACCCATCCCATATTGTAAGCGGGAAAGGCAAATAAAAACGAGTTTTTTATATCAGATTTAAAACAATTATTGAATTACAATTTCAAATATAGTTTAAAAAAATCATTTATTCTAATCTTCTTTGTGATCCACTAGTTATTTGATGTGAAAGCTCTCATTTTAAAGATACAGAACATTGTATATGTATTTAGAATGAAATTATTTTCACGCAATTTATTGATTTTAAGAAGGTGTAGCAACGCACGCCAAGTCAACTAGTTTATAATATAAATCCAAATGTTTAATTTTAATTTCAAATCTTTAAAAAATAAAAAATCGTTTTTAAGCAATGTGTTTGAAATTAAAAAAAATAAAGCGGATTATTAACAATTTTTTACTAAGAACAAGATTCCCATCAGACCAAAAAATAAATTACAGAAAATTTGTCAAAAAGGTAGTTTTTCAAAATGTGACAAAATGATCAAAATACAAAATCATGATTCTGGAAAAAATTAAGATTAAAAGAGAATCACTTTATGAAATTCGCAATTTAGCAATGATTATGATAAAAAAAATCCAAGATTGGTCGACTAGACAATGAAATGCTGATTTCCAGTTATTTGCTAAGGTATTTAGATGATTATTTCAAAATAAAAGTGCCTCAGAATCAACAGTTTAAAACTCTGGAAAAATAAATTGGAAAAGTTTTATATAGAATTTCAAATCACAGACTGAAACTGGAATGAAAAAACAATTGGGTTTTGTTAGTTTTTCTACAATTGTTTTTAGTGATTGATTTTTCAAATTTTATTACATTTTGGGAGAATGATGTAGAGTGTTTTAATTCACGCAAATTTCAATGATGATCGAAAATCTTACAATAATTTTGCATTATTCATATTAATTCTTAAGCGTTTCAAGTGAGCATTCCAGATTGTTCGGTTTTATAATTATTCTAACCCCCGTTATTCAAGCTTTCGTAAAAATCGTTAAATTTTTGTAAATGTGGGAAAAATATTTTATTTTCTAAAAATATAATCTTTATTTAATAAGTAAGAGAAAGTGGTGTAACATGTATGTATTGATGCCATCCCAGATCTCCAGGATTTATACGGACATAATTGGGGTTTCAAAGTAGAGTGGATTGGACATGTAAAGCAAATTTTTAGCTGGCTAAATCAAAACCAAATGCCCAGATAGTGCAAGTCTTGCACTGCAAGGTTATGAAAGTAGTTGTCCTGTTTCGCATAGCCAAAAAAAAAAAATGGAAAGATCTGCAATTCTTATTTTATGGGCCCCTTTAATTTATATTATAGTAAAACTATTGAAAATATTATTCCACTGGGGTCCTCTTACTTGTTATATTTTACGTTTGAATTCCAATGATTCTGGTTTGGTTAGATTTCTAAAGCTTAAAGCAGAGTCGGGGGCCCGGGGCAATTGCCCCCATTGTCCCCTCTCCATAATCCGGAGTAGAATGCAATGCAATAAAAATGCTTTAATTTACGATCATCGATTCAATAATTTGATTCAAAGGGTCAAATAGAAGAATAAAATTTATTATCACTTTTAAACTTCTTAACAGTATCCCGTGTTTCAAGTACCTTCGACTATTTTTATTTACAATGTGCTCAAATTAAACCTTGCAGTATATGCAATTTTTTTAAAATATATACCAAACCATTTGTAAAGAAGCTTTGTTGAATGATAAACAAAAATTTGCAATAACTCTGGTATCTGTGTCACGCAAATTTGAGTCAAAATCATGAATCTTCCTATAATTTGGGAGCAAACCGTTCAACAACCTATAATTTGGGAGCCACAAATCTCTACATTTAAACGGTACACCCAAAAAAAAAGTTGTAAAATTTCAAAGCCGATCGAAGTAAACAATGTGCCGAAAATGCGCTAAAATGTGCATTGTGCTAAAGATGATATATTTGCTTTCCCGTCACTGGCATAAAGACTCGAGCTCTCAAGAAGAACTTTTATAGGATTTTTTTTTTTAAAAAACGAACACACACATATAGGATCTCAGTGAAACTTCATGTTTCTTTGAAGAGATCTAATTTACTTAACTCTAAGGCGTACATCTTTCAAGGATATTATGGCTAGCATCTTACAAATGCTAAAACCACCAGACCACAGAAAGAGTACTATGTGTGCCGTGATCGGGATTCGATCTCATGGACTCTGGCTTAGAAGACTGGAACGCTATCCTCTAGGCCACGGCCGGTGGCTTGATTTTCATCCTATTATGATTATAATTCATCTCACGAACAAGAAAAGAGAAAATATAACCGTTTCGGTGAGAATGAAACTCACTTCAATTTTCTATTTTAATCTTGCCCATCCAACAGTTTAATCAATGTATCACCTGAACCAGATGAAAAAACGAGAGTTAATAGTGTTTCTGCCACAGTCCTTCACAAAAAAATACACAGCGTCTGGCGTTTGGCCGGTAGTTTGCCAACATTGTCTTATGATGGAAATGGGAATTAAAAACGAGAATCTGTTTTTTGCTTTCTAATGCCTGATTACATACATATACACAGTATTAACCAAAAGCGGATCAATTATTTCTATGCCAGTGATTGTTTCCATCCTCTTTTATCTCGCAATGGGATAGGGAGGGCCATGAAAACTTTTTAATTTTGTTTCTTTCAGTCATTCGCAATACGATTCAGCTGGGAGGTTAATTCCGGAGGTCTCAAATCGAATCATCGTCGCTGGCATTCACATCTTATGCCAATGACGTTGACATATTGACAACTCGTGATTGGAGTAAGAGCTGAATTTTGAGTGTTGGTATGCATAAAGTTGCCAGATTGCCCGGTTTTATCCGGGTTTGACCGGATATTTAATACTTAATTTGAGAACAGTCCAGCCCGGCCCGGTTGCCTGGATTTCATTAAGAATTGCCGGATTTAACCCGGATTTATTCACTTTATTTGGCAAATTAAACAAAACCAAACAACAATCACCTCCAAAACGAAATTTTTTGAGCATGTATAATAAAAATAATCCTGAAAGGTTTTTGGAAGCCTTAAATACGGTTCAAAATCTATCGATGACTTTTGATGAAAAATAAATTTTTTATTAAATTTTTTTTTTTGATTTTTGTTGAGGAATTTTTAAGTTTTTACAAAATTTGCCCGGATATTGCTCAGATTTATGGTTATCAATATAAAATCGAATGCTTGGATTTTGCCAGGTTTTTAAATAAAAATTGGCCGGTTTGTTCGGCCCGGAAACGTGCTGAAAAAATTCTAGCAACCTTAGGTATGCAACTATCATTTTAAAGTGTGTTCTGCATTTGATGTTCCTGGCACTTCTACATCCACTCCTGATCGACCCACACGAGACACTCAACAGCTTTAGCTGCAACCAATAAACCCGAAAAGGCATCGCCCTAATTGGCAAAGTTTGATAGCTTCACCCAATTCCTCCCCCACCATGCTCAGCATCCTAGACTGGGCATTAAACCTTCCCTGCGTCCTAAAGGTACCTACTGGAAGAAAGTTCACAATTCCTTCCCATAAATCCTTGGTGAGAGGCGGTACCCTTGCTAAAACTATAGATTACAAATGCGTTTCAATTTCAACACATCTATTTGCGATAGATATTAACTTTGAATTGATTTATTATGCAAATATGTTTCCTAGGCTCTGAGAAAGTTTAGCCGGCTACAATTGCGAGTGATCTTAATCAAGGCAGTGGTGTCAAATTTACTTTTTTTTTAAATCTTCGAGATTTAAGATAAATTAAAAAAAAAATTGAGCTTGATTTTCACATAGCTTTCTTCCTTCATTTGTTTGAAAATTTTACAAATCAAAAATTAAGGAAAACATCTACATATAAGTTCAAATTTGACTGCCCTGCCATAAAACAAGTCTCCTGAGTGGGTGGCTCAAACAACTTTTAACCGGAAATCCTATCCTCTTCCTCTCCACCTAATCTTTCAAAAACCCTTAATTCGTATCCATTTGGCCCTCTTCTAAGAGATATAAAAAACAATTCATACCTAAATGGCCAACCGATGCTGATCCTTCCCCGGTAAAAGGGGTGTCGAAAGAAAGTTTGCCCCGTTGCGGTCGGAACGTTCATTAGAAACATTCAACTGGATTCGAAGTTTTAACTCAATGGCTGGCTCACTTTTCTGTGTAGTTTTTACTTTGAACCAAACATTCATTCATTCACCAAGTTTTGCCACCGAGAGTGTCTATGCCGAATGCTGTTTGTCAGCCTAAGTGATAGAATGGATTTAATTAGAACCTTGACAGCTTCGGATGTGCACCGGTGAATGCTGTAAATTATTGCCGTTTTTCTGAAGAACTTTCAACGTTGAATTTGATTAGTTTTCTCATAGGACTTGACAGTTGAAATATAGATGCTTGGGCTCAAAGTACAAATTCTGTAAGAATGCTCAGTTCTCTTAGTAAACATGTATCCATACGCTTATTATGTTGAAATCATCATCTTCCATATTTGTAGAATTTCGCAGGTTTTCGAATATTTAGTAGGACAACGATTTTGATTTGTGGAAAGACAAAGTTTATTCAAAATTGTCTTGTTCTCATACCAAGAAGTTTAACAATACACAACAAAAAATAAATTTTTAAAAAGATTGAATAAAAAGTCGTAACTTTTTATGTTATTGTACAAAATCACGATGTTCTTAATATGAGCCTGTCTTTTGTACAAGATCACATCATGTTATGTAGCATCGCACCGAAGTAGCCACTGGTTGTTTTGCCTACATTTGTGATATTTTAAAATTCGAAAAGTTCAAGAGTATTTCAGGAATTCTGAAAGATATAATTTACAAGTAGGTAAGTACTTTTATATTTCCCAGAAAACTTCTGCAGATTTTTTTATGTGAGTTCAGTATAATTTTTTTGTTTTAGAAAATATCGCAAATTAAAATTTGAAGTCTTATAATAAGAAACTAGATCTCCAAGTAATTTATTATGTTATTTCTCTTATGTGTGCTGCTACAAAGACATTGAAACTATGCAAAATTTGGAAAAAGTATGCCTTGCCATCGTTTTTATAAATGATTACAACACTTTTTGACGTTGCCATAGGCATTTATTTTATTTTATTTACTTTCAGTGTTGCCGAATACAAATATTGTTTTTTTTTCGTTAAACTTGATTTCAAAGGTTGATACGGACAAAATTTAGTCAATATCAACTTGACGTATTTCTTTCAATTTTGTATTCAAAAAACCGGATTACCCCTCATTTTGAAGGCGTGTGTATGTAGAATGTTGTTCCTATTTTGATTTTGGAATTCACTCTTCAGTTGTCAAAATGCCGTCCAAGGAAGAAGAGCAGCGTATCAAAATTTTGCTCGCACATCGCGAAAATCCGAGCTACTCGCACGCAAAGCTGGCAAAATCGCTAAAAGTTGCCAAATCAACCGTTACAAATGTAATTAAAGTGTTTGGGGAACGTGTCGGCAGCCAGGAAGTCTGGATCGGGGGGGAATCGAAGACCGGAAGCCGCTGAGACGACAAAGAGGGTTGCCGGTAGTTTCAAGCGAAATCCTAACCTCTATCTCTGAGATACCGCAAATAAGCTGGGTGTATCGTCTACAACCGTGCATCGAGCCGGACTATCGACTTACAAGAAGGTAGTGATTCCAAATCGCGATGATAAACAAAATACGACGGCCAAAGCGCGATCCCGGAGGCTGTACACGACGATGCTGACGAAGTTTAACTGCGTGGTAATGGACGACGAAACCTACGTCAAAGCCGACTACAAGCAGCTTCCGGAACAGGAGTTTTATACGGCAAAAGGAAGGGGAAAGGTAGCAAATATTTTCAAGCACATGAAACTGTCAAAGTTCGCGAAGAAATATCTGGTTTGGCAAGCCATCTGTACCTGTGGCTTGAAAAGCAGCATTTTCATAGCTTCCGGGACTGTCAACCAAGAAATTTACGTGGAAGAGTGTTTGAATAAACGTCTGCTGCCTTTCCTGAAGAAACACGGTTGTTCCGTACTGTTTTGGCCGGATTTGGCATCTTGCCATTACGGTAAAAAAGCCATGGAGTGGTAGGCCGCCAACAACGTGCTGGTGGTTCCCAAGGACAAGAACCCTCCCAACACGCCAGAGCTCCGCCCAATTGAGAAATACTGGGCTATTGTCAAGCGGAGCCTAAATAAGACCAAAAAAACTGCTGAGGACGAGCAGCAGTTCAAGGCAAACTGGCTTTCTGCGGCGAAGAAGGTGGACAAGGTGGCTGTACAAAATCTGATGGTGAGGTTAAGCGTAAGGCCCGGCAATCCGGATTTGGAAATGCGGAAGCCTAACTGGATATTTTTCCTGAATTTTATACTAATTAAACTTGAAAAAGAAATTTAAATTTGATTTTTTAAATAAAAAATTTCACCGATTTACACCCGTTTTCCCTTGACCAAATGTTGACCGTATCACCCTTTATTTCTGCATATCCTTCATCACATCTATACATAACTGCTTATCTCTGTTCTCAATTGAAACTATTTTTCTTATCGATTTTTTTTCTAAAACATGTCGTTTATACCATATATCCATCATCTTCATTCTGTATTCCATTCTAAGGAAAAGCTTTTGTTTGTTTTTCCAGCCTTTTAACTCAACAATCTACTCTAAGCACAGTCTTTTAAAATCTATAAAATGTCTTTTTTTTACTTTTTTACTAATACAAATTTTCATTATCAAATTATTCTTCATCTCAATGTTCCTCTGACTTCGTTTACCAGAACATTCCGAAAACATTCCTTACAATATGTGCTTTTCCTGTCACGCTGTCTTTGCTAAATAGAGCCGGAAAAATCCAAAAACATTCTTGGCAACAGCCTTCCCTATCTGTGCTTTGATAGTCACTCTGTCTTTATTTGCCAAAGAAAGAACAATCCAAAATCATTCTAATCACCAATCAGCAGCAGCCTTAAAAATCTGCGCTTCTTAAGCCAATCCCTTTTTTGCACCAGAAGGCCAAATCATAACAATCTGCAGCAGCTGCCTTAAAAATCTGCGCTTCCTAAACCAATGCGTCTTTATCCACCGGAGCACCACAACATATCAACCAACTAGCAGCAGCCAATTAGGTTTTTCCACCGGAAGGCCAAATCATAACAAACCAGCAGCAGCAGCCTTAAAAATCTGCCCTTCTTAAGCCAAACAGTCTTTTGCACCAGAAAGCCAAATCAATATCAATAATCGGCAGCAGCAGTAAGCCAATCAGTCTTCTCCACTGGAAAGCCAAATCATAACAACCAATCAGCAGCGGAAGCCTAAAAATCTGCGTTTCCTTAGCCAATCCGTCTTTTAGCACCGGAAGCCCAAATAAAAAAAAAAAACAATCAGCCACACCAGCCTTAAAAATCTGCGCTTTCTAAACCAACTTGTCCATTACACCGGAAGGCAGAATCATGACTAACAATCAACAGTAACCGCCTTAAAACTCTGCGCTTCCTAAGCCAATCCGGCTTTTTTCCATCGGAAGGAAAAATCATTATAAAAAATCAGCAGCATCAGCCTTATAAATTTATGCTTCATAAGCCAATCCGTCTTTTTCCACCGGAAGGCCAAATCAAAACAAACAATCAGCAGCAGCAGCCTTGAAAATCTGCGTTTCCTAAACCATTCCTTCTTTTACCACCGAAATCAAAATAAAAAATCAGTAGCAGCAGATTTCGAAATCTGCACTTCCTAAGCAAATCCGTCTTTTTCCACTGGAAAGCCAAATCATAACAAACAATCAGCAGCGGCAGCCTTAAAACTTTGCGTTTCTCAAGCCAAGCTGTCTTTTTCCACCGGAAGGCCAAATCAAAGCAAACCATCGGCAGCAGCAGCCTTAAAAATCTGCGCTTTTTTAAGCCAATCCGTCTTTTTCCACCAGAAGGCTAAATCAAAACAAATAATCGGCAGCTCAGCCTTTAAAACATGCTCTTCCTAAGCCAATCCGTCTTTTTTGATCGGAAGGCCAAATCAAAACAAACAATCAGCAGCAGCAGCAGCAGCCTTATAAATCTGCGCTTTCTAAGCCAATCCGTCTTTTCCTACAGAAGGCCAAAAAAAAAAACAAATAGAAAGCAGCTGCTGCCTTTAAAAGCTGCGCTCCCTCAGCCAATTCCTTTTTTTTCCCCGAAAGGCTAAATTAAAGCAAAGAATCAGCAGCACCTGTCTAAAAATCAGCGCTTGCCAAGCCAATCCGTTTTTTTCCACCGATGGTTAAATCAAAACAAAAAATAGGAAGCAACAGCTTTTAAAATCTGCGCTCAATATGCCAATACTTCTTTTTACATCGGAAGGCCTAATTAAAGCAAACAATAAGCAGCAGCAGCCTCAAAAATCTGCGCTCCTCAAGTCAATCCGTCTTTTTTCAACAGAAGGCCAAATCAAACCAAAAAATTCAAAATCAGCGCTTCCTAAACCAATCCGTCTTTTTTTCCACCGGAAGGCCAAATAAAAACAAGCAATTAGCAGCGGCAGCCTTAAAAATCTGCATTTCCTTAGCAAATCCGTCTTTTACCACTGAGGGAAAAATCATAACAAACAATCAGCAGCAGTAGCCTTGAAAATTTGAGTTTCCTAAGCAAAAACGCTTTTTTCTACCGGTAGGCCAAATCAAAACAAACAATCAGCAGCACAGCCTTAAAAATATGCGCTATAAGCCAATCCGCCTTTTTTGACTGAAAGTTAAATAAAAACAAACAGCACAGTCTTGAAATCTGCGCTGCCTTAGCCAATCGATCTTTTTTCACAGGATGGCCAAATCGAAACAAACAATCAGCAGCAGCTGCCTTAAAAAGCTGCGCTTCCTTAGCCAATCCGTCCTTTTCCATCAGAAGGCCAAATCAAAACAAACAATCAGTTGCAGCAGCCTTATAAATCTGCCCTTCCAAAGACAATTCGACTCTTTCAACCAAAGAATCAAAATTTAACAAACAATCATTAGCAGCAGCCTAAAAAATCTGCACTTACTAAGCCAATCCGTCTTTTTCCACCAGAGGGCCAAATCAATACAAACAATCAGTAGCAACAGCCTTAGAAATATTCGCTTCGTAAGCCAATCCATCTTTTTTAACCGGAATACCAAATCATACGAAACAATCGCAGTAGCGCTTCCTAAGCCAATAAGCCATTTTAACCGGGAGACCAAATCATAACGAATAACCAGCACCAACAGTCTAAGAAATCTGCGCTTCCTAAGCCAATCTGTTTTTATTCACCGGAAGGCCAAATCAAAACCAACAATCAGCAGCAGCAGCTTTAGAAATCTTCGCATCCTAAGCTGTTCAGTCTTTTACACCGGAAGGCCCAATCAACTAAAACAATCAGCAGCAGCAGCATTAAAAATCTGCCTAAAAATCTGCGCTACCTAAGTCAATTCGTCTTTTCTACAGGAAGGCCAAATCCAAACAATTAATCAGCAGCAGCAGCCTTAAAAATCTGTGCTTTACAGAACAATCCGTCATTTTCTACCGGTGATTCAAAACACAATAAACAATCAGCAGCAACAGCGTTAAAATCAGCGCTTCCTAAGCTTATCAGTCTTTTACACCGGAAGGAAAAATCATGACAATCAATCAGCAGCAGCATCCTTAAAAATCTGCACTTCCTAAGCCAATAACTTTTTCACACGTAAAGGCCAAAACAAAACGAACAATCAGCAGCAACAGTCTGAAAAATCTGCGTTTCCAAAAGCGTTTTTTTCGCAGGAAGGTCAAATCAATACAAATAATCAGAAGCAGCAGCATCCTTAAAAATCTACGCATACTAAGCCAATCTTTTTTTCTACCCGAAGGACAAGTAAAATAAATAATTAGCAGCAGCAATCTTGTAAACATGCGCTTCCTAAGTCAATCCGCCTCTTTCCACCGGAACACCAAAACATAAGCAACAATCAGCAGCAGCTGCCTTTAAAAGCTGCGCTTCCTATGCCAATCCGTCTTTTTCCACCGGAAGGCCAAATCAAAACAACAGTCTAAAAAATCAGCGCTGCAAATTCCGTTTTTAATTATTGTAGAGCAAAATCAAAACAAAAAATCAGCAGCAGCAAACTTAAAAATCTGCGCTTTGTAAGGCAATCCGTCTTTTTACACTTGAAGACCAAATCAAAATAAACAATCAGCAGCAGCTGCCTTAAAATTATGCGCTTTCTTAGCCAATCAGTCTATTACACCGGAAAGTGGAATCATAACAAACAATCAGCAGAAACAGTTCAAGAAATCGGCGCTTCCAATCTGCCCTTTTTGACGGAAGGCCGAATCAATTCAAACAATTAGCAGCAGCAGCCTTAAAACTCTGCGCATCCTTATCCAATCCGTCTTTTTCCACCGGAAAGCCACATAAAAAAAAACAATCGGTAGAAATAGTCGAAGAAATCAGCACTGCTAACTCCTTTTTTTCATCAGAAAGCTAAATCAAAACAAACAATCAGCAGCAGCAGCCTTAAAAATCTGCGCTTCCTAAGTCAATCCATCTTTTTCCATCAGAAGGCCGATTTTAATCAAACAATCAGCAGCAGTCTAAAAAATTTGTGCTGCCGGTTCCATTTTTATTCATCCGAAGTCCAAATCAAAACAAAAAATCAGCAGCAGCAGCCTTAAAAATCTACGCTCCCTGTGCCAATCCACCTTTTTCACCGGAAAGCATTCTGTTAAAACCAATCCGTCTCTTTTCAGCGGAGCTTCAAATAAAAACAATTAGCAACAACGGTCTTAATCTGCGCTGCCAATTACTAACTTTGTTTTGTTTTTTTTTGCCTAGTGTTGCCAAAATAGAAAAGGTTGCCATAGAAATTTATTTTATTCTATTTACCTTTAAGGTTTCCGAATACGACTATTGTTTTATTTATTTTTTATTGAATTTAATTTATTTTCTGCATATCCTCCATCCCATCTATAAATTTGTTTGCTGTTTAGCACTTGTTCTTTAGGCTATGAAGTGGAACTACATAAAAAAAAACTCGGAAGCTATTGCCAAACGACAGCATATTGAATCTGAAAGAGCCTCAACGGGATTTTTCTAAATAGTAGGTTACTGCTTTTATATCATAATCGAGTTAAAAATTTGTTTTCTTTTTGTTTTCAAAATTGGAACAAAATAACTGTACTTTTTGATCTACGCAAACAAGTCCATCATTCACATCATTTTCACTTTTCATTTCGCTGACAGCTATCTTTCATGACCGCAAAATTTGATTCCAGCATTCTGTTTTATTCCGTTTCATTCCGTCGTTGGGCACGAAACGCAAGGACCGTCCGGAGACTGTCGGGCGTAACCAAACTGCGGGTTGCAGAAGCATCCTTCGTTACATTTGGAGCAGTTCTCGATCGGTGTAGTTTGTCCACACACTGGTTCTTTACATGGTTCACAGGTAGTGTAGTACTCTCTGAATGTACAATGAGCTATTTTAATAAGAGAAAAACATCGAATTACAAGCGTAAAAATCACAACTCTCAACTTCATTTTATTAAAACTCACCTCTAGGGGCATATCTAGCGGAAGAATACTGAACGTAGACAAGACACAAAAGTAAAACACAAAGTATCTTCATTTTGACCGCATCTCTACTGTAGTGCACTCGTGGCCGGAAGGTGTTTTTTTAAAACAAACTATATTTACTCAGAAATCAACTGGGATGTCTTTGCATGTTTTGAAAATATTTATTCATCAATACGTTAAAAAAATTTTTATGAAGTTCAAAATTATCCATGATTTATTATTCAGTCGTTGGCGATACAAAAAATACATTAATTTAAATTTATTTGAGCACATTCAAAAAAAATTTTTTTTAAAGTATAAAAATTTCAAAGTTCAAAATTCATTAGTTTTTCATAAAGAAAATAGTAGAAGTGCCATCTACAAAAGTGTGAATCTGACTTTTTTTTTATTATAATTATATTTTTCCAACTATAAAATTTCATGCGACATCCTATTCATGTATGTATTTACAAAGCTGCTCATATTTACACTTCCATCTGTACCGTTGAGCCATCAACAAGTACGCCGGAGCATCGTATCGTTGCTGTGTACCTGCAGCAACATTTTACATTATTTATTTTATTCTTACCTGTTTTTCAATCAGCACTTTTCAGAGCTAAAATTATTTTCATTTTCTTTTATTCATATCTTTCTCTTTTCTTTTCATTCCGGCATGGTTAAGTCATCGGCCGGCGTCCAAGTCGGAAGATCCATCCATCGGTCAAAAAGGTTGAAATTTCCAATTCATTCGATGTCCTTTATAACATCGGTGATAATAAAATATTAACATTTAATTCTGATAAGAGTACTAAGAAAACTTCTTCTTCTTATACTCTTAAAAACGAAAAGGTTCCACCAATTACGGTCACGATTCCGGACTTCAATGCCTTTCGGAAAGAAATCGTTACTTCCGTCAAGGATGTGAAGATTTCTTTTCAGATCGGTCGAAGGGGAACTGCTCGTATATTGGCGGAATCTTTTTATGATTTACAGAGAATTTTAATTTATTTGAATAACAAAAAAACATCATTTTATTACCTACGACACTAAAAGTGATCATTCTTCCCAGCAAACAAAAATCGCACCAAAATGTGAACTCAAGTCATTTAAAACGTTACTCATTACATCATTCACATCATTTTCACTTCCCATTTCGCCGGCAGCTATCTTTCATTGTACATTTATGCGATCACATACGAGTGTTTGTTTTAAGTTAAGGACTTATCATGTTCTGGATAGCTTTATCCCCCTCAAAATAGTTGAATTTAATATTTAAACTGCATTTATTGACCGTAAAAGTTGATTCCAGCATTCTGTTTTACTATAGGCCTTTCATCCCACCGTTGGGCATAAAGCACAAGGTCCATCCGGAGATTTTCGGACGTAGCCCAACTTCGAGTTGCAGAAGCATCCTACGTTACATTTGAAACAGTTTATGACCGGTGTTGGTTGTCCACAAACCGGCTCAATACATGGTCCACAGGTAGTGTAGTACTCCTTGTTGGTACATTGAGCTATTTTTAAAACAGAAAAACATAAAGTTAAAAGCGTAAAAATCACAATTTTTAACTTATTCGAACTTACCTTTAGTGGCATATCTTGCGGAAGAATACTGAGCGTAGACAAGACACAAAAGTAAAATACAAAGTACCTTCATTTCGACTCAATAACTACTGTAGTGTGAACTCGTGACCAAAAGGTGTTTTTAAAATAAACTTTATTTGCTCAGAAATGAAATGGGTTGTCTTCGCATGTTTTGTCAATATTTTTTTTTCAATACGTTAAATTTTTTGTTAAGTTCAAAATTATCTTTGATTTTTTATTCATTTATTGGCGATTAAAATAATACATTAATTTAAGTTTATTTAAATTTATTTGAACACAAAGAAAATAAAATAAACAAAAGTAAAGTTCAAAATTGAAGTGCAAATAATCATATACAAAAATCTGAAATTGATCATTTATTTTTTTTAATTTATTTTTTAATCATAAAATTTCATGCGACATCCTATTCGTGTATTTACAAAGCTGCCCATATTTTAGTTTCTCAAAAACAAAAACACTCCTACAATAAGTTGGACGCAGCTGAAATGATGAATCTCGATTCTCGAGTTTATAGGGTAACGGACTTATTTTGGACCAGGGGACCTATTTTGGACCACCTGGTGTAACTCTCTTATGAAGCAGCTAATAACATTAAATGCCCGGGATTCATCTATACATATTTGTTAAAACAAATCATGATTAGTTGCATTATAAGAGAGCAAGACAAGGTGGTCCAGAGTAGGTACTCTGATCCAATATGAGTCCGTTACCCTACTTCTTTTTTTATTCACTAAAAATTGTATGACAGCTATCTAAAACAATTTTAATTCATTCATGGCTTTAACAATATTTAGGTTTTTTCTTTAAAATTAAACCTCAACCAATTCTTCAGTATGAAATACGTTGTTCAATTAATTTAAAAAAAAATAGAAAATCTTGTGCAATTTGTCAAATATAAAAATGAATTCAATGATCCGCCTTGAAGTTGGAGCTTGGAGCATTTTTTTTTTTTTAAATATGTCTTTATTTGTATCAAATCATGATTACACTTATATTACATTATTGCATTAAACTAGGTGTTCAGCTCAATAATGAACTGTTCATAGCCCTATAAGTAACTAGATTATAAAAATTTATTTATAAGATTTAAATTTGCTGAGCGCAATCAAGTTTTTAATGTAGGAGAACATCCTGTAATAGCAAAAATATTTTATACTTAAAACTAAACACTATCTTAAAATTAAACTAAACATAAAGAGAACGAATCTCTGCGATGGAAGACTGCATCGATTTGCCTCTGAAGTTGGAGATGATTTTGTTGGCCATCTCTTCGATCGATTCAATGCCCGCAATCCGATGAAGATCTTCGGTGCTGTGCCAAGGTGGAAGCCGCAAAATCATTTTCAGAACCTTGTTCTGAATCCTCTGGATGGCTTTCTTCCTCGTCGCGCAGCAGCTAGACCAAATCGGAACTGCATACATGATCGCTGGTCGGAAAACTTGTTTGTAGATGAGCATCTTATTTCGCAGACACAACCGGGATTTCCTGTTGATGAGAGAATAAAGAGATTTAGTGTATTTATTACATTTAGATTGAATATCTTCAATGTGATTTTTAAAAGTAAGATTCCGATCAAGTGTGAGTCCCAAGTACTTCACGTGATCAGACCATTCTAATGAAACCCCATTAAAAGTTATGGAATGATTTTCATTAGGTTTTAAAAAATTTGCTCTTGGCTTATGGGGAAATAAAATAAGTTGAGTTTTGGAAGCGTTAGGAGAAATTTTCCACATTTTCAAGTAATTCAAAAAGGAATTTAAATTTTGTTGCAATCTACTGCGTACCACCCGTAAATTTCGACCTTTTGCTGAAAGCAAAGTATCATCAGCAAATAATCTTCTACCTTTTCCTTCTGGTACATCAGGAAGATCAGAAGTAAAAATATTGTATAAAATTGGCCCAAGTATACTGCCCTGAGGGACACCAGCTCTAATGGGTGTCCTTTCAGAGCATGAATTTTGGTAGCTTACTTGTAAGGTTCGGCTAGTCAAATAATTTTGAATAATTTTGGTGAGATATACAGGAAAATCAAATCGAGCTAATTTAGCTACTAAACCTTTGTGCCAAACACTGTCAAAAGCTTTTTCAATATCAAGAAGAGCAACACCAGTTGAATAACCTTCAGATTTGCTAGCGTTAATCATATTAGTTACACTCAAAAGTTGATGTGTAGTAGAATGTCCATGACGAAAACCAAATTGTTCATCAGGGAAAATAGAATTCTGATTAATGTGAATCATCATTCTATTCAAAATAACTCTCTCAAATAGTTTACTTAAAGATGGAAGCAAACTAATTGGTCGATAACTTGAAGGCTCTGAAGCACTTTTTCCAGGTTTCAAAATTGGAGTTACTTTGGCATTTTTCCATTTATTGGGAAAATAGGCCAAGTGAAAACATTTGTTGAAAATTTTAACTAAAAAATTTAAAGTGCTTTCAGGCAACTTTTTAAGAAGAATATAGAAAATCCCATCTTCCCCTGGAGCTTTCATATTTTTAAATTTTTTGAAAATCAATTTAAGTTCATCAATATTTGTCTCACAAGAACTTTCAAACACATTTTGCTTAGAAAGAATATCATCAAATTCTAGGGAAATTTGAGCATCAATTGGACTTACAACGTTTAAATTAAAATCATGCGCAGACTCAAATTGTTGGGCTAATTTTTGAGCCTTTTCTGAATTAGTTAAAAGAAGTTTATCCCCATCTTTCAAAGTAGGAATTGGCTTCTGGGGCTTTTTCAGAATTTTAGTTAATTTCCAAAATGGCTTTGAGTAGGGTTTTATGTCCTCTACTGCTTTAGCAAAATTTTCATTACGAATGAAATTTAAACGACGTTTGATCTCTTTTTGAAGGTCGCAATAAATTAATTTCAAATAACGATCTCTAGTACGTTGATATTGGCGTCGACGAATGTTTTTCAGTCGTATCAAAAACTGAAGATCATCATCGATCAAAGGTTGATTAAATTTATGTTTAACTTTAGGTATTGAAGCGGCTTTAGCATTGACTATTGCAGTTGTCAAATTTTCTACAGCCAAATCAATATCTTCTATTGAATTCAGTGGAACGTTTACATCTAAATTACGTTCAATAAAATTCATATATCGCTCCCAGTTAGCCTTTTGAAAGTTAAAAGTTGATTTTAAAGGGTTTTCAATGGGACTTTGGGATAAAGAAAATGTTACTGGAAGGTGGTCTGAATCGAGGTCCGCATGAGTAACTAATTGACTACAATGCTCGCCTAAATCCGTTAGAACCAAATCAATTGTGGAGGGATTTCTAATTGAAGAAAAACAAGTATGCCCATTAGGATATTCAACAGTGTAATAACCTGCAGAGCAGTCATTAAATAAAATATTCCCATTTGAATTTGATGAAATATTATTCCAAGATCGGTGTTTTGCATTAAAGTCACCAATAACAAAAAAATTTAGATTTATTTCTGGTGAGTTTTTGTAAATCTCCCTTCAAAAAATTTTTCTGTTCACCGCTGCATTGATAAGGCAAATATGCGGCAATAATTAAAATTTTCCCCATAGAAGTTTCTAATTCAATTCCAATTGTTTCTAAGACTTTTGTATTGAAAGAAGGAAGAAGTCTAAATTTGAGACGACTATTGATGACAATAGCTACACCCCCACCTTGCCGATCAAGTCGATCATTTCGCAAAATTTTAAAGAAAGCATTGCTTTTCAAGTTATTGTCTGGCTTTAAAAAAGTTTCAGTGATGGCAGCAATATGTATGTTTTGAGTTTTCAAAAATAAAAAAAATTCATCTTGGTTAGCCAGCAAAGATCTAGCGTTCCAATTCATAATATTTAAACATCTATTTGGATCCATGAGGGAATCGTAAAGTCATAATAATTTTGTTAGCATAATTAAAAGAAGTTTGGAAAGCTTCAAACATTGAATTTGCTTTCAACATAAGTTGCATCATTTCCATTAAATTTTGATGCAAAAATTTTAATTTTTCCTCAGTAATCTCACCCAAATCAACAAAATTGTTAGGATCAGAAAATGAAGGAGAAGAAAAAGTATTTGAATTTCGGGGATTTTCCCAAGCCTTCGCGTGAACGTTGAGACTTGGTTTTTTCCCATTTTTATTAGTTAAACCTGAAGAGGGCAACCCATTTTCAACCACCTCTGAGAACGATAAACAACGAGTTTGTGGCGCAGAATCAGCCCAGGTAACATTAAAATCACTTCGGGTATTACCCAGCCGTGATTCCAATGTAGGCCGAGGCTGACCGCGAACAGGCAGGTTGTTTGCCGGTCTGACGTGTGAAGACGAAAAAGAGGAAGGAGGAGAAGAAACTTTTCTGGAAACTTTGGGATTTTTCCTAGAAGCAACAATTTTTGCCCTAACGGGACATTCTAGAGAATTTGAGGAATGATTACCTGCGCAATTCGCACACTTAAAAAATTCTGTTTTTGGCTTATCACCACCAAAAAGGCATTTAGATTTTTCATGATCGAATGAGCCGCAAAACATGCATCTGGCATTCATTCTACAATTTTTAGTGCCATGACAAAAAGCTTGACAACGACGACATTGCGTAATATTTTGTAAAAAATTTGTATGGGATTTACGAAATGGTTCAAATTTTACTCGACAATGAAACATAAGACGAGCCTTTTCCAAAATTTGCAAATTATTGACCTGATCCTTTTTAAAATGGATCAAATAAAGTTCAGGAGCAAAACCAACACTACTGGTATTATTCGTGTTGGTTCTTTTCCTCATTTGAATTACTTGAATTGGAGAAAAACCTAACAAAGAATTTAATTCAGCTGTGATCTCATCCGGTGTCTGATCGCCGGTGAGACCACGAAGTACAACTTTAAATGGACGATCACTTCTAGTGTCGTACGTAAAAAATTGATGTTTTTTATTATTCAAATAATTTAAAATTTTTTGAAAATCATTAAAAGATTCCGCCAATATACGAGCAGTTCCCCTTCGACCAATCTGAAAAGAAATCTTCACATCCTTAACGGAAGTGACGATTTCTTTTCGAAAGGCATTGAAGTCAGGAATCGTGACCGTTATTGGTGGAATCTTTTCGTTTTTAAGAGTATAAGAAGAAGAAGGCTTCTTAGTACTCTTATCAGAATTAAATATGAATATTTCCTCATCACCGATGTTATGAAGGACATCGAATGAGTTGGAAATTTCAACTTTTTTGGGCGATGGACCTGAATTAGTTTCGGCAATACGCTTTCTACAGCCCTTGAGCCAGCCGATGACTTCCCATGCTGGAAAGAAAAGAGAAAATATGAATAAAAGAAAATGAAAATAATTTTAGCACTGAAAAGTGCTGATTGAAAAACAGGTAAGGAAAAAAAAAATAAATAATGTAAAATGTTCCTGCAGGTACACAGCAACGATACGATGCTCCGGCGTACGTGTTGACGGCTCAACGGTACAGATGGAAGTGAGCTTGGAGCATTTGTTAATAGGTGTAAACGTCAAAAAGCAGTCATTGTAAAGCTTATTATTTATATATTCGTCTTATTTTATTGAAGCCCTGCATCAAGTTGTCGAACCTAGAAACCAATGAAAGCGTTTTGATCTGTAAGGTTTGTTCATATAGTAATGACATTTTTGTCAGGATTGGTACAAGCGTTTAAAACATGTCCAAGATGGATCGCGAGGAGGAAAAAATAATCCTGCATAAATGGAACAGACTGACGATTTGGGGAAATTTTTTAATTTCTCAAACGCTGGGATCTTTAAAGCTTTGTTTTGCTTCAACACTCGTTCATGATTTTATGGCAAAATTTTTAAGTAACGTTTACATGAGTAAAATTGAGCTTTTAGGTTTGTATGGAAAAATTAAACATTTTGTTCTGAAAAATCAACATAATTTTTGTTTCATCTGTGGAACCGACCCTGTTTATGATTTTCGTGCCAGTTTATAAATTCTCTGAAGGTAACTTTCGCTCAACAACTTTGGTCAGAACAGTAAATTTGTATCTAATTGAGCTAAACAGTTCTAAACTGTTATACAGAGATATGTCTGCTGGCATTGAAAAAAAAATCAATAGGACACCATTACTGGTGCCTCGCTAAGTATTGTATGGAAAGAAGACACGCAAAACCTAATAACTTATTTGTTTAATAAGATACGAAGTTACGGTCTTCGACAAAGTTGTTCAGCGGAAAATTTCTTTCAGAAAATTTATAATTGGCATGAAAACCATAAGCTCGGTTCCACACAAGAATAAAAAATGATGGTGATTTTTCAGTACAAAATATTCAATTTTCCCATACAAACCTAAAAGTTAAAATTTACTCATGTGAACGTTACTCATTAATTATGCAAAAAATACATGGATAAATTTTGAACCAAAACGAAACTTTTCAGACCCCAGGGTTTGAGAAATTCAAAAATAACCCCAAATCGACTCAGTCTCAGTCTCAGACTCAGTCTGATGGCCAAAGCTTTTAAACTCCCGATATCGAAAAACTTCGGGGCAGCAATTTAACCTTCGTAAGCGGAATTTTCCAGATAGGTTTAAATTAGTTCACGCGGATTAATTTGACCGCAAACTTGATGATTTTATATTTTCTATTTGACAATTTTAAATCTGGCAGTTCAAAGAAGAACAAAGTTTCATCACTGGAACAACCATGTTTGGACAAGTTCAAATGTAAAAATGTTTTCAGGAGATAACGATGCCGATTATCTAGTCATACGGAGGCCCCATGAGGTTCCAGCCCGATTTTGTTAACCACTACACCTGGGATGAATCGAATAAAATAATATTAGAAATATTCCTCACTCTCCAAAACTTAAAGGACATATCCAACGCGCTTCCGCTTGAGGAAAATTCTTACCAACCGGAATATATAGATGCTACAAGGACACCAAAGTATTTTTTTTTCTTTATTATAGAGACTTTCAGCCTCGGGCTGGTTCATCTCTTTCGGAGACCAAAGTGACCATAGACTGAATTTTTCTTTCTACACCCACAAATCAGAGTCTTCTCCAATCATGATCTTCCTTGAGGGTGAAATTATTGGTATTAGGTTTTATGCCGGACCGGCATTAACAAGCTTTTTAATAACTTTATAATAACTCTCAGTGCAACCGCAATGCATATGTCTGAAAGAAACCAATTGGTGATTTTTTTTCATGAAGTTTTTTCTCAAAACATTAATGAATATGAAAGGTTATTTTTTCAATACTATTTGATCATTTATTTTTAAGTTCTTTTACAAAGAAAATTTTAAGTGTTAAATAGAATATTTTGAAAATACATCCTTGAATCTTTCAAGTGATAGCTAGGATTTGTTTAAAGAATCCTTTTGTAAAAAAATAGGAAACTTACTTTCATCTATGTTGATATCTTAAAATTTGCATCAAAATCTGGTGAACTTACCAGAAGTTTTCCCACATGTAACTGGGCTGTTTCATTTAAAACCTGGCAAAATTCAAGCATTCTTTTTTCAAATTTTTAAACCGTAATCCAGGCTGTATCTGACAAAACTGACAAAAATCCAGAACAATTCAACAAAAAATAATAAGAAAAACATTTGAATCTTTATTTTTTCATCAAAAAATACAACCAGATTTTGAATCGCATTCCAGGCTTCCATAAAATCGTTTATGTTTGTTTTAATAAATCCAGCTTGTAAAATTTTATTTTTGGGCAATTTATTTTTCAACCATCATGATGTCATTTGGGTTTTTCATTTAATTATCCAAAAAATTAAACCGGACAAAATCTATTTTTCAACAAAGTTTGGGCAACAAGGCCGGCCCTGAACTTTTGCCAGTTTTTTTTTAATTTAATATCCTTACAAATCCGGATAAAACGGGTAATCCAGCCAGCTTGATTTAGCTTATAAGATTTGAACTTACGATAAGTTTTTTTTATAATTTCAAAAAACAAACCCAATTTTATGTTGTTCAGATTTCAACTGCTTTTTGTTGATGTGGTATTTTTTTTATAGATTAGCACTGCAGTCTATTTTCGAATTGATAATTTTTTCATTTCATCAAAGTTTCGAGACTAGGTTGGTCTCATCCTCAGTGAAAAAATATAGTCATCTTTATGTGGCTTTTGTGAAGACTGACAAGGCACTGTAGTAGATTTTTCTGTTCGAACAATAATAAGAATAATGATAAATTTTAAAATATCTCACAAAGCTTTTCAAAGGTGATTTTGAAAGAATAAACAAACGGCTTTTTCACACTGAAGCAACATTTTGAATTCAAAAAGCAGTTAGTTGCCGTGTTGTTGAAGATTTTCGTTTGAAATTTGGTGCTTGAAAAAACTGCATTATTAATCATGTTGAACAATAACGCCAAATAGATACATGTTATTACTTTTCATATGAAATACATTTTGGATGTTTTTTTAAAAATAAGTTTTTGAAAAGACGAAATAGCAAAATGAACTCAAATTTTACTTATTTTTTTTTTATTTA
>NC_073693.1:316212428-316260992 GCF_029784155.1 Uranotaenia lowii
AATTGTTAAAAGCAAAAAGATGTTGGCTCTTTAAAACTCAAAGGTCCGAGCCGTTTCAAATAAACGAATTTAAAAAAAATGCTTTATTCATAATTATAAAACAATTTAAGGTTCCTATTCAATTTTAATTCCATTTGTTTTTAATATTTTTAATTTTTTTAAATTTTTAATTAGACAAACGAGGGTTAACGTGCGTTTCACAATCACACGTTCCTCCTCCAGTTTTATTCTTCGACCTTGAGTGCAGGAAAAAAGTTTGCAAAAATAAGAGCTATGGGATTTGAGAAAAGTTTGTTCAGTATCATTCTGGAAACTAGGTTATGCAAACATTTGAAAAATATTGACGCAAATATTGCGGTAGCGATTTTGTCGAATAGGGTTACAAAGAACGTTTTGTTAGAAATTATATTTATTTGGAGAGTTCTATAATTTGAAAATTGATTTTAAAGTTTTGGATAAGGGATTAATTTATCTAACAAAAGTTTCTTTCAAATATTTACTGAAATCATTGTGCCAAATAATAAATTTGTTGTTTTTGTTTAAACTGCAATCCAAAACATATGACGCGATACCCTATTCGTGTATTAGAAATTTTGCCTATAAAAATACCTGCTTCAGCAAAATTTAATAAACAAAGTTCGCTCAGCTATATCAGTGAAAATGAAGATCAGTTGTATCGTTATCCTGTGTTTGGTTTTAGTTCAATATGCATCAGCTCGATATGCCACCAGAGGTAATATTTCAAAATTTATTTTTTTGTTGAAAAATTAATTATTTTAAATTTTTTTTGCAACGATCAAAGCTGAATGCACCAAAAAGGAATACTTTTCGATCTGTGGACCATGCGTGGAGCCAGTTTGTGGGGAAACTAGTACGGTGAAATGTTACCACCAGTGCTTCGTGGGATGTTTCTGTAATACGAAGCTGGGCTATGCTCGAGAATATCCTGATGGACCTTGTGTTTTGTGTAAAACTGGTGCTTAATAATCGGAGAAATTTTCAGCAGAGGCAGGAGTTTTATAAGGTTTAGTTAGTATGTTAACAATAAGACTCAACAAGATTTAAAGAAATATTAAAATGAAAAATTCTAACGATAAATTACCCAAATCTTGGAGAAAAACTATCAAAGCAGCGGCTGTACTGCATTATATTTTATGAAGGCCAGTGATGTGTAGTGAAAAAAAGTCGCATGATCAACCGATAAAATAAATAAATGGAATTATTTAATTTTTTTTTTTAACCTGAGTTTTATTCATGTACGCGGAAGGAGCTAATGAAGAAATATCTTGTCTAAATTTTTATGTATTGAACATAAATTTTCAACATTCTGATCTCAATCCTTTTTTAGAAAATTTTAACAAACACTTTCTACATGAAGGTTGCCAGAATTTTTTCAGCACGTAGCCGGGCTGGCAAATCTATATATAAAAAGCAATTTCTGTATGTTTGTTTGTTTGTTTGTTTGTTTGTTTGTTTGTTTGTTTGTTTGTTTGTTTGTTTGTTTGTTTGTTTGTTTGTTTGTTTGTTTGTTTGTTTGTTTGTTTGTTTGTTTGTTTGTTTGTTTGTCCTCTATAGACTCAGCCGTCTTAAGAGCTAGAGAGCTGAAATTTGGCATGCATACTCATTAGGACCAGGAAGGATGAAAAATGTTTTCAGATTTTTGGATGACCCCTTCTGAAGGGGGTCGTCCATACAAGACAAATATTGTTTTCACGATATTGACGTTATTTTTCGTCGGATTGTGTTGGAAATTTGCATATGAGTGTTTTGAAAGACTAACAATCGATTTCAGGTGTCAAATTTTGTGTAAGAGGACAGCCAAAGGGGTCGTCCATATTAACTGTTCGCTGTTTTTGCGATATTGACGTTATTATACATCGTATTCAGATGAAAATTGGTACACGATAGTTTTGAGTGACGTGCAATCGATTTGAGGCATCCAATTTAGTGTAAGGGGCCGGCAAAAGGGGTCGTCCATATTAAATTTTCAGTATCTTAGTGATATTGTCGTTTCTATACATCGGATTGGGATGAAAATTTGCACATAGGAGTTATTAGGGACAAATAACTGATTTCACTTATCCGAACTAAAATCAGGGGTCGGCCAAAGGGGTCGTCCATGTTAACTATTCACTGTTGATGCAATATTGTCGTTATTATACATCGGATTCAGACGAAAATTGGTAAACGAGGTTTTTGAGAGATGAGCAATGGATTTCAGGTATTCAATTCAGTGTAAGGGGCCGGCAAAGGGAGTCGTCCATATAAACCTTTCAATATTTTTGTAATATCGAAGTTATTATACATCGGATTGGGATAAAAATTTCCATAGGTAGTTTTCAAGAACGGACGATCGATCTCAGATGTCAAATATTTTGCCAGGGGTCGAAGAAAGGGGTAGTCCATATAAATTAATTTTTCACTGTTTTAGCAATATTGACGTTATTATACAATTTATTGTTTTGAAAATTTGCACACGGGAGTTTTGAGGGAAGGGCAATCGATTTCAGGTATAAAAGTTTTTATAAGAGCCCCCGAAAGGGGTTTAGCTTTTTGGCAATTGCGTTGTTATGCAATGATTTAGTCGAAATTTATACACGTGGTTTTTGATACCTGATTTCATATTTAGTAGCAGACGACAGACGAGGTGATCATCCAATATTTTTGCAATTATAACTTAACAATGAATCTGGAAAATGCTTGGCAATTGACTTTCATACAAACTGTTCATGGCATATTCCAAGTTGAAAGCGAAACGGAGTTCGTATGGGATCAGCTAGTTTTATATAAAAACCTGGCAAAATTCGGGCACTTGAATTCAAAAGTGACTACCAATATACAGGTAGTATCCGGGTAATTTTTTTCAAAGCCCTGAAATTACTAAACAAAAATCAAGAAAGAATTTTTTTTTATCAAAACCCATCGACAGATTTTGAATCGTATTTTAGGCATCCAAAAAAACCTTATATGATTTTTATAAAACTTGCTCAAAAAATTTCATTTCTAAGGCGTTCGTTGCTCTGTTTTTGTTTGAATTGCAAAATAAAGTGAATTAATCCGGGCATTTTTCGATAAAATCTGGGCAACCGGGCTGGATCTGGCTGTTCCCAAATTTTGTATACAGTGAGCGAAATAAGAATAGCACCACTAGGTATGTGTTTTGCTTGTTAAAATATGAATGATTGGAAATCACGAAAATTTTCTTCTACAGCAAAATCTGAATTGCTAAATGGATAAATCAAGCATAAGTTTACATTTTTCGGACGTAGCAATTGGCGTTGAGGACTAAAAATGCGAAATAAGAATAGCACAACTTGAGTTTTTCAACAAAAACAAGATTATTTTTAAAAATTTACTGTGTAAAAGTGAATGATAGTGCTTCTACGAATTTTTTTTTTCTTTTTTTTAAGAGACTTTCAGCACGAATTATTTGAAAAGATAACAGCATTTTAAGGAGTTTTCTAGAATTCCAAAGATTTCAAAGGATTTAAAGGGGGGTTTTGAGAGATGCTCCTCTAGCGTTAAGAAATTTGATATGTGAGCTGTAATTCTTTATCAAACTACTTACTTTCTTCATTAAAATGACGTGAAATGATAAAACAAACATTAGGGATTTATTTTGAACCAGAAAAAAATAGGTTGGAAATAAAAAACTTATATTTTTTTCAGTAAACCACACCTATTCCAGTTTCAAATCGTAGATGGCAGCACTGTCAAGTAGTTTAATCCAAATTTAGTCTCAATATTGATTTTCCAGGTTTTTTAAGACCCATAATCATCATTTTGTTGACATTAAATTTATGTTGAAAAACTCAAGTGGTGCTATTCTTATTTCGCACCCCTTTTTTCACATTTTTGGTCCTCAACGCCAATTGCTACGTCCGAAAAAAAGTAAACTTATGCTTGATTCATCCGTTAAGCAATTCAAAACAAACTATAGAAGAAAATTTTCGTGATTTCCAATCATTCATATTTTTACAAACAAAACACATAGTGGTGCTATTCTTATTCCGCTTACTGGAGGCAAACCCGGATGAAACCGCACAATCTTGCAACCTTAATCTTTACGGTTTACTAACATGTGACAAAATTGGCAAAATTGGAATGTAGTCCTAGATACCCTAGAATTTCATTTCACGACACTTTATTGGAACTATGAATTGAAAATTTTGAGTAGCTTTTCCACAAAATTGTTGTTTTGAAAGTCATATTTAACACTAAAAAATCCTATCTCGTTTATCGAATGGGTTTTCTTCAAGAAGTGTAAATAAATGAGTTCAGTATTTTCAACCAACCATTTTTACTTAAAAACTCATAAATCAAAAAAAAAATTTTTTTAACACATCAACAAGCTAGGGGCTTTTACTTCAAAAAAAATCTGAAACCTCATATCCTATACTTAATAACTAATCACTGTTATTATAAAAAAAATCCTTTATGTTATCACAAATTTTATGCTCAATTGAAATATTTTCAAAAAAGCATATATGGCCCCAATTTTATTTTGTGATTCTTGTTCTTCTAAATGCTCAACTTAACATTCAAAATGGTCTTGATAAGCTAAACAAATAAAAAAAATTCATTTTTTCGAGGTGCATGGAATTCTTGAGATCATTTAGATTATTTTGGGTGACCTGTATCCAAATATTTGTTTATTTTTGTTTTCTTTAAGCTTTCGTCTTTTTGTAATCACTTTTTAAAATAAGTTAAAATGATAAAAGAAATTTGAATTTGAAAAAACTGTAAAATGTTACATACATTTTAAATAAAAAAGGTTTATTTATTCGAAAATGATCTAATGTCCCAAAGTCCGCAAGTAATTTTGACTTCAATAATAAATGTATTCTTCTTGTTTACTTTTTCACATTCTGTTAAACATGAATTGAAAAAAAAAATTTGAAAAAAAACTTTAACTTTATTGAGATTCAGAAATTAATTAAAGCAAGAGTCATATCGTTTTGCCTCTTCAACAAATTTGTCAAATGAAATAAAACCTTTTTTTTATTTTTTTGTGTTATTCCAGAAAAACTTGTAATAATAAACGTAGAATTTTTTTTTTTGAATCACTGTATTTTTGATATTAGAAAATCTAAGCTGAACATTATTTTGCAATTCAAATATTTATGAACAAATTCATAAGAGGATTTTTATTCATGAAGGATTTAGTTTCATCATTTTTCAAATTATAAAATCCATATCAATAAAATAAGAGGCGAAAGATAAAATCCGACAAAAGTTTCGAAATTGAGATAAAAAAAAAATAATCTAGCTCAGTTATTATAAATTAATCACCAAAAATGCTGTTCGCGGAGTTATCAATTGAATTTCATAATTAAGTTTTGAATAGTATTTTTTTTTATTCTTATTTGCTTAGAAACTTATGATTTTCATTTCCATATTTGATATTAATATTTAAATGAATTCACTTTTTTTCATGGTCCTTCTTTTTGGATTTTTGCATTATTTTAATCAAGAATGATTTTGTTTCTCAAATCTTAAGTATTGTGTTCAGAAAACATAATTTTCTAGATAAATCTAATTTAAAAAAAAAAACAAACTACGATTTACTTATTGTAAACCTTCATTTTGAATCAATCAGGATTTTTTATATAAACCATTGATAAATTCGAAAAGTGACTTGAAGCAAAAATTTTAATGAACTTGTTTAATTGCAACATAAATATTTGTGAAGATAATCCAAATTTATGTAATGACTAATGTAATTGTAGGTTAAGTGCTTTTTCCATTAAAAAACAACAACAGTTACTGGAAGAAAAAAAAAGGAGCAACTTGAAGATTTAATTTTATTGGGCAGTTTTCACTAAATAAGTACTTCTTTGTGCTTTTAATATAACCAACAAAACGTGGAATTCTTTATCTTCATTTCTATCAGCCCTATTGATTAATCAGTGTTATTTTAGTGATCAATTGAACAAAAAAATATATAAGGTTTTTATTGTAAACTTCAAAAGTGAGCTTTGTTAGCCTCGTTATTCTTAACAAGGAGAAAATGTATGAAAAAAAAAACATTATTTATCTATGACTTTGATTACTTGAATTAAAATTAATTATTTTCTTCTATTCATCCAAATACAAATCAAACATCAAAAAGGTATGTCATTTGAATAAATTCACTTAAATCATAAATTGATTAATTTTTTTTCCTTAATCGAGAAATCATTGATTTGATTTTTTCTAATTCAGGTTTTTACCACGGATTTTTTCAAATAACCTTTCCAATTAAAATGATAAAAAAATGTCAGTCAAAGTGATTGAAAATTTACAATTTACAACATTTAATCATTGTGAGGAGAACCTTTTCGCCAGAGCAAACTTTATAGATTCCCTTCGGGCCCGAGGAAAGCCACCCAACGTTCCAGTGAGGGATGTGTTAGCTGTGATGGACTTGGACTATATGTTTGAAATATACTTTTTTCTAAAAACTTTTCACCTTCGTCTATAATTCTTTTTATTTTCATATTTCTCTATCTATCTTCTTTTTTCTTCTAAAAAAGTGAACTAGATTTAAGCAAACAATTGTAATCAAACAAAACGAGTTTGGCTCCATAAAGCCTAAAGGTATGAGCCGTTTCAAATAAAGAATGAACAAAAAAAAAACATTTGATCATTTTGCTAATCAGTTCTTAATTTTGGTTAGTTACTTATATTATTTTTTTTTTTCAGAACTCAAACTCAACGTTTTTTTAATCTTTTGTAATGTTTTATGTTTTCTTTTTCTATGCAGTGATTGTTATGTCTGAAGCTTTAAATTCTGGTTTGGTTAGAAATTTCCATTCGTTTCTTCTGGTGCTCCAGATATACTGATTTTAAATTTGTAAACCAGACTGCTTTAAATTTATTTTTATTAAATTTCTTGTTCAGAATAAGAAACATCCTTCAGAATAGTTTATTGCTGTTGTAGGAAAATAGTTTTATAAATCCTTTTTTTTATTTTGTGTGAATTTTTGATATTGTGAATATTTTAATATAAATTTGTTAACCGCAACCTAAACCACCCCACCCAATGGACAGGTGTTTTGCACAGCCTTAATTATTGAAAAACTTATCCGGTACAACAGTGTTCGATTTTTATTCTTGACCTAAAACTAACTTGCCAACTGAGCTATATCTCAAGCCCTTTGAAACACAAAAAGACTGTTGTTTTTGAAAATTCGGAAACAAATTTCTCCGAAATCTATTCCGTGGTTTAGAAATCAGATAAAGTTTTCACTTTTTTTTTTCGCTTACTGATGGTTATTCATTTCTGAATGTTAAATTTCTAAAAAAAATAAAATCTATAAAATCATAATCGATATTGTATTTTGGTTTCTGTATTTCGGGTTGTGTATCCAGATTAATATTTTTGATTGTCGGTTCAAATCATCATTATAAATTGAAATGAAATGCTATGTTTTAAATCGTTTTTTTTAATTTATTTTTAATTTTCTTCAAAATTGGAATCATGATTTTCAAAACTTATAGGTACGCATTTTTCACATTTCGATTTTCGGAATAGTCCAAATATGAAAAAAAACAGAAAAATGAGCTTTTGTTTCATATCCAGATTCGAAGTTCATCAACTTAATTCTTATGCAAAATCCGAACATTACAAAGCTTCATAATGTCGATTTATCATTAATTTTTTTAATTTTTACTTAGATTTGCAAGTCAGATAAGAAATACTCAGTTGAAATAAAGAAAAAAATTTGAAAATCGAAACCTCCGAATTAAAATAATGGATTCTTGATTGAGGACTCTGAAACTGATTTCAATTTCAATTTCATACACTGAAAATGTACATAGACTTTCATAAAAAGTTTTGAAAATTCAAAACAGATTGAAAATTTAAAATTTTAATTCAAGTTCAAAATGCAATTTCAGAATAATATAATTTTCAAAATTCAGATCAGATTCAGCTCGTGAATAAGTTCCACAATCAAAATAAAATTATAAAAATGACTATTTCGGTAAGGAATTCAAATCGCAAGTAATCGCTGGCTAATAATTGTGATTGTTAGTTCGATTTTGATATCTTACAAAAGTCAGTTCGTTTGCACAATCCAGCTGAAAATGACAAAAAATAAGCGGAAGTTGAGATAATTTTGCGAGTTTTGTATTTTGAAAAACCATGTGTGATGATTCATCCACATGAATTGATTTTTAATTAAAATTAATAACTAACATGCATCTACTACTAAAGAAATTTCAGAGAATTCTGTTTCCCAAATTTTGTTGATTAAATGATTCTGTACGGGTTCAATTTTTTGGAAAATCTAATTTAAAACTCAAATGGCATCATTATGAATTTGAATCATATTGCTCAAAAATAAAATTTATTGAGCTTGATGTATAAGAATACACATATACGATTATTTGGAAGCCTGGAATACGATTCAATATCTGGTAATATTTTTCGATGAAAAAATTTGGTTTGAAAATATGGAAAAAAATGCCCGAATTTTTCCAGGTTTTAAATATAACAGCCCAGATACGTGTGGGAAAACATTTGGCAATCTTAAGCTAAGTTCACCAGATTTTGATGCAAATTTCAAGATTACTACTATCGATGAAAGTAAGTTTCCTATTTTTTACAAAAGGATTGTTCATACAAATCTTAGCCATCATTTGAGAGATTTAAGGATGTATTTTTAAAATTTTCTATTTAACACGTAAAAATTGTTTGTGTAAAAGAACTGAAAAATGAATGATCAAATAGTATTAGAAAAATAACCTTTCATATTCTTGAATTTTTTGGGAAAAATCTATATGGAAAAAAATCAAAAATTGTTTTCTTTCAGACATTGCGCTTGCACTGGGAGTTATTATAAAGTTATTAAAAAGTTTGTTAATGTCGGTCCGGCATAAAATCTTAAACCAATAATTTCACCCCAAGGAAGATCATGATTCCAGAAGACTCTGATTTGTGGATGTAGAAAGAAAAATTCAGTCTAAGGTCACTTTGGTCTCCTTGATAGCGTTTATATATTCCGGTTGGTAAGAATTTTCCTCAAGCGGAAGCGCGTTGGATATGTCCTTTAAGTTTTTGGAGAGTGAGGAATATTTCTAATATTATTTTATTCGATTCATCCCAGGTGTAGTGGTTAACAAAATCGGGCTGGAACCTCATGGGGCCTCCGTATGACTAGATAATCGGCATCGTTATCTCCTGAAAACATTTTTACACTTGAACTTGTCCAAACATGGTTGTTCCAGTGATGAAAACTTTGTTCTTCTTTGAACTGCCAGATTTAAAATTGTCAAATATAAAATACTAGCTGATCCCATACGAACTCCGTTTCGCTTTCAACGTGGAATATGTCATGAACAGTTTGTATGAAAGTCAATTGCCAAGCGTTTTCCAGATTCATTGTTAAGTAATAATTGCCAAAATATTGGATGATCACTTCGTCTGTCGTCTGCTACTAAATATGAAATCAGGAATCAATAACCACGTGTATAAATTTTGACTAAATCATTGCATAACAACGCAATTATTGCCAAAAAGCTAAACCCCTTTTGTGGGCTCTTATAAAACTTTGATATCTGAAATCGATTGCCCTTCCCTCAAAACTCCCGTGTGCAAATTTTCAAAGCAATTCATTGTATAATAACGTCAATATTGCTAAAAATAGTGAAAAATTAATTTAAATGGACGACCCCTTTCGTCGACTCTGGCAAAATATTTGACATCTGAGATCTATTGTCCGTCCCTGAAAACTACCGTGTGCAAATTTTCATCCCAATCCGATGTATAATAACGTAGATATGGCAAAAATATTGAAAGGTTTATATGGACGACCCCCTTTGCCGGCCCCTTAAACTGAATTGAATTCCTGAAATCCATTGCTCATCTCTCAAAACTATCGTGCACCAATTTTCGTCTGAATCCGATTTATAATAACGACAATATCGCATCAACAGTGAATAGTTAATATGGACGACCCCTTTGGCCGACCCCTGATTTTAGTTTCGATAAGTGAAATCAGTTGTTTGTCCCTTATAACTCCTATGTGCAAATTTTCACCCCAATCCGATGTATAAAAACGTCAATATCAGTAAGATACTGAAAATTTAATATGGACGACCCCTTTTGCCGGCCCCTTACTCTGAATTTGAAACCTCAAATCGATTGAACATCACTCAAAATCATCGTGTACCAATTTTCATCTGAATACGATGTATAATAACATCAATATCACAAAAACAGCGATCAGTTAATATGGACGACCCCTTTGGCTGACCCCTTACACAAAATTTGACACCTCCAATAGATTGCTCGTCTTTCAAAACACTCATGTGCAAATTTTTAACACGATCCGACGAAAAGTAACGTCAATATCGCGAAAACAATATTTGTGTTCTATGGACGACCCCCTTCAGAAGGGGTCATCCGAAAATCTAAAAACATTTTTCATCCTTCCTGGTCCTAATGAGCATCCATGCCAAATTTCAGCTCTCTAGCCCTTAAGACGGCTGAGTCTATAGAGGACAAACAAACAAACAAACAAACAAACAAACATACAGAAATTGCTTTTTATATATATAGATAAAATTATCAAGTTGCGGTCAAATTAATCCGCGTGAACTAATTTAAACCTATCTGGAAAATTCCGCTTACGAAGGTTAAATTGCTGCCCCGAAGTTTTTCGATATCGGGAGTTTAAAAGTTTTGACCATCAGACTGAGTCTGAGACTGAGACTGAGACTGAGACTGAGACTGAGACTGAGTCGATTTGGGGTTATTTTTGAATTTCTCAAACTCTGGGGTCTGAAAAGTTTCGTTTTGGTTCAAAATTCATCCATGTATTTTTTGCATAATTAATCAGTAACGTTCACATGAGTAAATTTTAACATTTAGGTTTGTATGGGAAAATTGAATATTTTGTACTAAAAAATCACCATCATTTTTGTTTCTTGTGTGGTGCAACGGGAGGCAGTCGGGCGTGGGTGTAATCGAGGTGCTTAGCGGATGATTTAAATGCGCCACTCCGAAGAGATCATCCCCCTGTTTGATGCGTGCCCGGCTAAGAGACCCATCAATAGGGTGGGTGTATTCTGTCTGGCCCTTGATTACCGATCACCCTACCGTTCCTCAATCTGTTGACCCTCAATCAAATATCCCCAAATAATTACCGGAGAAAACCCAGATAAGAAGACAAATCCTAAGTTGGTCCCGAAAATACTAAGACTAAATAAGAAAACAAGTTCCTTAGACTTTCTTCAACCGACCCACTTTCCCCGTACAACTTTGCTAAGATAGCGTAGAAGGCAGGAAAGGGGCAAAAAAACAACGGAAGTCAACCTAGACTTCCAGTAAAAGAATTACGGAACCGGAGAAAACGATGTCTTCAACACTCCAACAAAAGTCACCAAAGAAAAACTACATCAAATGTTCTTCATAAACGAGCTCTATTAGCCATAAAAATTGATGGTGGTTTTGGTTGTTAGTGGGGGTTTACATTTTTGGATGATCTGGATTTCCCTACTCTGCTACATCTACATTTTCATTCGGGTTTTCCCCTCTAACGCTCAGCGCTCGCAAGCACTGCCTGGCTATTTGTTTTCCCTCAGAATTTTGTTCAGGAGTGCAGTTTTAGGACGTTTTACTTGGCCAATTAATCGAATTATTCCTAGGAAATTCTCATTTAAATCATGGGTGCAATTTGGGGTTTGGTTTGTTTGGTTTGGTTGGTTGGGTTGGGTTGTTGGTGATAATTATCTTTCAATCATAATCATGTGCGCGCGCGCGCCTCAACCATGCTGCTCTTAATCGTTGAGCATTTAAAAATAAAAGATTCCAAAAAAATCCAGAATCGAACTCGTGACCTCGAGGTTACTGGGGTAACGAGTGCTTAAGCACTGTCCGAACTAACTGAGCTGTGGTGGCAGGCTTGTGAATGGGAGGCTGCAGACGAATCTATATTAGAGAGGAATACATGACGAATGGGTTCAATTTTTGCTGAGTACTCTCTCGGTTGGCTGCTCAAACCTGTTATTTCCCCGGAAATTGGATGGTTTTCCGGAAAAGTTGTCCTGGGTTCTCCAATGGGGTGGAACAATCACTCCTGGGTGGCCGTCACGCGTATGCCGTTTCGCCGATCTACGGTGTGCTCGTCGGCCGAAACGTACCACGAGATGTTGGGGGGTTTGATGATCGCGTTCCCTCAGCGTGGATAACCTTCCCTTGGACCGTCGTGTTCGGGTTGCAGGTAGATCGGTACCTCCAGTAATCTATTTTTTTAAATTCGATTAAAAAAATACCCAATATGCACAACACTGGACAAACCAATTACCCTTTATCGAAAACGTATATTGCACAAAATAAATGAAACTGCACTTTTATTTGCACTCGGAGGGATCTGAGGGAAAATAGCAACTTTGGTTAAATTGTTGAAAACGTGGTTTCTTCAAATTGTACAACCTTTTTGTACTATATCACGCGCGAAATACATATTTAACCGATCCTGCCTACTTCACAGTCGAAGGAAAAGTGGTCAAGGGATCGCATTAGCCGTCAGATCAAATGAGCTATTGATCTTCGGGACCGGAATTGCGTAATTAATAGCGAACTAATAATTACGAAATTTCCCGAAGAAGAAAATGTCTTCTTACCTAAACCTTTCCCTTTCATACATCCGAGGGTTCGTTCTCGGGTGTAAGAGTTCGGGTGGAGCGATATCGAAAATCTTGGTACACCAATACAATCATACTATCCCCGTGATGGGGTTAATGACCGGGCAAGCACCAATCAGCTGGTGATTACAGGCTTCATCCAAACTTGCGCTAAGCGATCACACCCCAGTTGCAGAAAAAAATATCTCATTTAAATGCCCGTTCCTTGGTGACGTCATACCTGGAATTCCCTTGGGCGGTGGGGTTTACGTCATTGAGTGACTCGCCAGAAGAGCGGATTTAAGTTTCCCTAAAAGATTTGTATGACGTCACTGAGCGACTGGTGTTGCGAAGTGCAAACTCTCTGCGTAGTCGCAATCTAAAAATAGCTGAGAGCGTGCTAGAGGTGCTCAAGCAAAATGTATAGAAAAATCGATACTTTATCGATACAATTTTATGGGTGCTAGGGGTGTTTAGGTAAAATAAGTTTCCGCAAAATCGATACTGCTACAGTGGAACCGAGCTTATGGTTTTCAGGCCAATTTATAAATTCTCTGAAAGAAATTTCGCGCTGAACAACTTTGTCGAAGACCGTTACTTCGTATCTTATTAAACAAATAAGTTATTAGGTTTTGCGTGTCTTCTTTCCATACAATACTTAGCGAGGCACCAGTAATGATGTCTATTGATTTTTTTTTTCAATGCCAGCAGACATATCTCTGTTTAACAGTTTAGAACTGTTTAGCTCGATTAGATACAAATTTACTGTCTTGAACAAAGTTGATGAGCGAAAAGTTACCTTCAGAGAATTTATAAATTGGCACGAAAATCATAAACAGGGTCGGTTCCGCAGATGAAACAAAAATTATGTTGATTTTTCAGAACAAAATGTTGAATTTTCCCATAGAAACCTAAAAGCTCAATTTTACTCATGTAAACGTTACTTAAAAATTTTGCCATAAAATCATGGATGAGTGTTGAACCAAAACAAAGCTTTAAAGATCCCAGCGTTTGAGAAATTAAAAAATTTCCCCAAATCGTCTCAGTCTATTCCATTTATGCAGGATTATTTTTCCCTCCTCGCGATCCATCTTGGACATGTTTTAAACGCTTGTACCAATCCTGACAAAAATGTCATTACTATATGAACAAACCTTACAGATCAAAACGCTTTCATTGGTTTCTAGGTTCGACAACTTGATGCAGGGCTTCAATAAAATAAGACGAATATATAAATAATAAGCTTTACAATGACTGCTTTTTGACGTTTACACCTATTAACAAATGCTCCAAGCTCCAACTTCAAGGCGGATCATTGAATTCATTTTTATATTTGACAAATTGCACAAGATTTTCTATTTTTTTTTTAATTAATTGAACAACGTATTTCATACTGAAGAATTGGTTGAGGTTTAATTTTAAAGAAAAACCCTAAATATTGTTAAAGCCATGAATGAATTAAAATTGTTTTAGATAGCTGTCATACAATTTTTAGTGAATAAAAAAAGAAGTAGGGTAACGGACTCATATTGGATCAGAGTACCTACTCTGGACCACCTTGTCTTGCTCTCTTATAATGCAACTAATCATGATTTGTTTTAACAAATATGTATAGATGAATCCCGGGCATTTAATGTTATTAGCTGCTTCATAAGAGAGTTACACCAGGTGGTCCAAAATAGGTCCCCTGGTCCAAAATAAGTCCGTTACCCTATAAACTCGAGAATCGAGATTCATCATTTCAGCTGCGTCCAACTTATTGTAGGAGTGTTTTTGTTTTTGAGAAACTAAAATATGGGCAGCTTTGTAAATACACGAATAGGATGTCGCATGAAATTTTATGATTAAAAAATAAATTAAAAAAAATAAATGATCAATTTCAGATTTTTGTATATGATTCTTCGCACTTCTTCTAATCTTTAAGAAGAGTCGATCAATTTTGAACTTTACTTTTGTTTATTTTATTTTCTTTGTGTTCAAATAAATTAAAATAAACTTAAATTAATGTATTATTTAAATCGCCAATACATGAATAAAAAATCAAAGATAATTTTGAACTTAAAAAAAAAAATAACGTATTGAAAAAAAAATATTGACAAAACATGCGAAGACAACCCATTTCATTTCTGAGCAAATAAAGTTTATTTTTAAAAACACCTTTTGGTCTCGAGTTCACTACAGTAGTGATTCAGTCGAAATGAAGATACTTTGCGTTTTACTTTGGTGTCTTGTCTACGCTCAGTATTCTTCCGCAAGATATGCCACTAAAGGTAAGTTCGAATAAGTTAAAAATTGTGATTTTTACGCTTTTAACTTTATGTTTTTCTGTTTTAAAAATAGCTCAATGTACCAACAAGGAGTACTACACTACCTGTGGACCATGTATTGAGCCGGTTTGTGGACAACCAACACCGGTCATAAACTGTTTCAAATGTAACGTAGGATGCTTCTGTAACTCGAAGTTGGGCTACGTCCGAAAATCTCCGGATGGACCTTGTGTTTTGTGCCAAACGACGGGATGAAAGGCCTATAGTAAAACAGAATGCTGGAATCAACTTTTGCGGTCAATAAATGCAGTTTAAATATTAAATTCAACTATTTTGAGGGGGAAAAGCTATCCAGAACATGATAAGTCCTTAACTTAAAACAAACACTCGTATGTGATCGCATAAATATACAATGAATGATAGCTGCCGGCGAAATGGAAAGTGAAAATGATGTGAATGATGTAATGAGTAACGTTTTAAATGACTTGAGTTAACATTTTTGATGCGATTTTTGTTTGCTGGGAAGAATGATCACTTTTAGTATCGTAGGTAATAAAATGATGTTTTTTGTTATTCAAAAAAATTCAAATTCTCTGGAAATCATAAAAAGATTCCGCCAATATACGAGCAGTTCCCCTTCGACCGATCTGAAAAGAAATCTTCACATCCTTGACGGAAGTGACGATTTCTTTCCGAAAGGCATTGAAGTCCGGAATTGTGACCGTAATGTGTGGAACCTTTTCCTTTTTAAGAGTATTAGAAGAAGAAGGTTTCTTAGTACTCTTATCATAATTAAATGTTAATATTTCCTTATCACCGATGTTGTGAAGGACATCGAATGAATTGGAAATTTCAACTATTTTGGCCGATGGTCCTGAATTAGTTTCGGCAATCCGTTTTCTTCCGACTTGGACGCCGGCCGATGACTTCACCATGATGGAATGAAAAGAAAAGAGAAAGATATGAATAAAAGAAAATGAAAATAATTTTAGCACTGAAAAGTGCTGATTGAAAAACAGGTAAGTATAAAATAAATAATGTAAAATGTTGCTTCAGGTACACAGCAACGATACGATGCTCCGGCGTACGTGCTGATGGCTCAACGGTACAGATGGAAGTGTAAATATGAGCAGCTTTGTAAATACTTTCATGAATAGGATATCGCATGAAATTTTATAGTTAGAAAAATATAACTATAATAAAAAATAATGGTCAGATTCAGACTTTTGTAGATGAATATTGGCACTTCTACTAAATTTCTATGAAAAACTAATAAATTTTGAATTTTGAAATTTTTGTATTTAAAAAAAAATTAATGTGCTCAAATAAATTTAAATTAATGTATTTTTTGTATCGCCAACGATTGAATAATAAATCATGGATAATTTTGATTTTCTTAAAAATTTGTTGAACGTATTGATGAATAAATATTTTCAAAACATGCGAAGGCACTCCAGTTCATTTCTGAGTAAATATAGTTTGTTTTAAAAAACACCTTCCGGCCACGAGTGCACTACAGTACGGATTCGGTCGAAATGAAGATACTTTGTGTTTTACTTTGGTGTCTTGTCTACGTTCAGTATTCTTCCGCTAGACGTGCCCCTAGAGGTGAGTTTTAATAAAATAAAATATATTTTAATTGTGATTTTTACGCTTATAATTTGATGTTTTTCTCTCATTAAAAAAGCTTAATGTACGTTCAGAGAGTACTACACTACCTGTGGACCATGTAATGAACCAGTTTGTGGACAACCGATCGTGAACTGCTTCAAATGTAACGAAGGATGCTTCTGCAACCCGCAGTTTGGTTACGGCCGAGAGTCTCCGGACGGTCCTTGCGTTTCGTGCCCAACGACGGAATGAAAGGCCTCTAATAAAACAGAATGCCGAAATCAAATTTTGCGGTCAATAAATGCAGTTTAAATATTAAACTCAACTTTTTGATGAAAAAAACAGGTATCTAGAACATGAAGTCCCTAACTTAAAACAAACACTCGTATGTGATCACATAATATACAATGAAAGATAGCCAGCGAAATGAAAAGTGAAAATGATGTGAATGATGGATTTTTTTGCGTAGTAATTTTGTTCCAATTTTTAAACTAAAAAGAAACCAAATTTTTAATTCGGTTATGATATAAAAACAATAACCTACTATTTAGAAAAATCTCGTTAAGGCTCCTTCAGATTCAATATGATGTCGTTTGGCAATAGCTTCAGAGTTTATTTTTATGTAGTTCCACTTCATAACCTGAAGAACAAGTGCTTAACATACACAGCCAAAAAATTTATAGATGGGATGAAGGATATGCAGAAAATAAATTAAATTTAATAAAAAATAAATGCAACAATAGTGGAATTCGAAAACCATGAAGGTAAACAGAATAAAATAAATTTCTATGGCAACCTTTGCTACGTTGGCAACACTAGGCAAAAAAAAAAACAAAACAAAGTTAGTAATTGGCAGCGCAGATTAATACCGTATTTTTTTTCATCTGGAGGCAAACTAGAGGCAACCTAGGTTCGCTCTAACTGCTGTCATCGTGCTCATTTATTGCTCGAGAGGCAACCTAGGGTCGCTCGAAAAAGGGACGGAGTCGCCCTGAGAAAAAAGTCAGTTTTGCGAGAAGTTCACCAATACTCTCAACGTTGTTGTCAAAACATTAAACAGCTGTTTTGGCTGAAAGCAAAACAGTTGAAATAATGAACGGGAAAATGATTATTGTCGCGATTTTGAACCTCTCAGTCAAGCAAAATCGTACAATCTGCTGTCCAGTGCAATCCGAACTCGAAAAACGGCAATCCGGATGTGAAGAACCGAGTGAAGAAATCCAGAAGGGAGAACAAAATGACAGCTGCATGTAAACATTGCGCTCGTTCTCACGCACACCTACGTATGGAATAGCTCGAAACCCGAAACTCATTTTTCTATTCTGACGGTTCCAGAGCCAAATCCGGAATCAAAAAAAAAATACGCCATAAGACTGTTGTTGCTGATTGTTTTGATTTGATGCTCCGGTGAAAAGAGACGTATTGGCTTAAGGAGTGCTGAATTTTTAGACTACTATTTATTTTAACTGAATGCTTATTTTGATTTGGCTTTCCGATGAAAAAGGCGAATTGACACAGGGAGCGCAGATTTTTAAGGCAGTTGCTGCTGATTGTTTGTATTAATTTAGCCTTCTGATAAAAAAAGGAGTTAGCAGTGCTGATTTCTTCGACTATTTCTACTGATTGTTTTTTTGATGAGGCTTTTCGGTGTAAAAAGACGGATTGGATAAGGATGCGCAGAGTTTTAAGGCTGCCACTGCTAATTGTTTGTTTTGATTCGGCCTTCCGTCAAAAAAAGCAGATTGGCTTAAGAAACGCCGATTTGTTGGACTGTTTCTGCTGATTGTTTGTTATGATTCCACCTTCCGGTGTAATAGACTGATTGGCTAAGAAAGCGCATAATTTTAAGGCAGCTGCTGCTGATTGTTTGTTTTGATTTGGCCTTCAAGCGTAAAAAGACGGATTGCCTTACAAAGCGCAGATTTTTAAGTTTGCTGCTGCTGATTTTTTGTTTTGATTTTGCTCTACAATGAATAAAAACGGAATTGGAAGCGCTGATTTTTTAGACTGTTGTTTTGATTTGGCCTTCCGGTGGAAAAAGACGGATTGGCATAGGAAGCGCAGCTTTTAAAGGCAGCTGCTGCTGATTGTTGCTTATGTTTTGGTGTTCCGGTGGAAAGAGGCGGATTGACTTAGGAAGCGCATGTTTACAAGATTGCTGCTGCTAATTATTTATTTTACTTGTCCTTCGGGTAGAAAAAAAGATTGGCTTAGTATGCGTAGATTTTTAAGGATGCTGCTGCTTCTGATTATTTGTATTGATTTGACCTTCCTGCGAAAAAAACGCTTTTGGAAACGCAGATTTTTCAGACTGTTGCTGCTGATTGTTCGTTTTGTTTTGGCCTTTACGTGTGAAAAAGTTATTGGCTTAGGAAGTGCAGATTTTTAAGGATGCTGCTGCTGATTGATTGTCATGATTTTTCCTTCCGGTGTAAAAGACTGATAAGCTTAGGAAGCGCTGATTTTAACGCTGTTGCTGCTGATTGTTTATTGTGTTTTGAATCACCGGTAGAAAATGACGGATTGTTCTGTAAAGCACAGATTTTTAAGGCTGCTGCTGCTGATTAATTGTTTGGATTTGGCCTTCCTGTAGAAAAGACGAATTGACTTAGGTAGCGCAGATTTTTAGGCAGATTTTTAATGCTGCTGCTGCTGATTGTTTTAGTTGATTGGGCCTTCCGGTGTAAAAGACTGAACAGCTTAGGATGCGAAGATTTCTAAAGCTGCTGCTGCTGATTGTTGGTTTTGATTTGGCCTTCCGGTGAATAAAAACAGATTGGCTTAGGAAGCGCAGATTTCTTAGACTGTTGGTGCTGGTTATTCGTTATGATTTGGTCTCCCGGTTAAAATGGCTTATTGAATTAGGAAGCGCTGCTGCGATTGTTTCGTATGTTTTGGAATTCCGGTTAAAAAAGATGGATTGGCTTAGGAAGCGAATATTTTTAAGGCAGCTGCTACTGATAGTTTGTATTGATTTGGCCTTCCGGTGGAAAAAGACGGATTGGCTTAGTAAGTGCAGATTTTTTAGGCTGCTGCTAATGATTGTTTGTTATATTTTGATTCTTCGGTTGAAAGAGTCGAATTGTCTTTGGAAGCGCATATTTTTAAGGCTGCTGCAACTGATTGTTTGTTTTGATTTGGCCTTCTGGTGGAAAAAGACGGATTGGCTTAGAAAGCGCAGCTTTTTAAGGCAGCCGCTGCTGATTGCTTGTTTCGATTTGGCCATCCTGTGAAAAAAGACCGATTGGCTTAGGCAGCGCATATTTTAAGACTGTGCTGCCGATTGTTTGTTTTTATTTGTCTTTCAGTGAAAAAAGACGGATTAGCTTATTAGGAGCATATTTTTAAGGCTGTGCCGATTGTTTGTTTTGATTTGGCCTACCAGTAAAAAAAGCGGATTGGCTTAGGAAACTCAAATTTTCAAGGCTACTGCTGCCGATTGTTTGTTTTGATTTGGCCTCCCAGTGGTAAAAGACAGATTTGCTAAGGAAACGCAGATTTTTAAGGCTGCCGCTCCAAATGTTTGTTTTGTTTTGATCTTCTGGTGGAAAAAGACTGATAGGCTAAGGAATCGCAGATTTATAATGCTGCTGCTGTTGATTGTTGATTATGATTTGTCCTTCCGATGGAGAAAAAAGACGGATTGGCTTAGGAAGTGAGGATTTTTAAGGCTGCTGCTGCTAATTGTTTGTTTTGATTTGGCCTTCTGTTGAAAAAAGACGAAATGACTTGAGGAGAGAAGATTTTTGAGGCTGCTGCTGCTTATTGTTTGCTTTAATTAGGCCTTCCGATGTAAAAAGAAGTTTAGGCATAGGGAGCGCAGATTTAAAAAGCTGTTGCTTCCTATTTTTTGTTTTGATTTAACCTTTGGTGGAAAAAGACGGATTGGCATGGCAAGCGCTGGTCTTTAGACAGGTGCTGCTCATTATTTGCTTTGATTTAGCCTTTCGGGGGAAAAAAGGAATTGGCTAAGGGAGCGCAGCTTTTAAAGGCAGCTGCTGCTTTCTATTTGGTTTTGTTTGGCCTTCTGTAGGAAAAGACGGATTGGCTTAGGAAGCGCAGATTTTTGAGGCTGCTGCTGATGATTGTTTGTTTTGATTTGGCCTTCCGGTGGAAAAAGACGGATTGGCTTAAAAAGCGCAAATTTATAAGGCTGCTGCTGCTGATTGTTTATAATGATTTGTCCTTCCGACGAAAAAAAGACGGATTGGCTTGGGAAGCGCAGAGTTTTACTGTTGATTGTTAGTCATGATTCTGCCTTCCGGTATAAAAAGACAAGTTGGTTTAGAAAGCGCAGATTTTTAAGGCTGGTGTGGCTGATTGTTTGTTTTGATTTCGTCTTCCGGTGCTAAAAGACGGATTGGCTTAGGAAACGCAGATTTTTAGGCTTCCGCTGCTGATTGGTTGTTATGATTTGGCTTTCCAGTGGAAAAGTCTGATTGGCTTAGGAAGAGCAGATTTTTAAGACTGCTGCTGCCGATTATTGATATTGATTTGGCTTTCTGTTGCAAAAGCCTGTTTGGCTTAAGAAGGGCAGATATTTAAGGCTGCTGCTGCTGCTTTTGCTTCGAATGAAATACAGAATGAAGATGATGGATATTTGGTATAAACAACTTGTTAAAAAAAATCAAAAATCAATAAGAAAAACCCGATTTAATACACTTATCAGTGGATTGGAAGCTTTCTTACAGAGTGTCAATTATCTTTGGAAATAAATGACACAATAATGGATTCCTTATTTCTGAATTATTTATTATTAATCTATAAAAAAGATTATGATTAAAGAAAATCGATAGCAAAAATTACTAAACTCAATATAAAAAAAGGTGCCCAGTACGTTTTTTGGAGGATAAACGAACTTATATTCAACGAGTTCATTTATAATCCAAATAATTCAAACTGTTAAAGTTTGAGAGCCACATATCTCGACGCTCACTAGTGGTCAAGGGGTTAACCTCCTAAACTCTCATGCTAGATGGCGTGGGATCGATTCTCTGCTGTTTTATGAAATTTTTGTCAAATTTTTGATCGCCTTTGTAATTAATTTAGCGATTGCTGGCTACTGCTGCTGAGCAAATGGCTACCTTTTTTGGAGCCAACGTAAGCATGATATGTTCTATGGAATAGAAAAATTTTAAACAATTTTGTTTTTTTTTGGTTTTGAAATAAGTCCTACAGGAAAAAAAATGCAATATTTTGATACTAAATTCATCAAAATCGTGAAACCTAGAATAGGAGTTAATGTGTTAAGAACGATTTTATGGAACATACAAATTCCCGGACATCATCGTAACTCGTCGAGCTGAGTCGATTGGTACCTATAAAGTGGGGTCTTGGACCCTTAATTAATGATATCCCCAACTGACCGTTCCCTATGCCTTTCTGTAAGAAAGCCAAAAAGGTTTTAACTGAGAGTAGAGGTGAGAAGGAATGTATAGATGTGTTGAAAGAAATGCAGAAATTAAATAAAGTTTAATGAAAAAAAAAGAATAAAAATACAGTATTTCTAACCGGCAACACTGAAAGTAAATAAAATAAAATAAATTTCTATGGCAACGTCAAAAAGTGTTGTCATCATTTATAAAAACGATGGCAAGGCATACTTTTTCCAAATTTTGCATCGTTTCAATGTCTTCGTAGCAGCACACATAAGAGAAATAACATAATAAATTACTTGGAGATCTAGTTTCTTATCAAAAGGCTTCAAATTTTTATTTGTGATATTTTCTAAAACAAAAAATTATACCCAACACACAGTAAAAAATCTGCTGAAGTTTTCTCGGAAATACAATAGTACTTACTTGTAAATTAAATCATTCAGAATTCCTGAAATACTCTTAATTTTTGGATATTTAAAATATCAAGAATGTGGGCAAACAACCAGTGGCTACTTCGGTGCGATGCTATAGAACATGATGTGATCTTGTTCAAAAGACAGGCTCATATTTAGAACATCGTGATTTTGTACAATAACATAAAAAGTTACGACGGTTTATTCAGTCTTTTTTAAACTAATTTTTTGTTGTGTATTGTTAAACTTCTAGGTATGTGAACAAGACAATTTTGAATGAACTTTGTCCTTCCACAAATCAAAATCGTTGTCCTACCTATGGGCTTGTGATATAGCTCAGTTGGCAAGTCTGTTGTCTCCTGAGCCGATGTCCGCGAGTTCGAGCCCAAGAGTAAACATCGAACGCAGTTGTACTGGATAAGTTTATCAATAACGATCCGCCAACTGCAACGTTGATAAAGTCGCGAATGCCATAAAGATGGTAAAACGACTATAATCGAAACAAAAAAAAAAGTTGTCCTACTAAATATTCGAAAACCTGCAAAATTCTTCCAATATGGAAGATGATGATTTCAATAAAATAAGCGAATGGATACATATTTACTAAGAGAACTGAGCATTTAGTATGTTCTTTTTACAGAAATTTTACTTTGAGCCCAATCATCTATGTTTTTGTGACTGTCAAGTCCAATGAGAGAACTATTCAAATTCAACGTGGAAAGTTCTTCAGAAAAACGGCAATAATTTACAGCATTCACCGGTGCACATCCGAAGCTGCCAAGGTTCTAATTAAATCCATTCTATCACTTAGGCTGACAAACAGCATTCGGCAAAGACACTCTCGGTGGCAAAACTTGCTGAATGGATGAATGTTTGGTTCAAAGTAAAAACTACACAGAAAAGTGAGCCAGCCATTGAGTTAAAACTTCGAATCCAGTTGAATGTTTCTAATGAACGTTCCGACCGCAACGGGCAAACTTTCTTTCAACACCCCTTTTACCGGGGAAGGATCAGCATCGGTTGGCCATTTAGGTATGAATTGTTTTTATATCACTAAGGAGGGGGACCAAATGGTTACGAATTAAGGGTTTTTGAAAGATTAGGTGGAGAGGAAGCGGATAGGACTTCCGGTTAAAAGTTGTTTGAGCCACCCACTCAAGAGACTTGTGTTATTGTAGGGCAGTCAAATTTGAACTATTTTGAAGATAGGTTACTTCATTTTTTATTTGTAAAATTTTTAAAGAAAAGAAGGAAGAAGGCTATGTGAAAATCAAGTTAATTTTTTTTTTAAATTTATCTTAAATCTCGAAGATTTCAAAAAGAAAAAAAAATGTAAATTTGTCACCAATGTCTTGATTAAGATCACTTGCAATTGTAGCCGGTTAAACTTTCTCAGAGGCTAGGAAACATATTTGCATAATAAATCAATTCAAAGTTAATGTCTATCGCAAATAGATGTGTTGAAATTGAAACGCATTTGTAATCTATAGTTTTAGCAAGTGTACCGCCTCTCGGCAAGGATTTATGAGAAGGAATTGTAAACTTTCTTCTAAATAGTAGGTACCTTTAGGATGCAGCGAAGGTTTAATCCCCCCCAATCCAGGATGATGAACAAGGTGGGGGAGGAATTGGGTGAAGCTATCAAACTTTGCCAATTAGGGCGATGTCTTTTCGGGTTTATTGGTTGAAGCTAAAGCTGTTGAGTGTCTTTTGTGGGTCGATCAGGAGTAGATGGAGAAGAGCCGGGAACATCAAATGCAGAACACACTTTGAAATGATAGTTGCATACCTAAGGTTGCCAGAATTTTTTCATCACGTATCCGGGCCGGACAAACCGGACAATTTTTATATAAAATCCTGGCAAAATCCAAGCATTCGATTTCAAATTGACGATCATAAATCCGAGAAAAATCCAGGAAAATTTTGTCAAAACTCTGAAATTTCTCAACAAAAATTAAAAAAAAAAAATTAAAATCGATAGACTTTCAGCCATATTTAGGCTTCCAAAAAACATTTCATGATTATTTTTATGAAACTTGCTTAAAAATTTCGTTTTGGAGGTGTTTGTTGTTTTTTTTTTTGTTTAATTTGCTAAATAAAGTGAATAAATCCGGGCAAAATCCGGGCATTTTCTAATGAAATCCGGGCAACCGGGCCGGGCCGGACTGTTCTCAAATTCAGTATTAAATATCCGGGCAAACCCGGATAAAACCGACCAATCTGGCAACCTTATGCATACCAACACTCATAATTCAGCTCTTACTGCAATCATGAGTTTTCAATATGTCAACGTCATTGGCATAAAATGTGAACGCCAACGACGATGAATCGATTTGAGACCTCCGGAATAAACCTCCCAGCGGAATCGCATTGCAAATGACTGAAAGAAACAAAATTAAATAATTTTCATGGCTCTCCATATCCCATCGCGAGATAAAGGAGGATGGAAACAATCACCGGAATAGAATTAATTGATTCACTTTCGGTTAATACTGTATATGTGTATGTAATCAGGCGTTAGAAAGCAAAAAACAGTTTCTCGTTTGTAATTCACGTTCCCATTATAAGACAATATTGGCAAACTACCGGCCAGACGCCAGACGCTGTGTGTTGGTGGTACATTGGTTAAACTGTTGGATAGGCAAGATTAAAATAGAAAATTGAAGTGAGTTTCATTCTCACCGAAACGGTTATATTTTCTCTTTTTTTGTTCGTGAGATGAATTATAATCATAATAGGATGAAAATCCTATAAAAATTCTTCTTGAGAGCTCGAGTCTTTATGCCAGTGACGGGATAGCAAATATATCATCTTTGGCACAATGCACATTTTAGCGCATTTTCAGCACATAGTTAACTTCGATCGGCTTTGAAATTTTACAACCTTTTTTTTGGGTGTACCGTTTGTGTAGAGATTTGTGGCTCCCAAATTACAGGTTGTTGAACGGTTTGATCCCAAATTATAGGAAGATTCATGATTTTGACTCAAATTTGCGTGACACAAATACCAGAGTTATTGCAAATTTTTGTTTATCATTCAACAAAGCTTCTTTACAAATGGTTTGGTATATATTTTAAAAAATTGCATATACTGCAAGGTTTAATTTGAGCACATTGTAAATAAAAATTGTCGAAGGTACTTGAAACACGGGATACTGTTAAGAAGTTTAAAAGTGATAATAAATTTCATTCTTCTATTTGACCCTTTGAATCAAATTATTGAATCGATGATCGTAAATTAAAGCATTTTTATTGCATTGCATTCTACTCCGGATTATGGAGAGGGGACAGTGAAGGCAATTGCCCCGGGCCACCGACTCTGCTTTAAGCTTTAGAAATCAAACCAAACCAGAACCATTGGAATTCAAACGTAAAATATATCAAGTAAGAGGACCCCAGTGAAATAATATTTTCAATAGTTTTACTATAATATAAATTAAAGGGGCCCATAAAATAAGAATTGCAGATGTTTCCATTTTTTTTGGCTATGCGAAACAGGACAACTACTTTCATAACCTTGCAGTGCAAGACTTGCACTATCTGGGCATTTGGTTTTGATTTAGCCAGCTAAAAATTTGATTTACATGTCCAATCCACTCTACTTTGAAGCCCCATTTATGTCCGTATAAATCCTGGAGATCTGGGATGGCATCAATACATACATGTTACACCACTTTCTCTTACTTATTAAATAAAGATTATATTTTTAGAAAATAAAATATTTTTCCCACATTTACAAAAATTTAACGATTTTTACGAAAGCTTGAATAACGGGGGTTAGAATAATTATAAAACCGAACAATCTGGAATGCTCACTTGAAACGCTTAAGAATTAATATGAATAATGCAAAATTATTGTAAGATTTTCGATCATCATTGAAATTTGCGTGAATTAAAACACTCTACATCATTCTCCCAAAATGTAATAAAATTTGAAAAATCAATCACTAAAAACAATTGTAGAAAAACTAACAAAACCCAATTGTTTTTTCATTCCAGTTTCAGTCTGTGATTTGAAATTCTATATTAAACTTTTCCAATTTATTTTACCAGAGTTTTATACTGTTGGTTCTCAGGCACCTTTATTTTGAAATAATCCTCTAAATACCTAAGCAAATAACTGGAAATCAGCATTTCATTGTCAAGTCGACCAATCTTGGATTTTTTTTTATCATAATCATTGTTAAATTGCGAATTTCGTTAAGTGATTCTCTTTTAATCTTAACTTTTTCCAGAATCATTTTGTCACATTTAGAAGAACTACCTTTCTGACAAAAGTTTCTGTATTCTGTAATTTATTTTTTGGTCTGATGGGAATCTTGTTCTTTGTTCAAAATTGTTAATGATCCGCTTAATTTTTTTTTCAATTTCAAACACATTACATGAAAACGATTTTTTTTAAAGATTTGAAATTGAAACGAAACATTTGGATTTATATTATAAACTAGCTGACCCGACGTGCGTTGCTACACCTTCTTAAAATCAATAAATTGCGTGAAAATAGTTTCATTCAAAAATATATGGTTATATATGGTAATATATGGTTTCTTCAGCTTGTTAAGTTTTAAAAACTATGCGATAAAACCTCCCACATTCCCATCTCTGTACTGTATGGAATCTTTCCTTTAAAAAATGGAAACATTTTACGTACTCGATAACTTTTCCTTTCAATTTTGGTTCCATTTGGTGAATAAGTTCTTAAGTTATACAAAAATTAATGCGGTACTCCTTTTTCCCTCTCTTATCCCCAACTGGATGGTGCAAACGGTTTTTTTTAAATAACTGCACTACCATTTCTCGTACCCTTATAATCTCCCATGTAAAATTTTGTTAAATTTATTTGAGCTTTAATTAAAACAAACGTTTGGTAGGGGGAAGTTGTCTACTACCGGACACTTAAGGTTTTTATGCAATAACTTCAAAAATAGATTTTTGTAAATATTGGTTCCTCTACTGATTTGAAGAGTATCAATATTATGATCACTGAAATATATTAGAAAAAAATTAATTTACAACATATTCATGTGGTAAGAGAAATCATTTCATGTTAGTTTTCACTCATTTCCAAAAGTGTTGTCTATGGCCGGACACTACGAATTACTTCATCAAAGTTGTCACCAATGGCACAAAAACGTAGCAAAATGACTGAAATCACTTGCATAGGTCTTGTGAAAATGTGTTTTCCAATACTGAACGTTCTATGAAGCCAGCCATAAAAGTTTTTTTGATAAACCAGAATGAAACATTAGTTTCGAAAAAACTAGAGAAAAAATTGTCTATGACCGGACAGCAAAATTGAAAGTTTCTCAGAGGACCAAAATAGTTTCGTTATTGAATCCTTATCTTCTGCCAATCATTTGAGGGTGCTATAGAGATGAAAAAATGAAAGTTTCATGTTGAAATCATCTTTTATTTTGAATATTTTCTTGTCCGGTCATAGACAACAATTTGGTGTCCGGTCATAGAGAAATCGCATTTTTATTTATTTTCCTAATATTTCGTTTGAACTTCCGTTTTGTTATCTTATATCTACTGTAGTTGAAAGATAACCAATTAACGATGTCGTTCATGTGCAGTTTAAGTTTTACAACCCAAAAAAACTGACCACAATTCAATTAAAAAGTTTAGGCGATCCTCTCTGTTTTACTAGGCAAAAGCTTTAGTTGCCTATCATTGGTAAACCTTTTCAGATTAGATAACCATATTTCTGACACCATATCAGGCTACTATTTACTTTATTTTCATGGTGTTAAAACATTATTAGGATATACTGTTTTCGAAAAATCGATGTTGTCCGGCCATAGGCGATGTCCGGCCATAGACGACTTCCCCCTACCTCTTTTCTTCTTCCTATCCCGTAAGAGGTATCAAAAATCTTAGAAATACTTCTTGTATTTAAAAAACTCTTCCCAATTTATTACCATCTGCTAGATTAGCATCCGAGTTATTGAAAAAAAAGTATGGGAGCTCCCCTTCCCCCTTCACATCGAATCATTGTAAGGAGGAAAAGCCTTGAGCAATCATAGAAAAAAAATCTTCTCAATTAACCCCTGCTGTTTAATTTGAATAAAAAATTCTAGAGTGATCCAAAAATATTGTATGAAAACTTTCCTCCTCCTTCCCCTCTTCCCGTTGGAGAGAGGGAGGGGTCTCGCAACATAAAAAAAAACATTTCTCGTACTCAAATATACTTTAATGATAAATTTGATTTTATTGTTCGAATAATTCTCGAGTAATTCATAAAACTGTATGAAAAATCTCCTTCCCCCTTCTTATCCATCCAGTGGAAGGCCAGATGGGTCTCAAACATCGAAGCCTCGTAGCCTTTAACAACCTAAGTGAAATTTTTATTCATTTGAATGAAAAGTTATCGAAAATACAATAAATTGTATGGAAAACCCTCTCCCCCTTTTTGTATCTCGCCAATCGAAGATAGGGGAGTCCCAAATAATCAGTGAAACATTTTTCGTACCCAAATAACCACCCATGTCAAATTTGGTTCCATTTGCTTGATTAGTTCTCGATTTTTTTAAATAACTGTATGGGAGGCCCATCACCCTTTTCTATCTCCATACTGGAAGGAGGGAGGAGTCTCAAACCATCTTTAAAATATTAGCCTTTCTCATATACCCGCTCATAAACCCAAATCTCCCCTCCCCCCAACTCCCCCAATAATCCCCTCCCCCCGTCTATTTTCCCATTAGGGGAGCGAAACTATCATAGAAACATTCCTCGTACCGAAATATACTCCCATGCCAAATTTGGTTCCATTTGCATGATCAGTTCTCGAGTTATGAAGACTTGAAACTTTTCTTTGAGAGACCCCCTCCCCACTTCAATTCAAACTATTAAAGAAACCTTCTCTGGCCTCAGAAGCCTCCACCTGCCGAATTTTCCGTGAATCGGTTCGGTAGTTTTTGACAGACAGACGGACAGAAATTCATTTTTACACCAAGGTTTTTTACATGGATTTTTTACGCGGTTTTTTTACACGGATTTCATGAATTAACACGGTTTTAGAGAGAAAATAAGTCCTTTTCAAAGGAAAACAGTTGGGTGAAGTTGGGAAAATCTTAGCTCTGAGACTAAGAACAAGATACATGAGACCTGAGACCTGAGACCTGAGACATGAGACCTGAGATCTGAGACATGAGACCTAAGACTAGAGACCTTAGACATAAAGCACGAGACCTGAGACCTGGTACATGGGACATGAGATCTGAGACATGAGACTTGAGACTTAAGACATGACACCTGAGACAAGAGACATGAAACATTAGAAATTAAACATGAGATTCCTCTTGCGACCCCTCTAGTGAAAGGGTTTGACTTGTAGGTGACGAAAAATAGTGTCGCGAGTTCGCTAGTACAAGCTACTAGTGTTAGTTCCACGAGAAATTAGTTTAGCTCCGATTTCAACTTTCAACCGTTCAAGTTAGAGGGGTGGCAAGTTAAAATCGGAGCTAAACTTATTTCTCGCAGTAATAACACTAGTAGCTTGTCTCAGGTCTAATGTTTCATGGCTCTTGTCTCATTCCTCAGGTCTCATGTCTTATGTCTCATTTCTCATGTCTCAGGTCTCAGGTCTCAGGTCTCAAATCTCATGACCCGTGTATCAGATCTCAAGTCTCAGGTCTCATGTCTCAGGTCTCATATTTAATTTCTAATGTTTCATGTCTTAAGTCTCAAGTCTCATGTCTCAGGTCTCATGTCCCATATTTAAGGTCTCAGGTCTCGTGCTGTATGCCTTAGGTTTCTAGTCTCAGGTCTCATGGCTCAGGTCTCAGGTCTAATGTCCCATGTCTTTGGTCTCATTCTTCAGGTCTCAGGTCTCATGTCTCAGATCTCATGTCCCTAGCTTCAGGTCTCAGGAGTAATGTCTTAAGCCTCAAGTCTCAGATCTCAGGTCTCATGTCTCTAATCTACATTCTCAAGTCTCAGGTCTCAGGTCTTAAGTGTCAGAACTTCAGAGCTGCAGAATTTGAATGGGCTTTTTTTACACGGTTTTCGGGAATTAGCACGGTTTTTGGCTTTCTTACAGAAAGGCATAGGGAACGGTCAGTTTGGGATATCATTAATTAAGGGTCCAAGACCCCACTTTATAGGTACCAATCGACTCAGCTCGACGAGTTACGATGATGTCCGGGAATTTGTATGTTCCATAAAAACGTTCTTAACACATTAACTCCTATTCTAGTTTTCACGATTTTGATGAATTTAGTATCAAAAAATTGCATTTTTTTTTCCTGTAGGACCTATCTCAAAACCAAAAAAAAACAAAATTGTTTAAAATTTTTCTATTCCATAGAACATATCATGCTTACGTTGGCTCCAAAAAAGGTAGCCATTTGCTCAGCAGCAGTAGCCAGCAATCGCTAAATTAATTACAAAGGCGATCAAAAATTTGACAAAAATTTCATAAAACAGCAGATAATCGATCCCACGCCATCTAGCATGAGAGTTTAGGAGGTTAACCCCTTGACCACTAGTGAGCGTCGAGATATGAGGCTCTCAAACTTTAACAGTTTGAAATATGTTGATGGTAAAACTCAGTGGTACCTTTCTGATGCCTTGGCCGGTTTGCGGTTTGTCGGTCCCTCCGATATTCTCTGGCTCTTTTTTGATTTCTCCTTTTTCATTGCTTTTCGATACAGCAAATGGCGACTTTGGGCATAGCAACAACAACCGCAGCTTTACCTTCAGAGAACCGGGCGTAGACAAAACAGCGCAGCCGCACAGAAAAAAAGAACCAACATACCAAGACAGAATTATGCTTGAGAAGAAGTTCTACAATACAAATCAAATTCATGTAAAATAAGAAATATAAAATTAAAATTTTCAAACATTTGTCAGCAATCATAACTTGAATTTGAACTTGAGTTTACAAATGGAACGGGAAAGTAAATCTCCATGCTAAATACTTACTCAAAGCAATTCATGTGCGTCGAAAACCGACATAAACAAACTTTTTCAACACATCTATTTCGCTTTAGTTTAGCTTAGTTCGATCTATAAAGCTAAGGATACTTAGCTTCGGCTCCCTTTATTTTTTCGATTTTGCCAGAGGCCTGCGCAGACTCGTCCGCAGTAGGGAACCGGCATCTGTGGGCCGCTAGGAAACTATAAAATCAGGGATCATCAGGGATAAGGTTCTGAATCCAGATTCATAAATCAGTTTCAGAAATCAGATTTGATATAATTTTTATCACTAAAATTTGAAATTTTAAGTGTTTTTTCTTAATGTAATGATTTAGAGAGTCCCAGCCGAGCGTCGACAGAACAGCGCGCTTAGACAGGATTAAGATTAACACAATGTTTCAAATCAGAATTCAGATTCAGAATCATACTTCAGTTTCAGAATTCAGATCTGACATATTTTTTTCCACCCAACTTTGCCGAGGTTATTTTCATAACCATATGGGCAGGGGTTGTTTCTAATATCCATCCAAGGTTTATGTGTACTGGACAAAGCTTGCTGATGGTAGAAAATTTGAAATTTTCGCCGTTTCGAATAAGTTTCTTTTTCTGTTCGAAGAACGCGGCACGATGATCTTCGATGTAATAATGAGCCTACCTTCAGGAGTTAAAAATGAGTCACGAATGTATTATCAATAATACGCTGTGTGTGAATTATGGAATTCATCATTGAACTTTTATTTATGAAATCAAGTCTACCGCTGTGCATATAACTGTTTGGACTAAGGATTCGAAACTTATGGATCGCGATACATTATCGATATCGATATCGATTTTGAAAAAAAATAAATATTTAGGAATCTTGTAAAGTCAGAGTTCTGTTCAGACTTGACATTTTGAGTTAACATTAAAATTCAAAGAAAAGATTCCGTTTCAGATGAATGAAGGTAAATTGTAAATATGAATTCTGAATATTATTTTTTAATTAAAAAAATATAATTCTTAATTCACATTCTGAATTCAAATCGAAGTCCATATGAAAGTAAAAATTCAGATTAGATAGGACAGATTTGATTCGGTTTGGCTAGACTTAGTTTAGGTTTTTTATTTCTGTTTGGTATTTAAATTAGAATTTAAAAATAAGATTAAGAATTCAGATTCAGATTGGGAAGTTATATTAAGCCTCTAAAACTCAACCCCACCTGTAGATGCTTCTGAAAAATTTGCATAAAAAATTGGGCCGAAAAAAAACAACACCAGATTGACATATGTCTAAAAAGTTTTCTTTTACAAAAATTTTTATATCCAGTTATTTACATAACAATTACAACAAAAATATTATAAAAAATTTAGCTATGAAGCAAAAATATGTTTTAAAAATTAAGGAAAAAATGGTTTGATTATGTAAATACTACAACTGGAAAAACTGAAAATTATGTTCTTCAGGCCCCATGGTTCAGCAAGTTTTGATAAAAATTGTTCAAAATTTGTCCTTACTGATACAATTTTTCGATGACAACAGTTGTTGTTATTCATGAAAAAAAAATTTTAAATGGAATTCCGATTCAGGACTTTTAATGAACTTATAACTGCATGATTTTATTCCAATCTAAATACTTGAGTAAAATTTATAATCAGATTTATAATCTAAATCTTTGAATCTGAAGTTCTCAATTCACATTTATAAAACTCCAATTTCACAATCAGGCTATTAAGATTCAGAATTTGATTCCATAATCAGAATTTCAGATTTTTTCATGAATTTAACAGCAAGCTGTCACTTATTCCTAAAAGGATTTTAAATCACGGGGTCAAAATTTAGTATCAGAAATCAATCATTGTTAGATTCGGAATCCTGATTAAAATCAAACATAATAACCTACTGTCAATGGGAATTCTTCTGAAATTCAAATGCAGCAAGCATTTTCATGTGATTTAAATTTCTTTAAAAAACATCTTTTTTTCAGTAAAATAAAACTTCATATGAAAATTTTTGACTAAATAAACTTTACAAAACATCGATCGGTTTGTCGCACTGAGACGTGCTGAAACTACACCACATCCTTATGTTCGAAAAACGTATCATGTGGACAAAAAACATGACAGTAACATTTTCGACGCAATGAAGCTCAACTTGTCCTGATTGACTAGAAAACGCTTCATGTAAACAACGTACGTGAAAACCAATTTTTCTGCATTTGCTTTCTTACGAAAGAAAATAAGAATAAACCTATCTTACAAATAACACTGAACACACCTATCAACAGGGAACTCATCCTCCACCCACTTCTGTGAACGTACCCCTCACGAAAACTTATCAAAATAAAACCGAGAGACGTCAAAGTGAACAAAAATTCAAGTGCGATCTGATGGTTGTTTGCTGCGACGGAGTTTCCTTGCGACGGACACCCCCGGATCTGGCCGTTTAATCACCGGAACGATGGACCAGGCTGATGTGGCGGTTTTTTTCCCAGGAAAGTAGAACGTATGTATTAGTAATAATGTTTTTTATTGATGGAACTTTCCGGGGGGGTTTCGGGGTGGTTTTCTTCTCGTTTTAGTTTCATCGATGGATAACCATACTCAATCGGAGCAATAATAAAAACAAAGAGGATCGGAAATATGTATTTTGGTAGACGACCTATTTTGAAGATTTTTCATGCTCGTACCCCTACGGTCCATGGTTGTGAGGTCCAATAAATCCAGAAAAGAAATTTTGTTTAACTGGACAGGAACAATAATGATTTCCAATCTGAGAACCGTGAGTATTATGAACTTACTGTATATGCAGTAGGTAATTACATTATTTACAGTGGGTGGTTATTCTCACCCGTTTTCAAATCCCCTTTTCGTTGTTTGAATTTGAACATTTTTGTTGCCTCTACAATTCGACTTATCTGTTGAAGGAGCATTGATGAAAATGATTCCCAATTTATAAATTTCTATTAGCTTCAATTCGGTTAATTTTCATTTTCATATTATTTCCGTCCCTCGACGGAGATGACATAACTATAATTACCAAGAGTTGCCCTTTAATTTTATGAAAATTTATTTTTTCTTTTTGGAATCTATTAAAAGATATTTTGGATCACAAAATTCGAATTCGAATATAATGTTCACCATTTACCATTCATTCAGTTTTCTTAGTTCTTAACCAATTGCTTAAGCCATGATCGAATTCAAAATAAACTGACTTATTTAGTTCAATATTTTTTAGCTTAGTTTAGTTTAATATTAAAGCTTAAATTTTCAGATGATAAGGATCGAGCACTGCATTTAAACATTAACTTATGACAGACTCAGAATCAAGATTCGATATTCCGAATCAGATTAAAATACAAAATTTAGAATCAAATATAAGATTGAAATTCTTAATTCACATTAAAGGAATTCAGAATTCATAATCATTGAACTCAGATTCATAATTCAAATTCAGGACTAGAATTTAAATTCGAATTCATATTCAGAATTTCTGATTTTTTTTATTCAACGGCATGCCATCATTGATTTCTAATAGTATTAAGAATTCAAAGTCACAATCCAGTATCAGAATTCAAATATTGAATTCAAAGAACGTCAATACAAATTCAGATTCTGAATAACCTTTTTATTTGCGAAATTCTGGTTCAAATTCAGACTTAAGATATTACATCCAAATCCACCTTAGTTAATTCATTCATTCAGAATTTGATTTTTTTTTGTCAATACATAATGGCAATACAATTTAGGTTGTAAATTTTTCTTCAAACATTAGATTTAGATTCCGATTTAGAAGTCATATTTAAAACTCTGATTCCATTTTATAAATCTTATTTAGAATAGTGATCAGGTTCAGAGTTCAAATTCAGATCCAGAATAATTATTGTAAATTTTAACTCAGAATTCGAATTCTAAATTTAAATTCGAATTAAAATCTCAGATTCAGATTAAAAAATCGGAATAAAATGTTTAAAAAAAAGTTCAGGCTCAGAGTGCTGTATATTTGTACTCTGAACTCATAAGAAAAATTTCGATGAAAAAGTTTCATTCTTATTTCAGATTTCAAATTCAAATGCTTATGGAAATTAAAATCAGTTTAGAAGTCAGGTTCATAATTCTTATTAAGAACTATAAATTGAACTCAGAATAGATATCAGGTTCAATGTTTTGAACTCAGAATTCAGATTCAAATTGCAATCTCAGATTCAGATCCATCAATCGGATTGAGAAAAGAATCAGAAAGTGTAAATTCAGACTCAGAACTCAGATCGATTTAAAAGTTTTGTTCATAATTTTGTTTCAAAATTCAAATGCAGAATGCAGATTTAGTACTGAAATTCTCATTTAGAAATTGAGTTTACAATTGACATCAGTTTAAGATTCGGATTCTGAACTAATATTGAAAAATTAAATTCAAAATTTTCACTCAAGACTTGAATTCTAAATGCAGATTCTGATTCAGAACTCAGATTACGAATTCAGGTTTATATTTCAGATTTAGATTCAGTCGTCGATAAAAAGGGGTTGCACAGGAAACTGCTTCGACTTTGGAGTTGTTTTTTTAATCCGTATTTTTTTTCCTTTTCTGTTAGTTGAGCATAATTCATGATAGAGCTTCAACCATAATCATGTTAACACAAGTTTGCATAAAATATCCAAAAAAGGTAGTCATTTGCTCAGCAGCAGTAGCCAGCAATCGCTAAATTTATTACGGAGGCGATCGAAAATTTGACAAAAAGTTCAACAAACAGCAGAGAATTGATCCCACGTCAACTAGCATGAGAATCTAGGAGGCTAACCCCTAGACTACTAGTGTGCGTCGATAAATGTGGCTCTCAAACTTGAACAGTTTGAAATATTTTGATAGTAGATGAACTCCTTGAATATCAGTTCGCTTATCCTCCAAAAAACGTTCTGGCCATCTTTTTTTTGCCTTTCTAACAGAAAGGTTTGGTTATCGGTCGATATGAGAGATCATTAATTATGGGTCTTAGACATACCTTTATAGGTACCTATCGACTCAGCTCGACGAGTTCTGTTGATGTCCGTGGATTTGTATGTGCCATTTTAAAAATGTCAAGAACGTTTTTGCGAAACTGGGCTGCACAATTAAAATGATTTTAGTCTCAAAAGAATGCATTTTTTTTTCTACACAACCCTTTCAAAAACGGGAAAAAAAATAGTTGAAACCGTTTTCTTTACCAAATACATATCATACTTATTATGGCATAAAAAAAAGTTGCTAGTGGCGCCTCGAAGCAGCAGCACCAGCAATCATTTATAAATTGGAGATAATCAAAATAAAAAAATAATATTTTTATTAACTCGAGAATTGAACCAAAACCCTTCAGATCCAAAGTTGCAAGCGCTATCCAATAAACCATCGGCACGCTTGATTGAAAGCGGCTCAAACTCAAATAGGTAAAAGGCATTACTAAGACGCACCGTGGTCTGGGCAGTTTCTCAGTCTGCTGGGGCAAATACGGCATCAGTGTTTATATCTTACACTTCTTGCTTTTCAATGCAGCAAATGGCGGATGGGCGTTTCCTTCAGAGTCCGCCATGCCTATAGACATTATAATTTCATTTATGAAATCATAGTGTCTAAAGCCATGCCGGGTGTCAACAAAATGCAGAGCCGTACAGGAAACTGCGTTGGGGGGGAATTTATATGAAGATCTTATGACCCTCGTTTTTTTTTACTCGTGTTGAAGAATGAATTTATGTTTTTTTTTTCATTTCTACATACTCATACATAATTTAGATTCAATTTCAGATGCAGAATTCAGATTCAGTTTTCAAATTCAGGATACAGGTTTAGGAATCAGAATTCAGGATTCAAAATTCAGAATTCAAAATTCAGATTCAGAACTCATATTCAGATTCAGAATTTAGATTCAGAATTCAGATTCAGAATTCAGATTAAGAATTCAGATTCAGAATTCAGATTCAGAATTCAGATTCAGAATTCAGATTCAGAATTCAGATTCAGAATTCAGATTCAGAATTCAGATTCAGAATTCAGATTCAGAATTCAGATTCAGAATTCAGATTCAGAATTCAGATTCAGAATTCAGATTCAGAATTCAGATTCAGAATTCAGATTCAGAATTCAGATTCAGAATTCAGATTCAGAATTCAGATTCAGAATTCAGATTCAGAATTCAGATTCAGAATTCAGATTCAGAATTCAGATTCAGAATTCAGATTCAGAATTCAGATTCAGAATTCAGATTCAGAATTCAGATTCAGAATTCAGATTCAGAATTCAGATTCAGAATTCAGATTCAGAATTCAGATTCAGAATTCAGATTCAGAATTCAGATTCAGAATTCAGATTCAGAATTCAGATTCAGAATTCAGATTCAGAATTCAGATTCAGAATTCAGATTCAGAATTCAGATTCAGAATTCAGATTCAGAATTCAGATTCAGAATTCAGATTCAGAATTCAGATTCAGAATTCAGATTCAGAATTCAGATTCAGAATTCAGATTCAGAATTCAGATTCAGAATTCAGATTCAGAATTCAGAATCAGAATTCAAAATCAGAATTCAGATTCAGAATTCAGATTCAGAATTCAGAATCAGAATTCAGATTCAGAATTCAGATTCAGAATTCAGATTCAGAATTTTTGTAAATTTATTTTCGGCATATCGGTGAAAAATTTAGATTCATGGAGAAAGAATATCAGAATTAAAAATTGATGAAGCTGGATGTTGCGAGGTAAAGTATGGTGTACGTTAATAAATTTTCCTTGCAAAAATGTTCTTTCGCTCTTTTCATCATCCGTAAAATTTCTCCTCACTTTATCAATTTTCAATTCTGGAATTGTTTCTCCAAGAATACCAATTTGCACAGTTTTTGATAAATTTGCGATGACTTAAAGATCATTACGCATGAAAACACGATTTTGTTTTGTGAAAACTTTTTTTCACAATTTTTCTGAAATTAAGTTTGCTGCATACTTTTAGGGGTAAAACCATACTATTAGAAGTTGTAAAATCCGAAATCATAAAAAAAAATTTGGATGAAAGAAATTTCAATGTTGAAAACCGTGTGATGCAAAACAATCAAAATGAGATTTACAAGATTAAGAATTCAGATTCAGAATTCAGATTCAGAATTCAGAATTCAGATTCAGAATTCAGATTCAGAATTCAGATTCAGAATTCAGATTCAGAATTCAGATTCAGAATTCAGATTCAGAATTCAGAATTCAGATTCAGAATTCAGATTCAGAATTCAGATTCAGAATTCAGATTCAGAATTCAGATTCAGAATTCAGATTCAGAATTCAGATTCAGAATTCAGATTCAGAATTCAGATCCAGAATTCAGATTCAGAATTCAGATTCAGAATTCAGATTCAGAATTCAGATTCAGAATTCCGATTCAGAATTCAGATTCAGAATTCAGATTCAGAATTCAGATTCAGAATTCAGATTCAGAATTCAGATTCAGAATTCAGATTCAGAATTCAGATTCAGAATTCAGATTCAGAATTCAGATTCAGAATTCAGATTCAGAATTCAGATTCAGAATTCAGATTCAGAATTCAGATTCAGAATTCAGATTCAGAATTCAGATTCAGAATTCAGATTCAGAATTCAGATTCAGAATTTAGATTCAGAATTCAGATTCAGAATTCAGATTCAGAATTCAGATTCAGAATTCAGATTCAGAATTCAGATTCAGAATTAAGATTCAGAATTCAGATTCAGAATTCAGAATTCAGATTCAGAATTCAGATTCAGAATTCAGATTCAGAACTCAGATTCAGAATTCAGATTCAGAATTCAGATTCAGAATTCAGATTCAGAATTCAGATTCAGAATACAGATTTAGAATTCAAATTCAGAGTTCAGATTCAGAATTCAGATTGAGAATTCAGATTTAGAATTCTGATTAAGAATTTGGATTAAAGATCAACCTGGAATTTGAAATTGGAACTTATATTCAAATATTAGACTAAGTGTTGTAACTCAAAATTCAAACTTTAGAATCAGAATAAGATTTCAGATTTAGTTTACAGAATGAGATTAATCATTTAATAGTCATATTACTTTCCCCTCCTTTTGTGGGAATTTTTCCTCTATGCATGGTTGAGCTCTAAAAAAGGTATCATGCTAGGGCACGCGTCACGGCTATCCATCAATATTGTAGTTGGTTTTACTTATTCAGTAAAAAAAAGCATAAAAAAACAGTAAGATTCGAACCGTGACCAGCAACGTGAAAGTTCTGGTTGCTACCACGGCACCATTTCAGCGTGTTATAAATCTTGGAAATTCTACTGTTTAAATACCATTCTTTCCATACATAAAATGAGCTCCTTACATACCAGTTCGCTTTTCCCCAAAAAAACGTATCAGGCATCATTTTTTTATATTGAGATTGGAATTTTTCGTGTTTGAATATCTGAAATCATACTTATATGATTCAGAGGGAAGGAATCTATCATGTATATTCTATATTATTTTATATATTTCCAAATATAATTTAAACTCTGTTAGAAAGGCTCCAATCCACTGTTAAGTGTATTAAATCGGGTTTTTTATATTGAGTTTAGTAATTTTTGTTTTTTCGATTTACTTTAATCATAATCTTTTTTTATAGAATAATCATATATTATTCAGAAATAAGGTATCCATCATTGTGTAGTATGTTTCCTTACATAATTTACACTCTGTAAGAAAGCCTCCAATCCACTGTTAAGTGTATTAAATCGGGTTTTTTACACGGTTTTCGGGAATAAATAGGTTTTTTTGCACGTTTTTTTTTTGGGCGGTACGTATATCAGTGTAAAAAAACCTTACTGTATATAGATTGAGACCAATTCGACAAAAGGAACAAAATGTGTTAAAAGAGCGTATTTCTGAACAAGAAGTATTGCTCTGATTATCTGTGACCCTCTTTTTCTTCTTATGGGTAGATAGAAAAAGGGAGGGGGTTATCCATACAAATTTATTAATTACCCAAAAGCTAATCGAGGATATAGCATATTTTATGCAATGAGATGTATACAAGAAACGTTGCTCTGATGATTATAGGCCCCTCTCTTGTTTCATTTGGGAAATAGAACGGAAATGAATTTTTTCCTAACGACTTGAAACCAAATAGGAAAAATGGAACAAAATGAGACATGGGAGCGTAGTTCAATATAAGTTTCCCTCATGGTTCGATTACTGCAAAAAATTAGAAAGGGATGAATGGGTTACACTTGCAAGTTTTCAATAACTCAAGAAAATAAAACCAAATATGACATGCAAACGTATTTGTATACAAGAAACATTTTCTTGATGGTTTAAGACCTCTTTTTTCTTTCAGTGAGTAGTTAGGATGGGTAAAGGAGAGAATCCAAAAAAGAAAAAAAAATTGAATTCAATGTCAAATAATACCCAACCAAAATTACAAAAAAAAAAGAAATTGGCGGCTGTTACTTTTCAGAGGTCAGTTTTTTTTCAGCAGTTTCCGCTTTCGAAATAAGACATGAGTTTTTGCCATAAGGACCACTCTTTTACATAGTTCTCGCAAACCAACACGTTATTGCTATATTTAAATAACGGATTTCATCACGCGTGAAAAATGCTTACAAAAAAAATAGGATTATTTTTACAAAACTTGATCAAAGAACTTCGTTTCTTGAAATTAATTTCAAATTTGAGTGGATTTTGCAAATAAAATTCATAAATCTAGGCAAAACCTCAGCCAATTTAAAAAAAAAACTGAACAACCGGGGTGCACAGGACCTTTCAGAATTTTTTGTAACAATTACCTGAGCATATAAGCGGTTATAAACATGAAATCTAGCAAGCTTAGTCTAGAGTTCATATTCGCTTTTTATTTAAAAAAAAAATAGATTGAACGAAACGATAATTTCATTACAGCACTGTTTCTCAAGAGAAATTTCCTCAACTTCAATCAGAAATAACTGAATTCAGTTTTGAAGGGAACTTGATTGAATTGTATTAGTTTTCATTCGATTTTAACGAGTCCTTGATCGGTTTTGAGAGACGGTTCACCCCCGGGAAGGATTCTTTTTATACAATCAGCTTCGGATTTGAAAACTTTCATCTTCACTTTTTCTTACATTCCGTTCACTTTGTCAATTTCTCCCAAGCTGCCATCTCTTTATCACTTGGTGAAGTCCCTTTTCTCGGGGTGAAATTTTCCCCATTGACCATTTGCGAACAACTCGATTATTATGCATGCACTCTTTGAGGTAGACCGCAATCGGAATCCCATTTAGGGTCCGGGAACAACTTTTCTTTCTTCGACCGAAAGCTCACTCTAGATCCGGAAGATATTCTAGCTGGCCAAAACTTCCCAATCTCCGGTTCTCAGTGGTAAAATCTTCGACCGCCGTCCTCGAGAAACTTTCGTCTAAAATGCCGAACATCGAGGTTTTTTTTTTCGATCTACAAACTGAACTGGAAAAGTTTTCCGTTTGAAAATTATGTGTAGAGAAGATTGTCAAATTTAATATTTATGTTCTTTCCCGACAATTATTCTGTCCTTATCCGCCTCTTTCTCCTGACTTCAGTACCCCGCTTCCGGGGTACAAAGTTTCCCGGCGCTTCCTGGGAATAAGACGTCGACTTCCGCCAATATGGTTCCGGTTCGGTTGCTTCATCTTTCGCTTTCTCCGGCTGGCTGACTTTGCTTCTAGTGCTATCTCTCTTATTTCAATTCTATCTCTCCCTCTGGTGTTCATCTTACAAGTTCCGCATCGACGGGTTCTTACCGGATCTCCAATGCACCTTTCGGTTCAGGTTCAAGCCGTCTTCGATGAAGGGGGTGGTTGCCTTTAAATTTGAGAGCACCTGAAAAGGGCTCGAGAAAAATCTACCCAGTTTGTTAAACAGAAGTGTTTGCGTGCAAAACTTTATGGGATATTTTTTTCTCGAATAATTTACCTATTCCGTGAATTTTTTAAAGTTCAATTTACATTTGGACTTAAAAATAACAAAAATTTAATGTAATTTCAGATCGAACACAAATATCTATGCATCTAGCATCAACTGTACAAATTATTTCATGACTGACGTTAGCCAGTTTCGAAGTATAAATAAATCCACCAGACTTTTCGGCAATATTGGTTTAACTGTGAACAAAGTCAATAGTTGCCTCTGAAATGACGCAAATGAAATCAGTCTAATCAAATCTATTTAGAGCTCTAAGAAAATAGCATAAATATAAAATTTTCAGAAAATTAGATTCATTCGAAATTGGGTGATCATGAAGCTGTTTTTGCTCGTACTTGGTTGTCTAGTTTTGATTCAGTTTGCGGAATCCCGGAAAGCCGCAAACCAAGGTATTGCGTGAAGTAAACTTCTAATAAACTTTTTTTCAACTTATAACCTGCTCAATTTGTAGCTGCCTGTTGGGCCCACGAGATCTACTCGACCTGCGGACCCTGTTCGGAGCTGCTCTGTGGTCAGGCGCCCGGAGTAATGTGTTCGGCTTGTGGAGTCGGATGTTTCTGTGATACCAAGAATGGATATGCTCGGCAAACTGTTGGGGGTCCATGCTTGCCGTGTAAACCTGTTGTCACAACAACCACAACTACCAAGAAGCCTACGACCACTACCAAGAAAAGGTCAGGTTGAGGTCACCGACGTCACCCTGAAAATGTTGTAAAGCTTATGTGATTATATGGAATAAATAATACGTTGCATTAGGTATTTTAATCTGAGATACTAACAACGCAATATTCCACATTAAATAGTTGATCTTCAATACAAATAAGGAATTCTTACATCTTTTTGTTCAATATAGGCATTTCTGTTTACAATTTGTGTATTTCTGTGGAACAAAAAGCAAGCACCGTGTTTTTCCAGAAGATGTTTAAAAGAAGAAAAAAACAGTAACTCTATTTTTCCAGAAATAGAAAATTTAGCGATTTCTGGGTCATTTCTAGGCAAAATTAAAATATTTGGTCGGTGTGTCCTCATACGATTTGTTTTATTTTTTGTGTTTGTTTTATTTTTGTTTGTTTGTCTGTGAATGTTTGTCTGTCTGTTCCTTATAGACTCAGAAACTATTGTACCGATCGTCGTCAAAGTTGGCATCTGTGGGTTTTTGGGACTGGAGATGGTTTCTATAATAGCTTAAACCACTCCAACTAAATGGGTTTCTTCCATCTATATAAAAATAAATGTTTGGTCGTCTGTCTGTGTGTTCCATAAAGATTCGAAAAGTACTTAAACGATCAATAAGAAATTAAGTTTTCAAAAGTTTTTGGGATCGGAGATTGTTTCTAAAATGTTTTCAAACCGCTCTGTTTTAAAGAAGGGGAAAGGGGGCTGGAAAGGCCCCATACAAAATTATTAAAAACATGCCACAATTCTAACAACTTTTAGAAATTACTTAGCCATTCAACGTGAAGTTTGCCGTTTTCAAGACCGGGAATTGTTTCTGTAATAATTCCCAACCCCTCCAAATGTTATCGAGTATTGATCATCGCTTATTCTTATTGGCGTTTCTGGTTGATGCTTTTCGGGGAATTTAAAACCAAATAAAAATATTTATTTTGACGTTTTGGTCTATTACTTTCAGCCATAATCAAAAACTGTATTAGAATACAAAAACTTAAAATCAAACAAAAATTCATCACAACATCACTGCACTTTTGCACTTACGATTTTGTTATCTTATTTTGATCGCCACTGGGATATATTCTTATTTAATTTTACTTACGATTTGTATCGCCGCGTACTTTCTGAACGGCTGTCTTACTTGGATTAAGTCAAAGTTAAACCGCTTCTAGCTGCTGGCGTTTATCGTTGCCGGTGTCGTCGTTATGATGGTTTTTGGAATTTTGTTTATCGCCGCGCTCTAATGTGATTTTTATTCATCAACGTTTTTCGGCGCATTTTAGAATCAAAAAACCTTGTTTACCAGTTGTCCAGACGTTTCGAGCTACTGTGGCTTTCGCTCCTTTTCAGTGGACACTAAAATTATATTTTGAACAATTAAATTATTGATCTAATTTACAAAATCTTAAATCTTACAAACTACTGGCCTTCGTCTATATGTTGATTATTGTCGTCGTATTTGATGACGTCGTTTTTAAATCTGTCGTTTCAGTTGCGAATTGTGGCGTTTCTCTCAGTTTTTTAATAATTGAATTATGTATTTTTGGAATTTCAATCGAATCTTGCTTAATGTTTACTGTTCTTTTTTTTTTTTGAGTTTTATGTGTAGTGTTTCAGCTGTTCTTTGTTTTCCTTCTTTATTTATTCCAAATCCTTAATAGGGGGAAAGTAAGCTATACTAAATTATCAAAAAATTTGACACAATTTTAACAATTTTCGGAAACTATTGAACTTATCAACGTAAAAATTGGTGTGAAGCCGTTTTCAAGACCGGGAATGGTTTCTATAACACTTTTAAACCCCAACAACCCCAACAATCAAGAAGTTCAGGTACCATGAAAAAAAGTTCGCTTCTAAATAATGTGGAAATTGTATTAAAAAGAAGTTAATTTTAATTAGAATAATTTCTACGAACTTTATTTTTCCTATGGAAAGGGTACCAGAGCAACCGAGTCAGCTAATAGTCCATATTTATTAATTTTCAATCTAAAAAATTATACCAGAGCAATTGAATAGCAATGTTTTTCTTTAAAAAATATTTTTTTTCATTTTCGTTCAAGTCAACCACATTTTCGTTCAAAACAAAAAATCAACGCCTAGAAATTTGTGTTGAAAAATTTATTTTATATGAAAATTTTATTTTAAAATTATTATTTAAAATATCCTCTATATAATTGATACTATCCAAATGTAACTTAAATTGATATTAGTATGTGTATATCTTGGAAAACTAATTCTGGTTTAATAGAATTTGAGGATACAAGAATATCAACAGTCCAACATCCTTTGATAAGTTCCTACCGAAATAAAAAAAAAAAATTTTAAACTTGTTCATTGAATTAATTCTACAAAATTTCTAAAATCAGGTGCATATGAATACGCATTTTAAAAAAAAATAAATTTTCTGATTCAACCACTCGTTTATGGTATTTTTCAATTTCTTTTATTTCAGAATAAAATATAGAATATAGAAATTTAGCTAAAGCCAAAAGTATAAGTAATTGCACATAAATTCGTACATCTGAGGCTACATAACATGAATTTCAAATTAATTTTTTTTCTAATATTGAAGGTAAATAAATTTTTTATCAATCATCTGAACTTTATTTTTGCGTAAGAATTCAAATACTGTTGATATTTTTGATTTAATAAATTAAAGATGAAAAACTTTTTTTGCAGGAGAAGTTACAATTTATATACGGTTTTAGACCAGATATTTGCATCTTAATTTTTTTTAGTTTAATAGGATTTCTATGATCAATTCAAACTAATGGTTTCTAGAGGTTTCTACAACAACTGGTATGAAATTGTAGAAATTATGATTTTTTTATAGTTACATTAATATCCTAATAAATATCCTAATAGCTTCATTAATATCCTAATAAATAATAATGAAGAACTGCAGTGTTCAGCTTAGCTTAGCTTAGCTTGATTGACTACTCACATCCACCATTAAGCATTGAACCCGAAATGCTGTATTTATTTTTTGTAATAGATTCGAATAAAAATTTCATTTGATTGCTTTAATAAATTTCATTGATACTCTTCGTTGGTATGATTGATATTGAATTAAATGCATTTCGAATCCCATGATCGCAGGCGTGGCTCAGTAGAAATAGTTCCACATCGCCAATGGTTGCTACTCCGTGATTGACCGAGGCCACCAATTTTGTTCAAAGGTCAAATGAATGGTGTCTGGGACTGACAGCACATTCACAATGCCCAAAACGTATGCACTTTCTTTAATCATCAATAACGGCGCCGGCCACGTCCTAGTAGTCAATAGATAGATTGGAAAAATAGAGAAAAGGATGAAAGATGTAAATTTGTGCTTTAGGACCGAGGTCATCTCTGCATCCTAGCAATTAATTATGTTTTGGAGAGTGGGTGGGAGGATATGATCAGGAAACACTTTTGACTAGTGCAATCTAGTTTTTGATCCTATTCTCAAAATTATTATTCAATCATATTCCTTTACTACTACAAGTTAATTCCTAGCTTTACTTGTACCTTTTTAAGTTTTCTTAATCCTTCCAACGCCTTTTTATAAACTATTTGATCGTGAAAAACGTTTTGATTGCTCAGTTGATGAATTTATTAAACTAAAAACTCGAATTATCAGAACCAATTTAGGTAAATGGTGCGATCATGAATTTTCATACACTTTCCATTCTTAAAAAGCCTTCACAGCAGCAATGCCTTAAAAACAGTTAAAAAAATACCCTAAATTGTGACTAGGCAACATGAGCACGATGATAATTCAATTCAGGTTTTGTAGAATGCAACCGCCAAAAATAAGCTATCTTACTTCGCGAAGTCTATAAATTTAATATTTCATAAAAATAAATCGGAACGGACTCACCAGGATAACTGGAATCAATTCCAGCAAGCATTACATCGTGTCCTGACATGCCAGATTTTTCATGTCAGCATGTAAAAGACGCAACCACACGTTCTAGCCGATCGAATCGATATAACCGAAATCCAGAAGCTAAAAAGCGGAGATTTAGATGCGCCATTGACCAAATTCATTGAAGGCACAACTCTTGAAGGTTCATTTCTTGAAGGCGTGTATCCAAAACTTTTTGTTTCCGTGGTTCAATTTTAACGCAGATACGCGGCTTAAACAGTTATATTTAAAATATTACAATACTAAAAGACAAAATTTGTGCGGAGCTGTAATGATAATTTTCTTCGTCAAAAACGCGTCCGTCACTTTCAGGCACGGCCTACCGAGTCAAAAATGAAGAACGGCAGTGTTCAGTAGAATAACAAAAATATTGAAAAAGTATGTGAAGAACAAAACATGATGAATCTAACACGTTTCAGGCTAGTTTGCTATCGATCATTTGCAATTCACTTTTGCCAACAATACTGTTGATTTTTGTAAATTTAAGATCGACAAAAAGACAGAAGTTCCTTTTTTAAAATAATTTCAAATTTATCATAGTTTTAGACTGGTTTCATCCCTTAAAAAATCCTAAAAACTTTGAAATTCAATTTAAAACGAAGTATTCATGAGATTGTTATGTATCACACGAATGCAACGTTTACTTTTGAATATTGAAATTCTAAATTTTTTAAAAGCTTAAATATTATACTTCGAAGTTATCGACGTTTTTCGGTGAGTACTCACTGAGCCACTCACCGAAAAACGTCGATAACTTCGAAGTATAAGCAATCGCGGTAATAAAACCAAAAATCCAAGCTTAAATATTGCATCTTCGATAAGCGTTATCACAAAAAAGTTATATCTGTTCCTAGTATTAACTGATTTCTGCATTGAGCTTTTTTCAATGAAATACCCTCCAGTGTTTCCATTATCATACAATCTAAAGATACTGGATTCAAATGGACCGTTTCAATTTATAAACCTTGAAAGTTAGACCTAAGCGAAATTGCAGCTCTGAAATTACAAAAACACCTCAAATAAATGTATATTTTTTGAAGATTTGAAATAGAAAATTTTCAAAAAAAAAATGGAGGAGGGGTAACTAACCAAATATGTTGATTTTCGAGGGAAATGAACCGGGAAAAGCTCTTATTTGCAAAAATTTGCGTTACCTACTTTTTTTTTCTTCAGGTCCTTCTACGAAACACACCGTGCAAGACTAAACAGTCAATAGGAATCGCAGAAATCAGTTCTCTTTTTTTCAAAATATTAAACATGTTGAGTACGTTTATCTGTTCAGCTTATTTTCAAATGACCAAGTAATTTTAATTATCTGAAGTGGGAATCGTAAGCTAAGCTTGATTGAATTAGGCAAAATGGGAAAAGTATTTGCGACAAAAAAGTTCCACTGAACTCAGCAGTTATTACCAAAATGTTGTTCTGACTTACTTAATGTTCCCGCCGCTGATCCTTCGGTGCATAGAGCCGTGGTAAAAGACCTCCTCTGTTGACGATCCAAAGCCAGCGTCTTCACTTAGTCCCAGTCAAGATTCTCGTCGACAGTGGGGATTTCGGCAAATAGCATTCGCTACTACGAGCTTTCGGGTCTGCCTCTTCTTCGATGTCCTTCTGGATTCCATTCATGCGCCTCTCTGCAAATTTTTTTCCGAAGATTATGTCCATCTCCAGCTGCCGCATCTTGATTTCTTTCGCCTTTTAACGAAACCGGCAGTGTAGTTCCACGTTTGAGATCCAGTTGCCAGACCACCAACCGCGCAACGACACGACAACTACTTGTTTTTTCAGCGGAATTTTAGCATTAGTCCTTGCACCACTAAAGTGGCGGAAAATATCATAAAGTAATCGAATATCTCCCTTGGCGGGGGGTCTTTTTCCCTCTT
>NC_073693.1:316261492-316295310 GCF_029784155.1 Uranotaenia lowii
TTGGCAAAGGGACAGAAAACCAGCCAGATTAATCTAGAATCTTCCCGATCAGGGGAGAAATATAAAATTCTATAAAATTGAGATATTTTAATACTTCTTTTTCTATTAAAATAAGTAATATGTGAAAACTCGTGTCGTGAGAAATTTAAATATCTAACAAGAAAATAAATACAAACAAAACGAAATTATATCCATTTTTGATAACATTTGAAAATGATTAGGTAGCTCGCTCAGATAAAACATTTTGATACTGACCCGATCAGGAGAGCAAATCAATATAATCTCAACGAAATATTAAATTTTATCTTATTCAGATAAAGCTTAAAAAATTTGTTTGCCTGCTTTGAATACATTTTTTGGAATTTGGAAGTTCTCGTTCCAATGCATCACCTATTCAATTTTGTAAATTTAAACAATTTTCTCAATTTTGTAAATTTTGTAAATTTTGTAAATTTTGTAAATTTTGTAAATTTTGTAAATTTTGTAAATTTTGAAAATTTTGTCAATTTTGTAAATTTTGTCAATTTTGTCAATTTTGTCAATTTTGTCAATTTTGTCAATTTTGTCAATTTTGTCAATTTTGTCAATTTTGTCAATTTTGTCAATTTTGTCAACTTTGTCAATTTTGTCAATTTTGTCAATTTTGTCAATTTTGTCAATTTTGTCAATTTTGTCAATTTTGTCAATTTTGTCAATTTTGTCAATTTTGTCAATTTTGTCAATTTTGTCAATTTTGTCAATTTGGTCAATTTTGTCAATTTTGTCAATTTTGTCAATTTTGTCAATTTTGCCAATTTTGTCAATTTTGTCAATTTTGTCAATTTTGTCAATTTTGTCAATTTTGTCAATTTTGTCAATTTTGTCAATTTTGTCAATTTTGTCAATTTTGTCAATTTTGTCAATTTTGTCAATTTTGTCAATTTTGTCAATTTTGTCAATTTTGTCAATTTTGTCAATTTTGTCAATTTTGTCAATTTTGTCAATTTTGTCAATTTTGTCAATTTTGTCAATTTTGTCAATTTTGTCAATTTTGTCAATTTTGTCAATTTTGTCAATTTTGTCAATTTTGTCAATTTTGTCAATTTTGTCAATTTTGTCAATTTTGTCAATTTTGTCAATTTTGTCAATTTTGTCAATTTTGTCAATTTTGTCAATTTTGTCAATTTTGTCAATTTTGTCAATTTTGTCAATTTTGTCAATTTTGTCAATTTTGTCAATTTTGTCAATTTTGTCAATTTTGTCAATTTAGTCCATTTTGTCAATTTTGTCTGTTTCTCCGTTTTACGAGGGTTTCGGATTTGAGTTGTAAATTCAAATCTATGTTTCAGTTTTCACTTCCGTTTAATGATGCGATTGAAAAAGCTACAAAATGCGATATAATAATTGATTTATTGCGACCGACGGACGACTACGGGAATGATCCCTACAATAGGTAAAACTGCGCGCATTCGTTACTACAGACCAATTCTATTGGTTTTTTTACTCTCTCCGCTTTGTGCGGATGTTCGGTCATCCAGCGAAGTGGCCAAAAGTCGTTGGTTTTAGATGAAGCTGCGCGGGATTTTGTTCAGAGGAAATTTTGTGTGGCGCGAATACACCCGAATCTGCGGTGTCTCATATTTTGTGCAAACATACCGGCCGCCTTGAAATATTAAACGATTTCAACTACTATTTTTAATTAAAAACTACACTTTTGAGATCCACGGGCTCTGCTCGCTGGGCTCTCCGATTGGTGATACTGCGTTGACTGCTGCTTGAATATGGGACAGGGTGATCCAGCCTGGCGCGCCGCAACCTGGTGAGAATAAATGGGTAAATGTCCGAACTGGACGTGGAAATATGGCGGGGTACTTAACGGAGGGCTGCTGTGGGGTGACAGGTCCGACCCGTCCGATCGCGACCGCGTCACCCCCGATTGCTTTAGAGCTGGATCCCGGCTCAGACAAATGGCGTCTGGTTGCACGATTGCAACAGATGGAGGATTAAAACGCTTTCGGTCTACACTGGAAGCACTGAAGATTTTGATGATGATGTGATGATGAAAATGGTTGTTGCTGTTGCTACTGCTCCTGTTGCTGCTACGTTTGACGGGCTATGATGAGTTTAGGAGTACCAACACGACGAACCGCAACCTGTGACGAAAGAACGGGTAAATGTCCGTACTGGACGTTCGTATTGGATGGGTACTTAACGAAGGTTAGCGGTGGGGTGACAGGTTCGACCCGTCCGATCGCAACCGCGTCACCCCTGAAGGCTTTGGTGCTGGAACTCTGGACAGACTAACATTGTCTGTTTGCCTCTTTGCAAATGATGAAACTTGTTGTTTTGGGAGTGGATCATCGAAATTGGTGCATATTGCAACCGGCCGCCGACACGAATTACACCGTCAGTAAAACGAGGAGTTGACATTGGGCTGGATGATTTGGACTTCAACTGGAATCTTTTTTGAAAACCTCTGGACGTTTTCTGTTTTGGAATAGTGCCTGACACGATCCAACCGAAAACGGAATTCTGTAGGCTGGGACCATGATCAGACACCTTGAATCGACCATCGGAAAGCAGATCGTAGAAGGCCTGAGCACCAATGATGATGTCAATTTTTCCTGGCTCATGGAAGTTGGGATCAGCCAGCACTAAATTCTCTGGTATACTGCACGGAACACGTCTGGCTGGTTGTGTAGTTGTTATCTCAGGAAGAACGGAAAAAGTCATCGAAGAGCCAAACGAAGATATTTTCGAGCAATGGGGAAAAACGGATGCCGTCACCTGCTGTTTCGAGACTGTTGACCCACCGATTCCTTGTACGGTAATGTTATCGGAGGATCTCTGAAGCTTCAAACTTTCGCAGAATGTCGTGGTGATGAAGTTTAACTGTGAGCCAGAGTCTAACAGGGCTCTGGCTTGCCGGAAGTTTCCTGACTGGTCTTGGATGCTTACGACGGCCGTCGACAGCAGCACTTGGCGTGATGGTGTGTGTGTTCGTGTGGGCAGTGCGATTGTGTGTGGTGTGACTTCAGAGAAGTCTGCAGAGTAGTCTGGCATTTGTGTAACCGGAAACGATGTGGAGGTTTGTGGTCTGGGAAGTTGGCTAGTAGAAGGGATCGGTTGGGATGACGGAGATGGTGGTGGGGATTGCGTAGCTTGATGTACCGACGGCGACGAATTCCTAGGGATTTGCGAGACGGAGGATACTGGGTCTGGATGCAATAGCGAATGATGGCGCGATCCACAATGATGGCATGAGCCTCTGCTACAAACACGAGCCATATGACCGGGGGACAAACAGTTCAGGCACAGTCGTGCCCTTTTAACTGAATCACTGCGTTCTTCTACTGTAAATTTGAGGAATTTTATACACTGGAAGGCAGAGTGGAACTCGTTACCGCAAAATGGACACCGTTTTGAAAACTGAACACTGGGATGGCTCACTCCGAACCTCGACCGTTTGACTTGGGAATCCACAGCTGTGGGTTGATGCGCAAGCGTTTGTAAAATGCAACAGTGGTCTCTCAAAAAATGCATCAGCTCCTGAAACTTGGGCACCTCTCGGGAGTTGTGGTGCGTCTCCCAGTTCCGTAACGTCGACGGGTCCAAACGAGCACAGACCATGTAGACCAACAAAGTGCTCCAACCTTTGGATGATTCACCAACCTTTTCTAACATTTGGAGATTCTTTTCAAAATCTCCAATCAGCTGACTCAGCCCGTCGTAGCTTTCCTTGCACATGGCCTCGACATTGAAAAGCGCATCGACGTACGTCTTAACGATCAGCTTGCGATTCTCATAACGATTTTTCAAAGCAGACCAAGCTACCTCATAGTTGGCTGCTGAAAGCTCAATCGAGCTCACCTCCTGAAGCGCTTCCCCTGTCAGCGCGGAACGTAAGTATGTGAACCTGTCCATCTGCGTAAGCTGGTGATTGGAGTTGATCAAGCTGTCAAATGAGTCCCGAAAAGTAATCCAATGATTAATTTGACCATCGAAGCTTGGCAGGCGAATCTCGGGCAGCTTCACTCGAGCCAAACTTGCTGACGATTCGATCGGGTCCTGGGTACTGGTAGCTGGAGGATTTTCACAATTTTCGGATCGACGGGCTAATGACTGTAGGTGCAACAGCTCTCCCTTCATGTTGCAGAAATCATCCTCCTTCTCCGTGGCAATGGTGTAATTCTCCTCGGCTCGTGCGTTGATCAGCGACAGCTCCTCGTCAGGATCATCCACCCCGGTCACCTGGTCGGTCTGCAGCTCGATTTCCGCACGCACTAACTGAAACTGCTTGAACGCATCGTCCAGGCGTTCAATGCGTACACCGATCAGTTCACTACGCACAGCACTTGTGTTCGCACTTGAAATAAATCGTCGCACTGTCTCGAAAGTGCGGCAAAGGTTTGCTTCTAACTTGTAAAGTTCTTTCAAATCACGCATGATTACCACTTTTCACTTAACACTTTCAGCAGTTCCAGTTAGGCGGCTACCACTTTGCACTTTTTCCCACTTTTTGCACTATTTCCACTATGACAGACCGAAATCGACTCGACGTCTCGCAAAATGTTAACAGCTCAACACAATCGCCCAGGCTGATTACAAGACTAAAATCAGCAAGATTTCGACAACCGACCCACTTCAAATCGCACGGATAAAGGGTTTCCAAATTCCAATCACTTTATCCGGAAATCCTAAGGTTACAAATGCCAGACTGTGGAGTTTCATGCAACAACCCCCCACAGACTCTCTAAACACACGAAAGAAGCAAAGTGGTACTTATCTGCCCTCTTGGTTGGTAGCAGGACTAGCCAGCGATGATCCTAACAACTGCAGCACAAGCCACACGAGTTTGCAGCTCCTAATCAGTTGTTCACAGCAGCACACTGTACGGGTTCGATCTAACCACACAGTACTCGCCCCGTACTGTTGGTTCAACACACAAAAAAACGCACTTGTTGGCCAATTTCTGGCGGATTCTTCCAAAGAAGCAGCGACAGATCGTGGGGGAAACTTTTCTAATCAGAATGGCTCACTTTTTGCACTGAAGTACGTCTAATTTGCCCTTAATTGGGAATTCAATCACTTGCCCACGGTGGGGGGAAATATTCATTTCACAATAGTACGGAATAGCACAGATGTGCACTAAATTAGTGCTTAAATCGTTCACCCACGGTGGGGAAAATTTCGTAGATACTATTCCACGGTATCACGGTGCAGCAGTTAATCAACGCGCACTTAATTAGTGCGAAATTCACTTCCCACGGGTGGCTTGAATTTTTATCTCACTGCACAGTTTACTTATAACCCAAGCCAAGCCACGGGACACGACGCGCGCTTTATGAATCCTTTGTCCGTTTCTTCTTTTCACGGTACGACTATTGTCCACTGGTTGTACGGAACTAGCGAGTTCCGTTATCCGGCTTCTCGAAGGACCAAAATGTTTCTCCGTTTTACGAGGGTTTCGGATTTGAGTTGTAAATTCAAATCTATGTTTCAGTTTTCACTTCCGTTTAATGATGCGATTGAAAAAGCTACAAAATGCGATATAATAATTGATTTATTGCGACCGACGGACGACTACGGGAATGATCCCTACAATAGGTACAACTGCGCGCATTCGTTACTACAGACCAATTCTATTGGTTTTTTTACTCTCTCCGCTTTGTGCGGATGTTCGGTCATCCAGAGAAGTGACCAAAAGTCGTTGGTTTTAGATGAAGCTGCGCGGGATTTTGTTCAGAGGAAATTTGGTGTGGCGCGAATACACCCGAATCTGCGGTGTCTCATATTTTGTGCAAACAGTCAATTTTGTCAATTTTGTCAATTTTGTCAATTTTGTCAATTTTGTCAATTTTGTCAATTTTGTCAATTTTGTCAATTTTGTCAATTTAGTCCATTTTGTCAATTTTGTCAATTTTGTCAATTTTGTCAATTTTGTCAATTTTGTCAATTTTGTCAATTTTGTCAATTTTGTCAATTTTGTCAATTTTGTCAATTTTGTCAATTTTGTCAATTTTGTCAATTTTGTCAATTTTGTCAATTTTGTCAATTTTGTCAATTTTGTCAATTTTGTCAATTTTGTCAATTTTGTCAATTTTGTCAATTTTGTCAATTTTGTCAATTTTGTCAATTTTGTCAATTTTGTCAATTTTGTCAATTTTGTCAATTTTGTCAATTTTGTCAATTTTGTCAATTTTGTCAATTTTGTCAATTTTGTCAATTTTGTCAATTTTGTCAATTTTGTCAATTTTGTCAATTTTGTCAATTTTGTCAATTTTGTCAATTTTGTCAATTTTGTCAATTTTGTCAATTTTGTTAATTTTCTCCATTTTGTCAATTTTGTCAATTTTGTCAATTTTGTCAATTTTGTCAATTTTGTCAATTTTGTCGATTTTGTCAATTTTGTCAATTTTGTCAATTTTGTCAATTTTGTCAATTTTGTCAATTTTGTCAATTTTGTCAATTTTGTCAATTTTGTAAATTTTGTCAATTTTGTCAATTTTGTCAATTATGTCAACTTTGTCAATTTCGTCAATTTTGTCAATTTTGTCAATTTTGTCAATTTTGTCAATTTTGTCAATTTTGTCAATTTTGTCAATTTTGTCAATTTTGTCAATTTTGTCAATTTTGTCAATTTTGTCAATTTTGTCAATTTTGTCAATTTTGTCAATTTTGTCAATTTTGTCAATTTTGTCAATTTTGTCAATTTTGTCAATTTTGTCAATTTTGTCAATTTTGTCAATTTTGTCAATTTTGTCAATTTTGTCAATTTTGTCAATTTTGTCAATTTTTTCAATTTTGAAAATTTTGTTTATTTTGTCAATTTTGTCAATTCTCGTTTATTCGGTCAAATTTGTCAATTTTGAAATAATAAAGTTTGTTTCGCATGGATTTTTTTTAATTTAATTGAGATTTTTAAACATTTTACGAGTACTTCTGTATATCTCATTTCAATAGAAAAAAATATATCATCTTGATATAATTTTGTTACAACATTTTCAGCACGCTCTTTTTTTGATTACCCAACTATACTAACATTTTTCGCATTTTCAACCTTTTTTGCAAGGTTTTATTTAACGTCTTTTAACATGCGCTTTGAATCAGAAGGGTCTAAGTGCTCAAAATCCCTTTTCTAGAAAACGCGCGTCAAAATTCTACTAAATATTCAGTACAAATATCACAGTTGATTAGAATTAATGTCACTTCGTTCAGTTTTTTTTTAATTATTACTTTATAATGCTGAAAATAATTTACGAAATGGTTTAGAAATGTTAACAATTTGGTTCCATATTCATAAAAGAGAGTGTTTCTTAAAAATATCAACAAATTTGTTAGAAGTAGCTTTTTGTCATTTCGACATTTATGATTTTTTCCGATTGCCCTAAGTTATATCAAAGTACAAAGAATTGAACAGTTCCAAACAAAGCAATATAATTCATTATGAATGTAAATCTTGTAAATCAAAGCCAAATTGGAAAGCTGGCATTTCCTATCAAAGTCGCAAAGTAAACGAAAAAAACCCCAACGACATCCAGTATTTATAACAACTTCGGTACGGCAGGAAATGCTTCTTTTTATCGGTTTTTGACCTGAGAGTAAACTAAATCTTGGCCAAAACTTCACGAGGTCTTATATTTTCCAAGTGTTTAAAGAAATTTTACTTGCAGATAAAGGTTATTTATTTTGGCTCAAGTGAAACCAACCAAAAAACTCTTAATGTTTCTTCATAAATGACGTTTGCGATCTTATAAAAATTTACTTTTCGAAATCAAAAATGAAATTTGGATACTCGTAAACAACTTTATTTTTACGACATCATATTTCTTTATCTCCTCGAGCCCTACAGCACAGCTCTCTCTCTCTCTCTCTCTCTCCCCAGCATCCGTTTTCCCTGAGGATTGATGGTTTGTTTGGATTTGTGTTTTCCGCTGCCTCTTTTTTTATCCTCTCCAAAGCAATCTTAACCGTCTTGTGCGCCCATTTGGAAAAGTCACTCCAAACCCCTGCAGCATCAACATCTGGCTACATGGCAGGAAACATGACAGAAATAAAAAGGAAAAAAAATCCAAAGGAAAATGAAAACATAACCAAAACACCTTCCATCTCGTGGCGGAACATCTCTCAAGCTAAGCAACTCCAAACGGAATATGGGACCATTAACACGGCAGTTAAGCCAATTCCAGCCGGGGAGTCGGTTCCAAAAGGGGAAATAAAATTCTGGAGCCAAGCGGCCTGAAGACTTTCTTCTTCTCTCGTTGTTGGGGGATGCGTGTTCGGGCATAAAGGGATTAATTTCCGCTGCATCCCGGTTGCGAGGCGATGTTTTATTTTGAATGAGATTTTTGGAGGTTGATGGTTCTCAAGGCAGATTTATCACAAAATAAGATACTCGTGAGCAATGTAACTAAATACCATGAATGAAACAGTTGCGAATCAGTTAATGATTAAAGATAGCAAAGAAAATTCTTGAATTAAAAGTTAAAACAAAGCCCTAGTTAATTCCTAGAAGTTTATCAAGCTATGGGATTCTTCTTTCATAGAATTCTATATACCAAATCATAAAAAAAATTCTTGTCACTTAATCAGTGTTGAAATAAATTTCACTTATATGCAAGAAAAACGTTAACCGCTCTATGAAAAAAAAAACAGAAATAACAGAATATTTGAATTTTTGACCAATGGAAACCTTTAGATCGTCATTAAAACCACCAATAAAAGAAAAAAATCTTCAGTCATAGTTTTAAAGCATTTTTCAATTTAAGTTCATGGAATTATGCGCTGAAAAGAAACTTAAATATTTTTTAACGGGTTTAAAGACAAACCATTTGTGTTTTGAGTGCCCGTCTGAAGGTTTCTCGTTCCGATTCAATAACGTTGTGAATATTATATATTTGGGTTTTTTTCCAAAATGGAATTAAATTTAGAATGTTAAAGTCCAAGCCATAAACCAAGGTAGAACAATTATTTTTCTTGCTGAATTAGAATCATTTTTCCGATTTAGGTCGTGTAAATTTCTACAAGACTATATAAGACAAAGTGGGTATCTCGTCATTTTGACGGGGTCCCGTAAATCTAGTGTTAAACTGGAGCTATTTTGTTTATCGAAAAGGAGCATCGTTAATTTTTGCACCATTCGAAAGCTGGATCTTTCCCCTTTCATTTGAGCCCAAATTTTAAATAATCTTCCGGGAGGTCTAGAACAATTAATTATTTTTTAAAGATTTTTTAACCTTTTTAAGGTTTTTTTTCAAAGATAAAATCATACTAACCACTGCCAAAACGCTTGTCTTACCTTTAGCGTAAATCCAACTTTCTATGTCAATAACATTGATTCGATAGGAAATATCTCTGTCTACACAGTAAATGAAAATTACCGAGTTCGGTAATTTTTTGGCCGAAATCCTAACATGTGTTAATCGTTAAACTGTTCGGTAGTTTTTTCGGTAAAAAATAAACCAACATCGGTAAATGAAGAATCGATTTACCGATGCTCGTTTATTTTTTACCGAAAAAATTACCGAACAGTTTAACGATTTACACATGTTAGGATTTCGGTAAAAAAAATTACCGAACTCGGTAATTTTCGTTTACTGTGTACAATTTCGTAGAAGACATCAAAGTGATAGAAATAGATAAAAACGAGTTGGAATGTCACAAAACAGAGTGATTGTTATTTCATTTGAAAAATCTAATAAAACTGCTCATCACTGATCGTACTAAAATCAAAAATAGTATTCTACGAGCTTAAAAACGAGCTACATAAAAAAATCAACCTTTTTAATAAATTTGATTGGAACTATCTGAAGTAATGTAGGGGTTTTGTTATTCCGGAACAAATATCAACTTCTTTTTTTTGTCACTCCGTTTTTTCAAAAATCCCGAAGTTGGGAATAACTTAATTTTAAAGCATTTCAAACAAAAATTTGATACATTCTCCGAAAATTGAAACAGTTGAAAGAGCGAAAGTCAAACTGTAGAAGATGGGAGTAATTTTATCTGTTGTATAAGATTTTTTTTCAAATGTTTGATCTAAATTTTCTCGATTGTTTCATTTTGTGCAGTGTAGATTGTATACAAGTTTGTTGCAAGCCTGCTTTTGATCATTTTTTTCCAATTTATTGAAAATTTGAATTAATTTTTATTTTAAATCCCAACTCCTCCCCACTTCTCGTGATGTTGTAACTCCAAATGACAAAAGATAGGTTTCAAATTTATTTCGGCCATATAAAAAAGATGGCACCTGCTTTACTTGAAAATTTTGTCATTTCATACTTTGAGCAATGAAACATTTTGAATATGTGCCTAATCTGGGCAAATATATGTAGAAAAATTATTTTAAGCATTTCAAGCCACTGCATTGCTTTAAATTCTGTTATATTTTGTTTTCATAGAAGTAAGAAAATAACATTCCTGGGGAAAGACATAACCCCACAGACAAGTATTCCATACTATCAGATAAATAATAAAATATAAAAAATTCGCCAAAAATATGATGACTGATCTGATTTGATCTGATGATCTGACAATTGAATGTGAATTGAGAGAATGTTTTCAGATAAAAGTGTTACATCAAATCAGCCACTTAAAATTGTTGAAAACAAAGTTGATGTTGAGTTTTTATAACTTTCTTTTTCCTTTTTAATGAAAAAAAAAAAAAAATCAATGAAAGACATTAGGTTCAATTCGTGTACTCTTGACGAAATCGAACAACCGTGAATTTTCGCTTGAAAACTTAAACTCGATCACATTTTGACAAACACGAGTGCCTCCAAAAACACTAATGTATGCAATCAAACAAAACAATCGGTTGAATTTTTTTTTTTTAATTTTATATATGACACTTTCTTATGCTTGTGATACCCGTGTATAAGGTTTTACAATCACTTAAAAGTAAAAGGTATAAAAACCTTCAGAAATTATCAAAAAGGATGAAAGATCAACAAAGATGTTTGGTTTCAAATCCAGGTGAATTATTTAAAATTTAGGCTTAAAAATAAGAAGTGAATCTTATTTGTTTCCTAGTCTAAAATATTTGTTCATGAAGTACTGACACTAACTTAGCAAAATATAAATACAAATGCTCTTTACTTCAGATTATAATGAACATGAAATATGATTGATGGATTTTTTTTATGTAAATAAACCATCCTTAACATTCATGTACTCTGCAATCAAAAACTAAGCTCGTAGAATACTATTTCTGATCTAAGTACATCAGTGGTGAGAAGTTTTATTAGATTTTTTTTTAATGAAATAATAATCACTCTGTTTGTCATATAACTGCTCGTTTCTTTTCAGTTGTATCACTTTGATGTCTTCTACAAAACTGTAGCCAGGGAAATTACATAGAAGTTTTTGTTATTTAAATGGCTGATATAGAAAACAACGAAAAAGCATTTTTTGATATAAAAAAATCGTAAAAATTTGAAATTTCTAAATTTCTAAATTTCTGAATTATCATACTTATCACTCGCTTTCAAGTGTCTACTAATTGATTAAGCTTAAACTGGAAAGCATTGCAATTTTGAGATTTTGATTTAAACATCTTAATCTTTAGAAATATTTTGGAAGTAAGTATGTCCTTAAGTCCTATGTCTTAATTGTCCACGTGGTATGTGAACGGCCCCTAATGGGACTATATCGCGAGGTTTACTTAGTTTGGTGACTCAAAGCATCAGGAACGTTTCATACCAAAAAAACTAAACTCAAATAGCTTTATCAGTTTAAAAAAAAATTTACCAGCGCATTTTTTTTACTCAGTATCCAGACCATCTTATATATAAAATAAACGGAATAGTGGGGGCTTATTTTTCTGACACTGTAACTTATAAACGGGTGGTCAGAATGGCGGTAAATTTAGTACCCGATAGTTTTTTTAGGGCCAAGGATGGTGTGTATAATCGTTTCAAGATCCCCGAATTTTATGGAAAGGGGGACTCCGATACCATTCCGTCGTTAAATATGCCATACCGTGAACAGTTTCTAGATGATATTCATGAAAATGGGTACAGAGGCATCCGGGTGAAGACCCCCCGCCCCTTCCAAGCGGGAAAAAGGGTTACAAAATACACGAAATCTCTCGAATCGAAACTTCTTTTAAAATTAAGAGCTTTACTTAGTCGGTGTTCCGTAGTACTTTTTCCGTAAGACTTCTAATTACTGACAGTCTTACTTTCTTATTGTCCTTAACCTTTTTATCTTTAAATTTTTGTACCATTATTTAATGTTAAACCTTTAAAAACCATTTTTTTTACTGGCAAACATTGTCGTTAAGGAAACATATTTGAAACTTTTCATAAACGGCATAATTAAATGAGCTTTTTATAATCTTTTTCAGATGCAAATATTGGGCATACATATATGTCGATGAGCTGTCGTTTTTCTCAACACCGCTTCAGACGGCGTTCAAGTTTCTTTTTTACTTCGTAACAAAGGAATTTTTTTTTTTCAAAAAATTAATTCAGTATAATAGTAAGTTATAAACCTAATTTTCAATAGCTAATTTGATTGAAAAACACATGGATCAAGGATTTGTAAAAGTTTTCTCATGTTTCTCAAAAAGTTGTTAAAAATGATTGGCACGAGTAACGCTGATTTTAGTAGACCTCGTTTATAAGCGGGATTAGTTTTTTGAGGGTTAATAGAATTCAATTTAATTTTTTTTAAATAAAGTAACAAATTATATACATGTGAAACATAGAAAGACAACAAAATTGTTTCTTTTAATGTATATCATTGCATGTTATACATGATATAAAATGGAAAATTGAAATTTTCGAAATAAAGAATTTGTGTTTTTTTTTTTGTTAAAAACTTTTAATAAATTTCAATTCTGAATTTAATGATACAATTTTATTGACAAGTCCCGATTTTGACAGAAAACTTCTCAAAATCTTATTTCAAAATAGACTAACTTACTTGACAAACTAACTAGACTCTAAGTCGTCAACCCACTGAGGATGCTAGCAAGTAGCTAGTGAAATACTTGTTTTTGGGACTTTCAAATACTGTAGCTGAATTCAAAGGAATCAAATTTTAACTATTTTTACTGAAATACTGAAATAATTACTGATAGTTTATAAACCAACATGAAAACTGAAAACGATTTTATAGTAATTTTATTATCCTTCATTTCATTAAGGATCCAGATTTGGTCTTAATTTTCAAGTTTCAATAATAAAATTTCAAGAAAATATAATTGAAAAAATAAACTTTTGCTGACATCATGAAAGGCGTTTTAAAGTTTTTGATAATCAAGAATTAAGTTTACTTAACAATGACATTTTGATTTAAAATTTATTTGAAATTTCGTTAAATTCCTGGATTCTCGCTGAATTTGAAAAAAAAACTTGCGTAACTTTTATCAGAAGTTAAATTTACTCGCAGTCGTGCAGAAAGTGGGCCAGTCATTAAATTGGTTTATTTTGAATATCTTTGTAACGTTTCTTAGTTAAAAAACGTTCAAAAATTAATAAAATTATTTTTACCCTTTTCAGAAGCTAGCCTTGTATCTTGTTAACGAAAGCTGATATAATAAAATTAAATGCATGATAGGATTCAGCACTCCCAATTCAGTCAAAATTAGCTCTTAAATTTTTTGTACCTGGAAAAGATGTGAATTTCATTGCCTCGTGTATCAGAAATGGAACCTAAATTTTCTTATGATTAATTTATTCTTAAAAAACAACCCGTTTTATAAATTGGTAAAAAAAAACATCCAGGAATAAAATACAATTTTCTTTAAATTCATACATCATTAGTTGCAAATTTTTAACATTCGAAACGATAGGTTCAAATTTTAATTATTTCGTTTCAGATTAAACACAGTTAAAATCAAGCACGAAAACTTGAAATTCAAAAGCAATAAATCAAAGTAGATTTCCTTAAGTTCCCGAATTAAGAATCATATTTTATTATTTAATTACAGAATTAAATTTAGATTAAGCATTTAAATTCTTCCAACACATTTCAAAAAGAGTAATGAATTTGAGAATTGATTAAAAATAATAAGATATTTCCAAATCACTGGTAAGTATTACAGAATTTAAAAAAAAAAATTTAAAATCAGTATTTAATTTAATGCAGTTATTTTCGAAAACGTATTTCAAATATAAGATCTTTTCGAACGTAGAGTTTTTGAATGAAAAGAGAATTGTTAAACTTCGTTGCGTTAACCTTCGCTGATAAGAGGAAGCTCAGGAAAAAATAGATAATTGAAAAATTTATTGAAATTTACAGCCATTCAACAACAACTGTATTATTTTCATTTCGATATTTTAACTACCTAGTATGCAAAATACGAAAATCATCATTTTAACAAGTCTTGAATGCCAAAGAACATGGTAAAACGGTTATGATCGATAAAAAAATCATCTAAGTAACATTTTCTTGCATATTTTTTTTTTGTTTCGATTATAGTCGTTTTACCATCTTTATAGCTTTCGCGACTTTACAGTTGGCGGATCGTTATTGAAAAACTTATCCGGTACAACTGTGTTCGATGTTTACTCTTGAGCTCGAACTCACGGACATCAGCTCGGAAGGTAGCCCACAAGCCTATTTTCTTGAACGGATTTTTAGATTATTTTATCTTCTTTTCTAATTTTTAACTTTTTTTTAGATATCCTTGATTAAGTTCAATGATATTAAATTGAAGGAGAAGGGGCAGAAAGCAGCCTCCCCTCATTACTCTTTTAAAATCAACGTTGTTTCATTAGATATAAAAGTTCGATTTTTTGGACGATTTCTGAAAATTTTAACCAAATCTGCATAAAACTTTAGCACCTCTGATACGTCGAGACCAATAGAAGACTTATAGGAAAAACAATAAAACTCATAAAAAAAAAAAAATAGATTAATAATTGACTTCTTCCAGGGAGGTGGGGGGATGGGGTGTGGACTTATAAAAAATCTACATTAAACTCGATGCATCTGAAATGCCAGCTTGCACGCTTTTATCCGGGTTTCCGGATCCGGATATTTAATAAAAAATTAGAAAACAGTTCGGTCCAGCCCGGTTGCCCTGATTTTATTGAAAAAGGCTGGATTTTGCCCAGATTTATTTTCTTTATTTGCCAAACCATACATAAATAATCAAACTGTGTTGTTATTTTTTTTTTATTTTTGCGATCAAAACTAAATAAATCTAGAAAAATCATCATAAAAGGTTTTTGGGAAAAACATTTTTTTTCAAGATTTTTTTCTTCATTTTTGTTGAGTAATTCTTAAAATTTGACAAAATTAGCCCAGATTTTGTCCGGATTCTTGGTTGACAAATAAGAAATCAAATGCCCGGACTTTGCTAAGTTTCTGGATAAAAATGTCCGAATTTGTCCCTCCCGGATATGTGCTAAGAAAATTCTAACAACCTTCATGTAGAACTATATTCGAGTGAATTAAAAAAAAATTAGTTAATATAAGATTTATTGCACTAAATGAGAAAAACGAAAAACAAAGTTTTGGTACAATCGGACGACTAATTGTATTGAAACTAATTGAGAAAACGAAGTCTCCCATTCATAATCAATGTAAAACACGAATTTACTCGAAAATTTTTGAAATTTGTTTTTTTTTCTTATATTCACTCAATAAGAATTTTGCGCAACAAGAACATTTAACTGAACATTTCACCAGATTTTAGTTTGGAAGGTGGTCTCTCACAAGATTAATATTTGATTTGATACAACTTAAACATTTTTGCCACCAAATTAGAAACACATGCAAACTTCAATATAATATATTTACCTAATAAACCCTAACTCATTTCTGGAGGGAAGATGCAAAACAAAATCAATATAAATTACAACGAAACTCAAACAATTATCGATAAGAAATTAGTTTTGACCAAATTAATAGCATTGAGGAGCTCTGTTTGAAAAAATATACTAGCGCGATGAAGATCAATTTGGTAAATTTCATGAAACCTAAAGACACGAATCTGATGTGGCGTAAAGAATAAATCATAATCAGGTCTGGATTTCCATGTAGGTTTGTGCGTTCATCAGTTATCAAAGATCGATATTACTCAAAATTTATTAGTTTTTATTGTTTTTAAGGTGACACCCAGCAAAACAAGAGGTGATAGACGAAATGATTTGAATTCAGGGTGCCAAATTCTTACTAAATCAGTGATAAAAAAAATTCTGTTCCATTGTTACACAGTTTGATTATTTCAAATAACGGAAATCAATAAAGCAAGAAAATCACAAAATGGTTGAAAGCGTCAGCTTCTGATACATCTAACTGTCATCTGGGATCAAATTTGGAGGGTGCCATTTCGTAACCTGACAGAATGAAACTAAAGATTGATTACATAAAAATTTCCATCACTCGCTTCCCCTGAGAAGCTTTACCGTGATTCGATATCATTTAAATATTGTTTATGAAGAAACGATAGCGACTCTGCAAAGCTTGGCTGGCACCTTGACAAGGATCGCCTCTCTAATCCGGCTGAAGCAATCTGTTGGAAAGATTCTCGTCGCAGATTTATTGCCAGAACTCCATCACAAATCAGTCACGAAACTCTAATATTTCACTATTTTCCTACTAGAGCATTAAAAGCCCGAACCCTCTCGGGGACAGAAAGCGGCAAACGAATGATGGCCATCCATGGCGAGAAAAATCCAAACCGTCACTCTTGACTGAAGATTGACCTTTTCACTCCAAGCCGGGCCGGGTAAGCTGCTCGATCTTCTCCACCAGCCTGGGTCAGTCTGGAATCCCTAGAATCGGTCGTTTTTCCTTGGCAGAGGAACCGTGTTCGACAAAAAAAAAAAAAAGAAAAACTATACACCGGAATATGTGCAGAAAATAAAATCCTAACCCCGTCGTTGAGTGCCAGGATCCAATATCTGCCGGACCGAGAGACAAATTGGGAGCAATAATTTTTGCAATAGTTCCAACATGGCACACGCAACCTCGTTTCGACTACGTTTTTTTGCCTTCCTTTATTTTGGACCGGTTCCACCGGAGGATTCCCCTCTCTCCTTTTTTTCTTTAACGGAGGAGACATTTCTGATCCATCTGTTGCAATGGGGTCTTTGGCAACAGTTTTTTTTTCTGTGCTATTACAACTGTGTTTCTCTTGTCGTTCATCCCCCCATTCTTTGGGGTAGCATTTTTTTTGCATCCACCTTCTGACACAGTCCATGAGCAAATGCGCCGGAAGTGTATGAAAAATTCATAAAATTTCCATCCTGATCTGATGGACGACACCATGCCCCATCGCGATTGTAGGTGGTGTGCCGCCAGAGCGCGGATGGGGACGACGTAATCTTTCGGTTGAATATTATTTGATTTTATTTCGGCACAAACTGTAACAGATGGGAAACTGTTCGCTAAGTGACTGCCTAATTCGATTTCGGAAGGATGGAATTTATGAAAGCTTTTAAGCTATCTTATAAAACGGTGATATTATACATAATCAATAAAATATAATATTCTCTGCGTTCTTCATACTCTTGTTAAGATTTGAAAATTCTTTTGCTTAAGTGTCACACCGTACCTGATGAAGATTTTTGACTATAACATTTTTATTCATCTACCATGATAGCTGAATTACCAAACACACAACGATATATCTGTCTGAAGTTTTCGGTTGGCGACGATCTGCTAAAGATAAAAACTTTGAATACTGCTCACTTGCTCACTATTATGCACTTTGTCTCATCTATAGGGGAAAATGCTTGATTCCTTGGGGTACTTGATTCCTTAGCTATACCTCGATACTAAAAACAAATATAACAAAACAACAAACCTCTAACCTTAAGAAATTTAAAAATTTGGAAACTTTGAATTATTGCACTTTGTTTGAAAAATCTAACACTGACTTGAGTATTTGTTTTTATAACTTGAAAATGTTTCCCACATGAAAAGGTAATATTTAAAATATTTATTCTTATATGTCAATCGTTAGAGTATAATTTGAACTTTATTATGCCAAATTTTCAAAACAATAGTGAAATCTCATATTTTTTTAGAAAAAGGTTTCCAAAATGTTTGTTGTGCGTTCAATCGATCCCTAGCAAGGATAGAAATATTCATTCACTAGCCTGAAGGTTAATGATTTTTCATCAACGTACCTTTGATTTGGAAGCATCGGCAAGGCGAACGTAACCATTTGCTTGCTTGCTGGTCATCATTCAAAATCTTGAAGGAATGAATTTTTAAGAATATTAGAGATCTTGATTTGTTTTTTTTTATATTTTCATTTTGAAGGTTATGCTCTTGTTTTAAGAACGATTTTGAACTAGACATTTATATTCGTGGCGTATGATTCATTTGGTTTTGGTCCTAAATCTGATTATTTTTTGTTAATACCGATGCTGTCATTGTATCAAAGGAAGTTTATTTTTTTGGAAGAATGACAGTATCTTTTTTCAGACATTTAATAGTCTTCAAACTTTGTACAGTGTTAGTTGGAAATGTGTAAAAAATTATTTTTTCCATAAAATTACTCCTAATATTAAAACCCGATTTTCTCACTGTAGAGTGGATCGAATTTCTAAATTGAAGTGGAATTCGAATTCTTATACCATTCTTATCAAAATGAATTTGTTGAATTTTAAAAATAATGAAATACATTTTAAATATATAAAATAGCTAGTTAACATATCGACCAAAAAATTTGTATCAGTCTTCTTAAATATGCAATTCGTTACAAAAAAAAAGCAATTCTTTTTCATGCGTCTCGATAAAGTAATAAATTTTACTGATTCTTTTCAAAATCAATCAGAATAAAAATATAAAATAGATGGTTTTTCCGATAAGTTTTCAATAAACTTTTTAAAATATTCGCTGAAAAATAAATTTAAGCTGTAAACTCGACTAAAACTTTCAAATCAATATTTTTGATGCTCCAGAAAACGAATACGAGTAAAAATTTCGATTTAAATCAAAATATAACACCAGATTTTAAAAGGCATTCAAGCCTATTGCTCATATAAATTTCAGATCAGGCCAGAAATTTACCAAGAATTTATTTTGCAAATAAATAATAATTGTTAATTTTCAATCATGTTGATTTAAGTTTCCTCTCATAATTTTCAATGGAATCGTTGATTGAAAAATTTCGCGGTAAAATTTATCAATGGATTCCCTAGATACATTTTTCATTTGAATAGATCTTTATCATTGCTAAACACAGAATTTTTAATGTTTATCCAATAATTGATATTTTTCCAATGATTGCCTGACAAAAAATTCTCAAAAAAGTGCTTTAATTTAAGAATTTGGAAACTGTGGCTTTAAGTACGCAATGACTTAACGGTAGTAAGCAGACTTTTAGAATTCTATTTATATGACAAGAATAAACTTAAAATGAGAATTACTATGGTCAAAAATATTAATTACGTTCATCAAGTTATTTGAACTTTTGCTTGATTTTTCCCAAGGATTTGGGCACTCTGAATAAACGAGTCTACCTCAATGAAGGATCGAGTCTCCATTAAATAAGGATCAAACTTCCTTTAACTTAAAAATTATCACAATTTTTCCAAAAAATAAAAAAAGTCATCAAGTACCCCAACTCTCCCCTAGACATCATGAAATTCTACTCGATTTGATAAGGATTTGAGTATACTTCATATACTCCAATAAAGTAAAATAATTGGTTTAATTTGAGGAAGTCATGTCAGATTTGATACAATCGATCCGCTGGGTCAAGATTCTGATTTCGAAGTTGTGTAAAAAATTGAATGTTATTTAAAATTGTTTTTAATTTGTTATGACACAGATGAAGTTATTATAATTTTCATTGTTATTTATAGTTATAATATTTTTCATGTTATTTTTTATTTGTCTAGTCCAGGAGTGAGCAACCTTTTGAACCAACGGGCCAATTTATATTTTAAATTTTGTCGGCGGGCCGCACTTGAAATTTTTTTTTTAATAATTAACAGAGTTCACGTCATATTTTAGAAATACAAATTTTTGGCACAATGAAATCTGAAAAACGAAAGATAAAACGAATTTGAAACGTGTTGAAAAACAGAAACTCAGCACGACTTTTTAAATACCCCATACTACATCACTGAATCTTTACCATTTTAAAATTCTTTAAAATTTTTTATAGTTCTTCTTGGCGGACATTCGTTCTTACAACATTCTTGTTAAAACCGATGGTACTATTTGTCATCACTTTCATTTAAAAAATTTATGGAGCTTACCACAGCAATAACTAATCGTGTGCAAAATATATATTCAAATAATTCACCGTCTTCTTAGCGTTGGAAGTTGAATCGCTAATTGACTTTCTGTGATTTTTTTTCCACAATTAAAACTAGGTTTTTTTCATCTACAACCGGTAAATAACCCCGTTTTTTTAATCGAAGTTCTGTATCGGATCATTGCATATCGTTGAGCAGAATTGTCGAAATCACTGAAAAATGTTCAATTTCAGATATTTTTAAGCAACTATCTTCAAAACTACATGATTGATTCTGAAATTTTTATACAAGTTTTTATAATTTTTAATCTTATTAAGATATCATTGGGATAGGATTTTTAAAGGTATATTATTACTTTGGTAATGTGGGATGAGTTATAAATTTTCTTTTCAATTACTGGAAAAAAGCATCACAGATAATCGCAAAGACCTTCTGAATCGAATCACAGAATTTTAGATATCTTTGTTTTCATCAAAAACTAATATTTTTATCGATAACTTTGATGCTAACAGAACAAGCCTTTTTACCGAATTGGATGAAATAATTTGAAAAAAAAAAGCGCTGAGCACGTTTTTTATCATACCACTTTATTTTAGCTTGAAACGAAAATGACTTCTGCAACGGACTTCGAAATTCCTTTGATCATGTGTAGCTTCCGATTTTTGGCTGTTCTTCCGATTCACTTTGATGGATTTTGCATTTCAAAGTGGAAATAATCAGAAAAAGTTAACAATTTGACTGATTGTGGGCAAATGCAAGCTTCGCGGGCCGCACAAAAGGGTCTCGTGGGCCACATGCGGGGTTGCTCACCTCTGGTCTAGTCTCATTTGATTAATCATACTGTATTCTTATTTCAAAACGGATAGAAATTTTCAAATTAGTTTCCAAAAGCATTTCCTTTATTTAAAATATTGTAATAAATACATGTTATAAACTAAGGTTGCCAGATTGTCCGGTTTTATCCGGGTTTGCCCGGATATTTGATACAAAATTTTAGAATAGTCCGGCCCGGCCCGGTTGCCTGGATATCATTCAAAAATGCCCGGATTTTGCCAGGATTTTTTCACTTTATTTTGAAAATAAAACAAAAAAAGATGTGTTGTAATTTTTTTTTTATTTAGCCACCAAAACAAAAAAATTTAAGCAGCTTTTGCAAAAATAATCATGAAAGGATTTTTCGAAGACTAAAATACAATTTCAAATTTGTTTTTGAATTTTGATGAAAAAAAATATTTTTTTCAATTCTTTTATCATGATTTTTGTTGAGTAATTTCTGGGTTTTGACAAAATTTGCCCGGATATTGCTCGGATTTTTGGTCTCGATTTAGAGATGAAATGCCTGGATTTTGCCAGGGTTCTTCTCAAGAAAATTGCCCGGATTGTCCGGCCCGGATATGTGATGAAAAAATTCTGGCAACCTTATTATAAACATAATCGTTGATTAACCAATTTGAACGCAGCTTTGTTCTAAGATGGGGGTCGTAAAGTTCACCTTACAACACTGAATAGCAAAAATATCTAATTTGAAATTAGGTTCTAAAATCCCAAGTAACACACAAGAAAATATAGGTTTTAAAATTTTTAAAAGGTGTTTTATAATTCATGTTTAATAATCAAATTTTTTGAACAGCAATACTTTTGTTTGATTTCTTTTTATCTGGAACTAATGTTGCAAGCTATGCAACATTATTTTTATCTGAAAACATGAATAATTTGAAAAAGTAATGAAATACCTGTATTCAAACTCGTTTTGACCTATAAAAGCATTTTCAAATTATTTCGTTGTATTTGTGTTTTTATACGGTCTTTACAAGTAGCTTCGATTTATAAATCCAACTTTATACTTCACAATTTCAAAATTTTCAGTTTGACAAGTCTTTTGCTCGATTGGAATGACACTGACAGAAAATCAAAAATTCCAATCGTAACATTTCATCTTTTTGTTTACTATAGGCTCGTTTAGTGGCAAATGAAGAAGTTAGTGATTATGCATCCTCCAGGACCTCATCGCCCGCTAAAAAAAAGAATTGGCTTGCTGCACAGTTTTTATTTTCCGCTGGACATTAAGGAGAAAGTTGTGTAAGATTTGAGTTGAGAAAATTTCAATTCTTGGGCTCAAATCTTATGATTGAAACATGTTTGCTTAAGTGTGACAACACGTTCGAGATCTTTTATTTATATACATCAAGCAAATCTCATAATAGTAAGCAAAACAAACAAAAACTTTGAAAGTCCACTGTCTGATGAAATTTTCTCTATTCAGAAAGAAGTTCGAAACTCTCAACATTTTTGGAAATTTCAACTTATTTCAAAGGTGGTATTTTTATTAGGCTTCTCACTAACCATTTGGAGGAAAAACCGCGAATTTCGTCGAGCAACAAAAGTTCTGAAAAAATGTTAGATCGAGAAAGACGAACATCTCAAGGTCGAGTAATACGAAAATTATAATCATTCCATTCGTGTCGATTGTAGTGTTCAAGTAAGTTTTATCAACAAGAAATAAAACTTTTTTTCTGTACACACCCAGTTTGTTTTGAAAATTAGTAGAATATTCCCTGTCGAGAACTAAATCATAATATGAAATGTAATCCTACAAAAAACAACAGCATTGCATGCAGTTGTTTAGTTACTTGAAATGAACAGTATTGACACATGAAAGTAGACTATTCTATTCTACCCATGCTTCAGCATTTAATGTAACGTGAATCTGTATTTTTTATGGGGGCAGTGTCTCTTTTACTCAACCATTTATGGAAAGTGTAATTTGTAAGCATGATTTAGATTGTTCTAAAAACACTCTGGATGAAGGAAATTGGCTAATCTTATTGATTTATGCAATAACAAACAACCTAAACTGCCCATTCGCATGAAAACTATGATTATAAAAGCACATCTGGTTTTCTTTTGCGATTCTACCTAAGTTTGTTCGTCACACCCGACCTTCCCCTACATCTCAATCGAATTTCCTGATTTGTTTGTTTGTAATGAAAGTAATGAACATTTCAAAATTTTTCAAAGTGAATATAAAATTATTTGAATAATTTAACAAAAAATGTTCAACTATTTTTGATCGTCTGCCACTAACATGCTTTGAGTTTTGAAGTTTTCATAAGGTGCTTGTGTTATTCTTTTCAATATATTTTCTAGGGGGCCTCTAGACTAAGGTTGCAAGATTTTTTTCAGCACGTACCCAAGCCGGAAAATCCAAGCTATTTCATCTTAAAACCTGGCAAAATCCGGGCATTGGATTCCAAATTGTCGATCAAAAATCCAGGCAATATCCGGGCAAATTTGGTCAAAATCCAGGAATTACTCAACACAAATCAAGAAAAAAAACATGAAAAAAATTGTTTTCTCCATAAATTTTTAAATCGTATTTTAGGCTTTCGAAATTTTCTCATGCTTATTTTTATGAAATTTGCTCAACAATTTTTGTTTTAAACGCATACACAAACATTTTTAGAACATATTTTGTTTCTTTTGGCAAATAAAGTGAACAAATCTGGGCAAAATCAGGGCTTTTTTCAATGAAGTCCGGACAACCGGGCCGGGCCGGACTTTTGTCAAATTTTGAATAAAATGTCCGTGTAATCCCGGATAAAACCTGGCAATCTGGCAACCTTAATCTAAACTTTTCGAATTTTCAAGATTCTTAACAATGGTATTAAATAACTCATCAAACTTAAAGCGGCTATGTTAGAAAAATTTATAGATTGCTACATATCTTTCTAGATTTAAAGAATTCCGTTTAAGCTACCCTTTCAAACTCAAAACACTCTTTTGAGAATTTTTTTATAAATAGTGCATAAGTTTGATTGGTATTAAAAATAATATATTATCGTTTCTTAACTGCTCAATAAAAACTCTAATTTTTATTAGATTATTGCCACTTTCATGCCAATAAAAAAACACTTAAACGACTGTCTTCATCACAAATTCATGCTTTATGTGAGCGTCCCCATCTTTATGGATGAGAGGAAATAAATAATTTCTTGAATAACCAGAAGAAGATTTAAGTCTAGACATTCAAAATTTTTTTTTATATGTTTTTTGGATTTTTGTTACTTATAGTAGCAGTTTACAGCAGGCCTATTATTTTTTAGAATTTTTTCATAAATTTTTGCGGTAAGCTTAAAAACATCTGTAATTTTTGGTAGGTTTGGTTGGAATGTGATTCATTTGGTTTGAAAAGTATTATTGAAAACCAAATCTCGGAGCAGAATTGCTTGTAGACGATAAAATAGGGCCTTTTAGTGCTACTTTTTGTTGTATTAGAATTCAATAGAACCTTAAATAATCGAACGCTTTTTGATAGTTTTATTTTTAGTTTCTTTTTTTTTAGTCAGTTTGGTTACTTGGGAATGTTTGATTTTCATAACGAAGTTTCGTTTTGAAAAAACAGTAAAACTATTTTTTTATTCAATTTTCAAAAAAGTGTCAAAAAGTTCCACTTATCGACACTGTTCTGATTTGCAGAAAAACCGGCAAACCGTTATTTCTGCGAAACATATTTCTTTTCAAGTGTATTTACCGGCATTGCAAAAAATTGCATATGAAACGCGTTGCAAAACTTAACTTTTTCTTCGATTGTCATTATTATTCATGTGCTGATAGAAACAACTTTTGATCTCTTGTTGCACAAATAACTATTTATGAGTTGTTTAAAAAAAACCATTATCTGCAGTACCGCAAGTCATTGGAAGAAAATGAAAAGGATTTATGTGGATTGCTTGTCTTTTAAAATTACTTTTGATTTTTCTGATCAAACAAATTCTACTTGTCTATTAGATTGAGAAATCTTATGGAATGATGTAAATATCCATGAAACGATCGTTGGATTGACTCCTTTTTTATTCATCCCAAGCCTTCCAATTTCGAATCCGGTTATAAATTTCCTTCTCCAAAGTTGTCTCATGCAGAAGGAATCGAAAATCAACAAAGATGTTCCCGGCGCGATATGACTTCATTGACAAATGGACGAGTTTCCTGGGCAGCAATGCGAAACTTTTCCGATTAGATTTTCATCTGAGATTGTTCCGTTTTCCCCTGACTGCGTCGGCCGGCTCAGACACCACATGGTCTCGAATGCCAAATGCCAAATCTCGGAGCAAACATGGCCTCGTACGGCCGGCAAACGAAATTAGCCCCGAAGAATGACTAAATAAACAGCCTCCCACAAGAGCCAAGCCCACATCATCGGGAGAAATCATTAGCTTGAGCCGAGAAGTTCGCTCGTCCTTCGTTTGTTGGGGGGATGCTTTCAAGATTTCGCACCTTTAAGTTAATTTAGAAAGCTATTAGGCAAAAGGATCGGTATCATGATGGTCCAGCCAGCCATCTTCATCGTTTGGCGTCCTCTTAGCCGTGTATGTATGTGTGTGTATGTGGTCGGCCATGTTTGTGTGTAAACACAAAAGTCCCAGATTCAGTCACTAAAGTAAACACACGCACTGATCTGCCTTCGTGGAGCCCTTCTAGAGATTTTCTAGAGCAGGAGGGAGCCATTGTGACTTTTTCCCGCACAGATAACCGGAATGGTGATGAAGGGCATCCTAATGGTCGTATAAATAGATTTCCCCAGCCGGTTGTTCCGGCAAACACAAACGTGTCCTGGGCCTCTTTTTCGGGGGTGGATCCCTCTCATATTCATAGGGCAAGGGCCCGGCGATGGTCAATTTTTTGACACATTCAACCCTCACGTAAGATTCATGTTATTGAAACTTCTCATTTTGGTGCCGGTATCGGCACCAGTTTTGTGGTCCTAGGGTGGCTGATTATTATTTATTAAATTTTATAACACGTCTGAGTAAGAACTTAAAACTCAGTCATAAATCTTCAGAAATTTGAAATTACTAATTTCTAATTAAAAGATTATCAGTAACTTTGAGACACTGCATAAATTTCTTAAAATATGAAAGTAAAGTATGAATGGATGGTTAAAAGGAAGAAGTTTTTATTGTTATACAGAACTCGCTCGATAATCGGACGCTGTTGGGATCGATCATCCGAACGTTCATTTACTGAAGTCTTCAAGTTTAAAAATCAGCGAAGGTTAGACATCATACAAGAAAAGTAAATTGAATATGTGTATGTAGAAGAGTAAAAATGATAAAATTTTCTTGGTGAAAAAAGGATTGTCTATCTATATTGCTGAGCCACTTGCCTCAAGCTCAAATTATTAGCAATTTAATGACCAAAAGAAGGAATCGTCCAGTGGCAGAAGATTTTTTGTAGAAATCATTTGAAAAGTGGAAAATTATTAAATATATGTTTATGCAAAGTGTAGAAAACTGAGCTTTCTTAAGCTCCCGAAAATGTCCGATTAACGGGTTACTACTGTATATTTGTTTTAAAAGTTTTCTTTAAACTGATAGCTAAAGCAGTTTTTTCTACACAAAATAAAGTGTATACGAAACAAAAAACCTAGTAAGGTGCCATAAAGCCTTATTTTGGAAAAAATAAAATAAATAAATAAAAATAGAGTAGATACAGTTAAAATATTAAAGATTTGAGATGTATCAAATATCAGGCGACAAATACCTCTCAAAAACTATTATGCCGATTATTCGGCACGACAAATATAGGGTATCCCATTTTTTTTAGGAACGATTTTTATACAACCCTGCTGTAACTGGATAACGTTTATACAGCTGTTTTCTGCTAGATGTTGTTATTTACATCTTAACTCAACACTCTGTACATCGTGAGCTCAATTTTTTATAATTTTTGTGAAAATAAGAGACATTTCCCCGGAAAAGCTCAAAAATATCGAGCTCAAATGGGGCTCAAACATTTCAAGGAGTTAGTTGTCGAATATTTAAAATGCAAGCATTGGTGTGGTCAGAATATTGATTCGGAAGTAAAGGGTGATACGGTCAAAATTTGGTCAATATCAACTTGACGTATTTCTTTCAATTTTGCATTTAAAAAACCTGAAAACCCCTCATTTTGAAGGTGTGTGTGTGTGTGAAGATTGTTGCTCCTATTTTGATTTTGGAATTCACTCTTCAGTTGTCAAAATGCCGTTCAAGGAATAAGAGCAGCAAAGCTAGAAAAATCGCTAAAAGTGGCCAAATCAGCCGTTACAAATATAATTAAAATGTTTGGGGAACATTTGTCGACAGCCAGGAAGTCTGCACCGGGGGTAAATCGAAAACCGGAAGCCGCTGAGACGACAAAGAGAGTTGCCGGTAGTTTTAAGCGAAACCCTAACCGCTCTCTCCGAGATGCCGCAAATAAGCTGGGTGTATCGTCTACAACCGTGATGATAAACAAAATACGACGACCAAAGCGCGATCCCGGAGGCTGTACACGACGATGCTGACGAAGTTTGACTGCGTGGTGATGGACGACGAAACCTACGTCAAAGCCGACTACAAGCAGCTTCCGGGACAGGAGTTTTATACGGCAAAAGGAAAGGTAGCTGATATTTTCAAGCACATGAAACTGTCAAAGTTCGCGAAGAAATATCTGGTTTGGCAAGCCATCTGTACCTGTGGCTTGAAAAGCAGCATTTTCATAGCTTCCGGGACTGCCAATCAAGAAATTTACGTGGAAGAGTGTTTGAATAAACGTCTGCTGCCTTTCCTGAAGAAACACGGTTGTTCCTTACTGTTCTGGCCGGTTTGGCATCTTGCCATTACGGTAAAAAGAGCTCCGCCCAATTGAGAAATACTGGGCTATTGTCAAGCAGAAGCTGAAGAAGACCAAAAAAACTGCTAAAGATGAGCAGCAGTTCAAGGCAAAACTGGCTTTCTGCAGCGAAGAAGGTGGACAAGGTGGCTGTACAAAATCTGATGGCAGGGGTTAAGCGTTATGCCCGGCAATTCGGATTTGGAAAAGCGGAAGCCTAACTGAATATTTTTCCTGAATTTTATACTAATTTAACTTGAAAAAGAAATTTAATTTGATTTTTTAAATAAACGATTTCACCGATTAACACGCGTTTTCCCTTGACCAAATTTTGACCGTATCAACCTTTATGGAGAGGAAAGTTGGTTCGTGGGCAAAAAAAATCTGGGTGGAAACCGGTTCCGGTGGACAAAACTTTGGACCGGAAATTCGTGTGCTCTTACGCCAGTAAAAAAAACTGCATCAGTTCAGGATGTGGCCAAAATCGTGGAAACCCTTTCAGCACCGTATCAAGGTTAGATTAGGTCTTTAAACATGTAAGAAACAGAATGCAGAAGCCGAGTCAAAAACAAGCTGCTTTCGTCAAACCAAGAGCTCGTAAATTGTTATAAGATCAATTGCTGTGTTTAAAATTGGTGAGCGTTATCATCGATGACGAAACCTATTGCAAGTTTGACTTCAAAACTAAAATTTTAAATATTCGAATTCCTTTCAAAAAAGTTAATTTTAATATCAATAAATGTTTGTATCATGGTATCCTGGCGTGATTCGATGAAAATTGTTGATTTCATGTTATATAGTTTTCACATTCTTCTTGTATGTTCTGGAATGAAGCCTTGGTTCCAATTTGTTTTATTTTTCTCTTAAATTTGAAAAAAAAAATCAACTCGAATAGCCCGGTCGTGCTGATATGTGCTGTATAGCATGGCCCAAATAAAACGGGAAGTTTTAGGATAAGGTTGCAAATTTTTTTCAACACGTCTCTAAGCCGGGCTATTTTATTTAAAAATCTGGCAATGTCTTGCCATCTGATTCTCTCGACGAAAAGCCGGGCAATATCTGGGAAAATATGGTCAAAACCTAAGAATTACTAACAATGAATTACTAATTACTAAGAATTAATTTGAAAAAAAAAATTCCATCCAAAATTTATTCGCAGATTTAAAATCGTATTTTAGGCTATAAAAAACCTTTCGTGATTATTTTTATGAAACTTGATAAAAAAAATCTCGTATTGGACGCAAAAATAACAAATGTTCACAACACAATTTGTTTTTTTTTTGTTTGATTTGAGTATGAGAATGAGAATGAATCCGGGCAAAACGGGGTATTCAAATTAAATCCGGGCAACTGGGTCGGACTGGACTTATCCTTAATTTTAAATCAAATATCCGGGAGAACGCGGATAAAACCAGGCAATTTGGCAAACTTATTTTCTGAGTCTGTTTTAGGTTGATTTTTATCGTTCTTTTGAATTTTTTTGTGGATGAAAAATAACATTTTGGCCGGAGGTTCATGTCTGGATTTGAATCCTCTGGACTCTTTGATATAGGTGTATGTTCAAGCGAAGGCGAAAAGATAAAAATCTCGCCTGGAGAGAGTAGTTGGAACGAAAGTGGACACATCGAGTTGTTGTTTCATAATATGTTTATTTACATGCCTGAATGAATAAACAGTGTTGACATCAAGAAAAGTGCTTTTGAACCTTGATGACGGGTGTGGTATGGTATCCAATATTTCACTGGGATTCATTCTCTTTTTGACAAAAGCACTAGAAGCGACTCGAGTGATGATATGTGAAATGAACTCTTAAAAACATGGATAGACAAGAGACCAGGATTGAAAATATTCATTCATTCATAAATACATATGACGAAATTTATCACCATAAAAAAATCATCAGTCTTGGATTATATCATGACAAAAATATTCCGATAACTTGAATGTGAATACCGCGTTTATTTACATTATGGAAACAATGAGAATGAAATTCGGAAACAAAATGGAAGCTTTAAAAATGTGTCTGTCTAGAAACTCTTATCACTCATTTTTTTTATTAATCTTATACTATTGCTAGCTGTAATTTCTAATAATATAGTAAATTGAAAATTGGCTTAGCAAATAAATGATACTAGAAGTTTGCAAACATTGTACATAAAAACTGTCATGTCATGACAATCATTTCGAAAAATCTTATCTTGTCATGTGAGAAAAAAAAATGGGTCACAAGTCGCAATTTATGCAACATGACTACGATACAATCCCGTCCCGGCATGAAACCCATACAAAAACGGGTATTTATTTTTAAAACGTTCAATTAGAATACAATCCGAGAAATTTGAAACTAAATTCAGACATTCGACAACTTTTATTGTTAATTGTTAAAAAACTTCCCATTTCAAAACAAAGCAGAAATAAGGTTGCTCAATACACAACAAATTTTGTGTTTTTGTGTTATTTTGTAACAGAAAAATTCAAAAAAAAAATTACCTACGATATTTTTCAAACAAACATGGAACAAAAAATATTAAAATCACTTTATGGGCGATAATAAACCTCATTTTCAGGCTTCGTTTTTAATCGCATCAACCGATTTCGATTGAACTTTACCAGTTATTCATCAAACATGTTCATACCTTTTGATGAAATTTAAAGAATTTTCAATGAAAATTGTCAAAGATACACCGAATTTCGTAAAGGAACTAAAAATTTAAGTTTTTTATAGGAATAGCTGCATCTTTTTTTTCAATAAGACTGAGTCGATTTAGGGTCATTTTTGAAATTTTAAAACCCTTGGGTCTTAAAAGCTTCGTTTTTCTTTAAAACTCATCCATGTATTGCAAGACTACTTTTTAAGCAAGTTTCGCTAGGCACCAGTTGTGATTTCAGTTAAATTTACAATTTTAATGTGAAAAGACATACCCTCATAAACAGTTTATACTTTTACCAAATATGATACGGAATAACGAACCTCGACACAGTTTTTTAGAGGAAAATTTGCCTTGAAAAGTTTGGCACAAAAACCATGAGCAGGCTCAGTTCCACAGAAGAAACAAATATAATATTGATTTTGTACAACAAAACATTTAACTATCCCATAAAAACACTAGAATTAAAATTTAGTCCTGGAGGCGTAGTTTAATTATTTTTTTTTAATCATGGATGATTTTAAAACCGAAACCAAGCTTTTTGGACTCCAGAATTAGTCAGTAAAAATCGAAATGAAAACACTAGAAATTTTTTTTTTACTGATCCACATCAGCAGTTAATAAAGCATATTTAAGGCTTCCAAAACACAAATCATGATCATTTGGATAAAACTTGTAAAAAAAAACCTTTTTGGAAGTAAACCTGAAAAGCTAAAATAACTCAATTTGAGTAGGGATTTTTGGGTGGACCAAATATTCGAAACATCTTTTAAAACTATTTTGAAAAAATTAAAAACATCAGAATTAAAATTTCTCTTATCAAATATTACCCATAGCATCCAATAGAACTTCTGTAAATGTTTAAGTTCAGAAAGTAAAAATTCAGAGCAATGTAGAAAATTTTAAGAACTAAAAGCTATCCGCCTTCTTCTGTTTATAAAATTAGGACTGATTGAGTTTTTTCCACAAACAAAAATAAATGATTCTTCTTCATTTCCAGATTTTTTTCAGTTATAATTCTATTGGTTTATCAATAGAATGATGAACTATCGCATTTGATCAGTTTTGAGACCCTTCTAAGACCATAACGGTGCCTACGGCGTTTGTTCAAAATTAAACCTTGCTCATAATTTTCCCATTTGGCCCTACCATTGAGTTACTGAAAGTGATGTGTTTAATTTTGTCGAATATATAGATTAAATGATGAATTTATAACATTTAAGTTTTGATTCTTTATACAGGACAATCATGGCGAGCGGAAAATATGAGATATCTTGTATTGAAAAGTAACTTATTTTACCTTTTAAAATATAACATCAGCATTCCTGAATATTTAATACATTGTAGAGGAGACTAATCTCTATCCAATGCACTGTTAAGGAATTAAATTAATAAGGCGGTCTAGACACTGACGGCTTCAAATGATATTTTTACATTAGTTTCTTAGTTCATTCATAAAAAAAACTCTGAATATTTTCTCAAGAAATTCTTTTCTATTTGTTTCACGCAAAAAAAAACTTCTTAGACAAATTCATCAGAGAAGATAATTATTTTATTCACATTTGGTAAATATAAAATTTAAAAAAAAAAACTTCAAGCTTGTTGTAAAAATTTATCGGGACCCCAAACCAACCCTACTGTTTTTTCAGCTTCGAAAGAGTAATCAGTGCCGAACAGCAAAAGGAAAATTGACACGTTTTCATTTGGTGTAGATTTCTCCGGATTCGAAGTGTGTGTCTTTCCAGGCATATGATACATCTTGGGGGGCCTCTATCTGTTCGATATCGAAAATTGATGGTCTCAGCTTAGAGGAACCTACACATTATGTGTTGAAACTAACTTTCCAAAAGGCCACCCCTACCCACATTCAGATGATGCTTTCCGGTTTGGGACAGTTTAGAAGAAAACCTTTCTCGGGTGTGATGACATTACAGATATCGGATAGCAGATATTGAATCTTGGGATGTGTGCCCGGCATTGGGAATGTAAACTCATTCATTGGGTTCCTCGGGTGAATTGTTTCAGGTTCCGGCAAAAGTTCTGTTCAATTAGGACCATCCGCATGTGTGACAGGATGGCAATCAACCCTGGCAGTCGGTCTCTTGTTGTTGTTTGACTGTTGATTCCGAAATTGAAATTCCTACAATACGATTATGGAAATAAATCTTGATTACGATTGCCCCGGCAGAGAATAAACATCAACACATGGAGGATTTTCCCGTTGCTATCAGCTTTTTGGAAGAAAACTAAAAGCAGTTTATCTTAAATGAAGAAGAAGGTGGAAATGTTGAGTCTATAAACTAGTTTTACAAAGCGAAGTCGTCGTACCGCAGACGTTAAAAAAAAAATTAATAGTGAGAAAGAATTCGGTTGTGAAAAAATTATTGGATTCACCACAATGGCGCAGCAGGTAGGAGGAATTGTGTGCCACACAATTCCATTAGTTGGTACGGTGAGTTATTTTCTCCTGTGAGTCCACCCGTGAACTTAGAACGCTCCCCCTGAGATTGCTGTCGAGGGAATTTCCACTTCACGGTACCTAACGTGGCCGTTCAGATTTCAGACTAACAAAAGATTCAAACTAGGAAAATTTTGAAATTTCCGTGGAAAAAATAAATTATTTACCGCGAAATGGTTTCCAACTGCCTCATATCAAGATTCACTAGGACTCGCGGCTCCGGAAGATCCCAAAGGATGGCAAGCGGGATGATGATGGAGCTATCTGCTAGAACAACTGCTGGCCGTTCGGCAGGAGGTACATGAAAAAAAGGAGTCCAAAGAGGTCTGAGCTTCAATTTTCGAGGATAAAAAGCTAAGTATTCAGTTCTTCTCTTGTTTATTTTACTTAATTTTGAAAATACTACTGAACGACTTTTAAATAAGTTTCAATGTATTCGGTGGCCTAAAATTGCACAACGTTTGGGATTCTGGGGGCTCAACCTTCAAACGATTTCTGAGGGTGTAAATTTTTATATAGCGGCGACTCAGAAAAATGATGTTTAGAGGTCGCAGGTTACGATTTTTGAACAAAACCCATTTTTCCTATTAAAACTCTCAAGTCTTTAAATAAATCAAACATGTGTCTCTTATATTAATTATGTTAGGACTGTTCTGGATTCCCAATTTATATGTATCATTTTTTTCAATTATGCATTTTTATCACTTTTTGTTTACTAACACTAACGATGTTGGAAGCTTGGATGTTTGGATTTCACAACTCTTGGACCCCGATTCAAAGCTAAGTGTCGTTTCATTTATTTTTTTTCCAATCCATTGCATAACACGTAAATTGATGTTTTTCATCTAAGCTTCCGCTAATTTATACAGAACTGAACAGAAACAAAACAACAGAAAATTTGACTAAAGATAAATCTTAAATGGCCCGGAA
>NC_073693.1:316295810-316324025 GCF_029784155.1 Uranotaenia lowii
TTGAAGAGAGAAGAGAGAAGAGAGAAGAGAGAAGAGAGAAGAGAGAAGAGAGAGAGAGAAGAAGAGAGAAGAGAGAAGAGAGAAGAGAGAAGAGAGAAGAGAGAAGAGAGAAGAGAGAAGAGAGATTAGAGAAGAAAGAAGAGAGAAGAAAGAAGACAGAAGGCAGAAGACAGAAGACAGAAGACAGAAAACAGAAGACAGAAGACAGAAGACAGAAGACAGAAGACAGAAGACAGAAGACAGAAGACAGAAGACAGAAGACAGAAGACAGAAGACAGAAGACAGAAGACAGAAGACAGAAGACAGAAGACAGAAGACAGAAGACAGAAGACAGAAGACAGAAGACAGAAGACAGAAGACAGAAGACAGAAGACAGAAGACAGAAGACAGAAGACAGAAGACAGAAGACAGAAGACAGAAGACAGAAGACAGAAGACAGAAGACAGAAGACAGAAGACAGAAGACAGAAGACAGAAGACAGAAGACAGAAGACAGAAGACAGAAGACAGAAGACAGAAGACAGAAGACAGAAGACAGAAGACAGAAGACAGAAGACAGAAGACAGAAGACAGAAGACAGAAGACAGAAGACAGAAGACAGAAGACAGAAGACAGAAGACAGAAGACAGAAGACAGAAGACAGAAGACAGAAGACAGAAGACAGAAGACAGAAGACAGAAGACAGAAGACAGAAGACAGAAGACAGAAGACAGAAGACAGAAGACAGAAGACAGAAGACAGAAGACAGAAGACAGAAGACAGAAGACAGAAGACAGAAGACAGAAGACAGAAGACAGAAGACAGAAGACAGAAGACAGAAGACAGAAGACAGAAGACAGAAGACAGAAGACAGAAGACAGAAGACAGAAGACAGAAGACAGAAGACAGAAGACAGAAGACAGAAGACAGAAGACAGAAGACAGAAGACAGAAGACAGAAGACAGAAGACAGAAGACAGAAGACAGAAGACAGAAGACAGAAGATAAGACAGAAGACAGAAGACAGAAGACAGAAGACAGAGACAGAAGACAGAAGACAGAAGACAGAAGACAGAAGACAGAAGACAGAAGACAGAAGACAGAAGACAGAAGACAGAAGACAGAAGACAGAAGACAGAAGACAGAAGACAGAAGACAGAAGACAGAAGACAGAAGACAGAAGACAGAAGACAGAAGACAGAAGACAGAAGACAGAAGACAGAAGACAGAAGACAGAAGACAGAAGACAGAAGACAGAAGACAGAAGACAGAAGACAGAAGACAGAAGACAGAAGACAGAAGACAGAAGACAGAAGACAGAAGACAGAAGACAGAAGACAGAAGACAGAAGACAGAAGACAGAAGACAGAAGACAGAAGACAGAAGACAGAAGACAGAAGACAGAAGACAGAAGACAGAAGACAGAAGACAGAAGACAGAAGACAGAAGACAGAAGACAGAAGACAGAAGACAGAAGACAGAAGACAGAAGACAGAAGACAGAAGACAGAAGACAGAAGACAGAAGACAGAAGACAGAAGACAGAAGACAGAAGACAGAAGACAGAAGACAGAAGACAGAAGACAGAAGACAGAAGACAGAAGACAGAAGACAGAAGACAGAAGACAGAAGACAGAAGACAGAAGACAGAAGACAGAAGACAGAAGACAGAAGACAGAAGACAGAAGACAGAAGACAGAAGACAGAAGACAGAAGACAGAAGACAGAAGACAGAAGACAGAAGACAGAAGACAGAAGACAGAAGACAGAAGACAGAAGACAGAAGACAGAAGACAGAAGACAGAAGACAGAAGACAGAAGACAGAAGACAGAAGACAGAAGACAGAAGACAGAAGACAGAAGACAGAAGACAGAAGACAGAAGACAGAAGACAGAAGACAGAAGACAGAAGACAGAAGACAGAAGACAGAAGACAGAAGACAGAAGACAGAAGACAGAAGACAGAAGACAGAAGACAGAAGACAGAAGACAGAAGACAGAAGACAGAAGACAGAAGACAGAAGACAGAAGACAGAAGAACAGAAGACAGAAGACAGAAGACTACAGAAGACAGAAGACAGAAGACAGAAGACAGAAGACAGAAGACAGAAGACAGAAGACAGAAGACAGAAGACAGAAGACAGAAGACAGAAGACAGAAGACAGAAGACAGAAGACAGAAGACAGAAGACAGAAGACAGAAGACAGAAGACAGAAGACATAAGACAGAAGACAGAAGACAGAAGACAGAAGACAGAAGACAGCAGACAGAAGACAGAAGACAGAAGACAGAAGACAGAAGACAGAAGAGAGAAGACAGAAGAGAGAATAACGTTTGTTGATGTTCTTAGAAATACTGTAGAGAATAGAAAAGTTATTTGTCAAGTTTCCCTATTTTATCTTCAGCAACCATCTGCATTTGTTTAGTAAAATGCTTGAAGCAGAACCAATTAGTTTGCTTAATACCAAAAGCGTATGTGCCGCTGCAAGCCCCGGGGTTTTTGTTCTATCCACATCAGGTGTCGGTTCCCAACTTTCAGCCGTAAAATCCATCACTTCCTGAAAACCACCGTTTTACCTCCCAGTAGCGCTTCTTGCATCGTGTCATCGCAGCATTAGCCTGTGCTGTGCCGTGCTGTAACTCCTCAAGTAACGCTCCTGAAGCACACAGAAGCACATTCATACAAATGCTTAACGAACGAATGCAAGAATAAATTGCTTGGGAAAGTTCTCACACTTCTCGCGCTCCGGGTAATTCTTGCATGCATGCACTGAAGCTTTTCGCCGCAAGTCTAGAGAGGATGGGGCGTACAATTCAACAAATCGTTTTTAATAATGGAAACCCACAGCTCCCGTCGTCATTAACTATTTGCGAAGGGTTTCTCGTGATGATGGGAAGGGCCGTACTATACCTTCCTATAGCATTAGCCTCCGAGTGACTGAAATCCTATTTATATGCCACGAGATGAAATTACCTTCTTCCGCATACTGGTTCTGATAAGCTTGCATATTGCAAGTGCAGAATAGAGAATCTTACTTAGTTCCTGAATTGGTGTCTTAGCAATCAAAATTGCATTTCAAATATGCAACTTATGATTAACATTGAAATACCCAGCCTTTAAAGAAAAGTCTGTAGTTGAAATTCAAACAGCTTCAATTTGCTCTTACACCCTCGTTTTAGATACTTGTTCAACTTATGAAAAAAATTTATTTGATTCGATGTTTTTATTGGTACTTGAACCTTTCATCTTTGGATTATGCTCGATTTTTGCCTAGGGTCAGGGCTCCTTGAATTAGGGATCAAGTATCCTTGAGTAAAGGATCAAGTACCTAGGTATCCTCTAACTTAAAAATATCACTTTTTTTTGTCTCACGAAAATGCTTCTAGTTCATCTACGGGTTCATGTTTCGTGCTAACTTTTGCAGCATATAATCTTGAAGTTAAACGCTGTCAGAAAATGCAAAATACGGCGGTCTGCATTTTTTACCCAAAAAGAAATGATGAAATCTAGATAAAGGGATCAAGTATCCCCATTCTCCACTACTATTTCATAAGATATCTTATTTAATCATTCTACCAAAAAAAAATGAGACTCTTTTCAAGCCATTAAGGCTATACTGGTTGATTATTGACACCCAGTTTAGAAGCAAATAGGATTTTATTAACGATATGTTTGCACTCAGTTTTCTCTGGTCGAACCAAAATGTTCAAAATCTGCTATGCTATATAATTTGACTGAGCAATTTGTTCTAAACTAAGAGCCTAATAAAATACGCTTTAAGGCAGCACCCAACGAGTATGGCTGATGTACGAAAAACTACATTTTTCGTTGAGCCAGAGTGAACCGAGCTATACAAATTTTCCACTTTCTAAATGAGGAATATTTTAGGTTTTAACTTACCGGATGTGTTCTAAACGATGGTAAGTATAAAAAATAAGATTCTATTATCATTAAAAGTTCAAATCATTCCAATCCATTAGGAGAAATGGAAAAGAAAATTCAAAGGAATCTATTCAGTCCGGCTGAACAAATATTTTAACAAATGCTGACGAGCCACAACCTGAAGTTTTTGGCCACTAGAGCGTAATTCATCATTAAAATAATCAGTTTTCAGTTTTCAAACATCGAAAGAACAGTTTCAAATAGGAAAACCGAACAAACTGCCGATTATTCCGTACAGAACAAATTTTCCAGTAAAAATTTATCGACTGGTTGGGAAATGAATAAATTGATTTTTTTGGCGATTTCAGTCACGAAAAGCCGCTTTTTGGATTATTTGTCAATTCATCCAATTCACCAGAAAATCAACGTCGCAAAAAACTTCATCAGTCGTGTTGATCGACTATCTCCGAAAGTAGATGAGAAAACCAAAATCGAATGAATGGATTCTAATCTCAAACTAAAAAATTAAGTATCCTGTTTCATTGCGACATAGGTTTATTAACAGTCGAAAATGTAAAAAGACAGTGGATTTTATTGAAACTGAGCAATACAAATTCAAATCCATCACGTACATTCCTGGATAAACCGACAAAGTCAGAAAATTTCTAAACACAGACTATTCATCGATTAAGTTAGCTAGGAAAACGATTTAAAAAATAAAGCAGATTTTTACAAAAGTGAAAGATCCGGTTCACAAGGACGATTTTTCGAACGTCGTTTACTCGACACCTTGCAATGACTGGGATTCTCAATACGTTGGAATGACAACAAACATACTTAAGGAGAGGATTGACGGACACAAATCGAACAAAAATGCATTAGACAAACTGCGAAGTGAAGGAGTGGATAAAGACGACCCGCGAATGGCAAATTTGAATGGACAAACTGCATTACTTCATCACAGCATAAAACACGATCACTCCTTTGATTTGAACAGCACGAGAAATTGATCGTCACAATTTTACTTCCGGTCTACAAACATTAGAAATGTGTCACATCGCGAGGAATGGCAACACGGTCAATAAGAAGACTTATTTTATTTTAGACAAATTTATTTTCCATAAATACATCTATCCCTTGAACACATCCCCTTATCGATGGATAGTCCAGCAGCTGACCGATGAACTTAAACATTCTATTTCGTCACGCTCACCGTGGGATAATTGGCTAATACGTCGTTGTCACAACACCCTACCCAAGTAACACAGATTAAGCCAACTAGCATTATGAAGTTTTATTGTGGTTTAATTATGGCATTTTTTGTGCTGCTAGTTTTATGACGGTTTAATCATGGTCATGAAAAATGCTTATATTTTTGTTTCGACAATATGTTTTCAGATAGTTTTGGAAACGGTAATAAAACTTTTATACAACCAACTATTTTAGTTATTTTGAAAGAGTTATGAATGCTCTGTTTGAACTATAAAATAAACACAAGCTTAGAAGTTTGCTCTAAGCTTTCTTTTGCATATTCTTTAATAGCACTCAGTGCATGATTATTAAACCGCCATAAAACTTAGTGATAGTTCTCGATCAAGATGTCAAAACAGTACACGCTTAGGTTAGATAGCACATATTTGAATTGGAACTCCCATTTTTACACATTTTTGATAAGTTATGTGTGTTGGTTTTGAGTTAAAATAAAAAAAAATATATAAAAGTCTCTGAAAACTTGAAATTCGACCAGTAAACCAGTAGAATTCGAATTTTTGCTATCTAACGCCACCTTGAAATCCAAGATGGCAGCTTTCGATAAACTTTTAAAATGCTATAATAAATTGAATATCACATGAAACCTCCAAAATATGGGTATTTGTTAATTGGGATAAGCTAGAAGAAGTTCATTTTTGCATTCTGGCGCTATCTTGAAATCCAAGATGGTGGCTTCAGCAGAACTTAAAAGAACTGTAAATGAATGAAAAAAGCATGAAGCCCCCAATATATATTGTATTGGGTAAAAAGGCAAAACGATAGAAGTCGAATATCTATTGTTGCGTTTCTCTGAAATGCTGTAAGTGACTGAAAATCCCATAAAACCACAACAATACAGACCCCGTTCGCAACATTCGCATAATAGAATGACATAAATAGCAAATATGAAAAAAATCAAAAACTATAAACAAAACTGCTAAATGCATCAGAAACATAATAAATAAAAATGAACTAATACCCATTTTGTTGGGGTTTTATGCGATTATCAGTCATTTATAGTATTTTCAAGTTGAGCGGCAGCCGCCATCTTGGCTTTCAAGATGGCGTCGGACAACGAAATTCGCCTTATAATCGTGTTGCCCTTTCACCCAATACCCCGTATTGTGGATGAATCATGAGATTTTCAGATATTTACAGCTTTGAAAAGAATAGCGAAAGCCACCACCTTGGATTGATGATGACGTCAGATAGTAAAATTCGAATTCTTCTAGTTTAGTCCTTTCACTAAATACCCATATTTTGGGAGTTTCATGCAATTTTTGGTGATTAACAGCATTTTAAAATTCAGTGAAAGCCGCCATCTTGGATTTCGAGATGACGTTCGATAGCAAAATTCGTCTTCTTCTTGTTTAGCCCTTTCCCCAAATACCAATATTGTGGGCCTTTCATGCAATTTTCAGTGATTAGAAGCATTTCAAAGTTCTGTGGAAGCCGCCATCTTGGATTTCAAGATGGTGTCGGAAAGAAAAAAAATCGACTTCTTCTAGTTTAGCCGTTTCACCCAATACCCGTATAGTGGTGGTTTAATGCCACTTTTTGTCATTTACAGCATTAAAAGTTAAGTGGATGAAGCCATCTTGGATTTCAAGATGGTACCTGAAAGCGAAATGCGACTTCTACTCGTTTAGCCGTTTCACCCAATACCCATATTGTTGGTGTTTTATGCGACTTTTGATCATTTATAAAATTTTAAAGTTCAGCAGAAGCTGCCATCTTGAAATCCAAGACAACGAAAACGAAATTCGACTTCAATTCATGATTTATTCCACAGGTCATTCACAACCAATCTCTTTTTATTCAAAAAATCTGTCCTCATTTACTGTACTTATGATTAACAACTCAGAAATGAGGAACTCATCCTAAGCGTGTAATTGGTTGGCTTGCGAGGGAAACGTCAAATCGTAGCTTTTTTTGGGGTCATCATTAAACCATAATAAAACTAATTAGCCATTTTTTTTTACCATAAACATGCTATTAAGCATTGAATTGACTAACGCAATGTTGGTAAAAAAATCGAAGGGCACAAAATGACGCCATGTTGATGGATTCACAATGCAAGCATTGGAAAATATTTTTTCAGGCCTATTTTAAATCAATTCCATCATGATTGACCATCAGATTTGACGGGGCGCATGTTAAATAATAGCTTTTAAAAAAATTTTAATGACCAACATTGATGACCAACAATGATATGTCATGAAGACGTTTCTAGGGTAGGGCCAAATGGCCTGATTTTGGCTTTATTAGAGTCCAGGTGATGTTATAGAATGCGCTTTAGCTTTTTATGAAGATTAATGCTATAGTCCAAACGAAATTTTGCTGACCAAAATAAAGCTAAAATTGTTACTTGGGTAGTGTTTACGAGCCTTATATCTGTAGTCAACAATCTTCACAAAATATCAATATAGGGGAAAAGTTCATATAACGCCCCATGTGGCCAATACGCGCCACCCTTGGTTTGAAGAATCTGAAACATTTTAAGCCTGCAAAATATTACCAAATGGTTTCGAATGCTGTGATTGGTCATGGCAAGTATGATTTTTTCCTTAAAATGCCCCTGTTTCGTAATAATTTCACAATTTAGGTTTTTCTTCATTTCGATCTATATTTTAAAACACTTTCAATAAGGTGTCACCAAGCAGAGAAAAACGAATAAGACAATATTTTCTGACACATCGATAGAGGAAAATCTAAACTATGATTTTATGCTAAAAAATCATTATGAACTCGCTAAAGTATGCTTTTTATGGGTATGTTCTATCACGGCCCATGCGCTCGTTATAACGCGCCAATCGTAGTAGGCTGAAAATAACATTAATTTTTCAAAAAGGCCATTTTTAATTGAAAATGAACAAAAAGTCTTAAACCATATTCTGAGCATTAATTCAGCCCAAAAAATCTATTTTTAATTTTTTTTTAAATTTTGATTAGTCCATTTTGATTTTCTTTTCAGTCAAAGTGTCTGTAAGTATTGCTGTGTTTTCGGTCTTCGGCTGCTAGGCGCGTATTGAATACATAGCGGTGCGTATTTGCAACACAGTTTTGTTCTGTGACTTTGAATATGGTTTTAAAAAATCAAGTTTTTGAAGCAACTGTAGCAATTTGATTAATAAAAAATCATAGGCATTTGTAGAAAACACTTTTCTTCTATGATTACACCCATTTTTAACACAATTTGTACGTGGAATACATAGAAAATCAGCGATTCGCTTAGATGGCGCATAATAGGGCATGTTCCCCTATCTCTGGAAGAGACGGAACTTAACAACAAATGTAGATACTCATATAGAAATAGAAAAAAAATTAAAAGATCTTCATCAACGTCTTTCTTTATCACAGAAAAATGTCCAAAAGCTGTTAAATTACATGGTTCTTTTTCTGAACATTCTTACTTCAAACAAAGCCCGTTGTGGGTCCAACTATGGTGGGGTTCGCGTTTCGCAGAACGTTCAAAGGAAAGGCTTGCTGGAACCCCAGATTCCGGGTAGGTAACACATTTGTATCTCCGAAGCCCATACGACCATCCACCCACCCAAGGAAACGCATACCGTAAAAGGCAATTGAGCAGAGAAGCGTCCATGAAAATGCGCTCGACTAACTGGAGGTGTTGCTTTATTCTCTGTTAGCGGTCCTCAAGGACCCAATTGGGAGATGTCTTGATGGGCTTGGGCTACCATACAGAATCGTTTGCATCCGAACCGATGCAGACGATGCCATATGGAGGCTAGGGTGGCAATGGATGTATGGGAAAAATTTCATGATTCTATTTTGCAATGCTTGACCCTCACAAATCACCGAAGGGGGGGTCAAAGGAAATCGGAAAAATCGTAATCTTAATTTTGATGCCACTTGGGAATGTATGAAACGTCGAGATCTGGTGAGTCTCTAAAAAATTGTCTTTAAATCCTCTTTCAGGGACCTAGTTAGTTTCCCGAAAATAGTCCCAGAACGTTGATGTTTGAGCAATTTTTTTTTGTACTAAAATTTTGCACAGATCTTTTTTTTGGACCAATCTTCAAAATGTAGGTATGGTCGGTTTTCGAAAATCAACAAAACTATTTGACTGCCACCCTAATAGTGGCGCTTCTAGTTCGGGACACCAAAGAATCCAATCTGAGTCGTATGTGCAAAAAGGAGCAGAACGCAAGGCGGTTGTTGCCATTATCTAACCGAAAGGGCTGCTTCTGCCTGCCATAGATAAAAGATGCATGCAAAATTGCAATGCCTTGTAGTTTGTAGTGGCAAATTTTCGAAACCAGCTTTCCTTCTCCCGTTGGCGCTGCCGCAGCGTTTCGGCAAAAGGCCGCGCAACAAGCTGCTGCGGCTGAAGCTGCGAATCCGTCGTTCTCTAGGACATCGCCAAAGCACCAAAACCAGTGGCAGTATGCAGTTGAAACCAAACCATCCGAATCATTAAATTATGCAAATGAGTCGCATTAATTTCGCCTTCGCCTTAGAACTAATTTGTGGCAGTATGACGACGACGACGACGACCGAAACGAGCTGGGCGAAAGTTTGATGGCGCCCGAAATTATTGGCACACGGATGTGGGCTTCGAGTAGGTTCCAGTGTGGGTGGTTGGGTTGGCTTGAGATGAGTTGTGAATGCAGCCCTAAAGCATCGACATGAGATTGCCGTGTTGCATCTTCTCCAGATTCTACTCAGTCAAGTCGACGACGACTACGAAAAGGGTGGCGCCATCGTGTCTTCGTCAAACGGAATGCTAATCTTCGAAGTCATTAATTTTGAACGAATGTTTTTCTAATGAATCATTAATTATCCACCGAACATAGAGAGCACACAGAAGGAGCACGTGCTTTTGATGAAGTTTTGCTTCGGATGCTGTGGAGGTTCAAGTGTTCGTTGCATGGAGCTTATTTTAAGGGGCTGAAGATGAAACTTTGAAAAGTTTATCGAAGAACAGCCATAAAACATCCAACAGCAGGTTGAACTCAGAACTGTCACAGAAAATCATTTGCAATAATGATAGTTTGGAAGCAAATCAACAACTGTAGGAATCAAACAGAATGTTTCACAAAGTGACATTTTTGCGACTGTTTTGAAACATAGAAATAAGTTTTTATATCTCGCGTGAGCTTTCATTACGTCGTTTGAAACATTAAAAAAATTCACAGAAAACTGCTGCAAAAGTTATCAAAACAACTTGAAAATTTGTATTTCACATATAGAATATGTTGTGCAGGCTACAAATATTCTAAATGGGAAAAAGTTGAATGCGACGAAATAAAAGCTCTCGCGAGATATCATTCCTTTAACTGTCATTTTTACATGTTCTGGTATTATTGTTGAAACATTTGTTGAACATTGGCGAAAATTTTGACATCTGTTTTATGATAATATTGTGACTTCAAGCATACATTTTGTGTCATTTTATTTTATTTTGGTGCTGAACTGGTACCTTTTATTGGACCTAAAGCTTAGTACTTTTAGAAATGGGACAGTTTCTTTTGCTCAAAGCTCCTGTACTAGTTGTCTGAAATTCAAAATTTTGACAGCATTTTGCTACCTGTTAAAAGTACTATTCACTCTATTTTTTCAATTGATGATGCAAGAGAAAAAGAAAAAAATAGTTTTGCACAGTTTTCTTCAGAATCCATCATTATTATATTGATAGCTGACAAAACAATTGATTATTCAAAGAATTACTGTGTGTAAGTGGTGGAAAAGTATGCAAACACTGTCAAAAATGTCCACAAAGTTAAAATCAAGCTCTGAAGCGCCGATGTGGTCTAGTGGATAGGCTGGCGCGAGTCTGGTATTGGTACGCCAGGCGTACTGGGTTCGATTCCCGGTATCGGCAATAAAAACTTTTGGGTTCGAATCCCATAAGCGGGCCGACAGGTAAGATGTGTTTCATTATATAACTGGCTATATAATTGGAATGTTCAATCAGTTGCCAGCTGGCCAGGTATATACACGGATGCCGGAATACCTGTAAGTAAACTAGCCCACCTGATTGATTCGTTCTTCCAAAATATACCTACATCAACAAACGCAATACATTCACCACATAACAGTTCATACGAAGCCATGGGGTCCGGGTATGGTGGCGCTGCATTGGAGATTTGTCGAACCTAATAATTTAAGGAATGTATGTGAACCCATACTTTGGCAGAAACTGCGGTGAATCCGTGCACCCATGGTGGATTACCAACATACATACAAAGTTAAAATCAAGCTCTGGAATGAAGCACATGATCGGCAAATAGTGTGAAGGGTCATCGGGTAAGTCAAGGCTCATACCAGCATTTCTAATTTTGAATAAGCGAAAAACTATGTGTAGATCGCTGAAATTTCCAAAAAAAAATTCTCCGATAATCTGAAAGTGTTGCTTAGTGATGAGTCAGCTATGAAACAGATGATTTTGATGGATGACAAAACTTATGAAATGCCCTATTTCAAACAAATTTCAGCAATTGAATCCTATTCCATGTCTGTCCCGAGCATATTAAAGTATGTATTTGCTGGTCGTTTTGCAAAGAAAAAATTAATGATTTGCTAAAATTCTGCTCCTGTGAAACAAAAAACAAAAACTTTCAATACGAAAACTGTGGTTTTCGATGTTCGAGCCTTAAAAGAGCAATCTTGTGTGTACCCTTCGCAGTCTACGATCTATACTAACCGATTATACTTTAAGTTTAATCTCATGGTGGCTCTTCTTCGTTTTTGTCAGATTTTGCCAGCAGATATTCCATTAAAAAAGCATTAAAGTGGCTCAAAAATTATCAAGTTTTGGCAATTTCGAAACAGCTGTATCCACTAAATTTGCCTCAGTTTCTTTAAAAAAAACTTTAATTCCTATAAAAAGTAAGATTTTTCGAAAAAAAATGAACGAATCCATAAGGAATATAAATTTTTTACCAAATATAACCAAAAAAAAGTATTACGGCTTTTAAACAATTTAAACACTTGAATTTCTGTTATGAAAATTTCAAACATTTTCTCCCCCCGTTAGCCTTATCAGCATAACAAAAGCTAATTTTTTTTATGTACCGTTACTTGTAGTTTAATTAAGTAAAGCTGGAAAAAAGTTTGAAATGTTCAATATTGGTTTTGTACTACATCCCAACTAAACAAAATCGCACCCTCATTGATTTGTTGGTATTCACACAAAGTTTCGGTGAAGTCAGGTGTAAAATAAAACGTCATAGTTAAAAGTCTCCTATTTTTGAACCCTTTACAATTTTCCATTGATTTCACGGGAATCTCGGTGGCAACCCTGCCGTTGTGATGTGGATATTTTTTGATCGGAAAGAAAGTTGTATTTTTCAGAAGTTGTGTGGTGCTTAAAAGTGAAATGGTGTTGCGTAACAGTTAACAGGGTGTTTTTCAACAAGCGTATAGCGATGGTTGCTGGTGTTTTGAGTGCTAAGTGTAGTTTTTAATGGTTACAAATCGCGTGCATAAATTTTCTTCAGTCCATTTTCCATTTCGTTCCTTGTACCTGATCTAATCGTGCTGCCATCCCACTTATACGAAACGTTACACTGGCAAAAAGGTGGTGTGAGTCTCGGTTGAAGGGAAATAGTTATGGTAACCCTTGCTGCGTTACGTTTTTGAAACCGAGTGCTTCCAACAAAACAAACTGCAATTGAAATATGAGGAGAACTAATATTGGAAATTTTGCTCTGCGAATTTTGAAATAACCGAGATGTTATCAAAAATACACCGGATTGCAAGATAAGTATTATTCATTGATATATAATTTTTTGAAGTGTAAACTTAATTCAAATTTTTTCTATTGAAATTTTCTTCTGATTCATCATAAAGTTAACTCACAATTACTTTTATTATATTAACATGTTTTTTTCATGAGAAATTACTAGGCATTCAATTAACAGAATCAATCGAAATCAAAGCAAAGTAAACAAATTGAAAACACTTACTACATATGTTATATAAAAAATTTATTCAAACGGTAGAATATTCAAAGTTTTATTAAATCCTACAAAAAAACAAACTTATTTCAACTTTTCTATCGGAATCATCAGTACTGTGAGCAATTAAAATTGATTTGAAAACCTTCATGAGTAATGACTTGCTTAAAATGGTGTTCATGTGTCCAATTAGTTTTTCAGTTGTGTTAAGTAACATTGATATCATCAGAATTTATATGATGGTAAGAAAAATTTCCAATTGTTTTTTTTAATTAATTGTTTTTTATTGATGATTAAATGCTTAGGCAGATAAGAGCAAGGCAGCCAATTAAGATAATGATTTGTTATTAATTTTATTTAGTTTTTCATGGCCCTATTTTTTCCAAACAGAGGATGGAATTACTGATATTCTGTCTCTATTCATCTTAATCTCTTACAATGCAGGGAACTTAATATCAATTTAGCATATCTTATATATTGCACAGGCATTATACTTTTCAGCAGCTCAATACAACGGATTAAGGAGCCGATTACTTAAATTCAATTCATGCACAGATCGTATTGTTTGTATCATCAAATTGTTATGTTTACGTCATATTAATATCTCATATGAATTGCGTAAACAAAATATTCTAATTCATAGTTAGATGATATTTTCATATCACTGAATCAACCATATAATCAAAACATTATTCCTTTCAGCAGCTCGAGCCAACGGATTACGAAGGTCTCTTATTTTAGACAATATAATGCAACATTAGTTTTGAAAAATCGTTGAAATTCTCAAATTAAAATGTTATTACAAAATTATATAAATTTCATATATTGAAAATAATAATAATATTCATATTTATCATGTACTGAATCGCAATTAAACTTTATAAAAGTAAAAGGCCTTTAATAAACTAGTTGTAAATAAAAAAAAATAAAAAAAAAATGTACTGAATCGATTACAACGGAACATTACAGATTCTTTAAATTCTTCGCTTTCAGGATGGAACATCGTCTTTATCATGTTGATGTTAATGAAAAATTAAGTTGGTTTTTATCTTATTCTGGTGGATTGAATTATTATTTTTCATGTCTTTGCTTTTCAGGCTTTTTAATTATAATGTTGATGTACAAGTTTTTTTATAATTACTCCTCTTACAATTAGCCGACTTAACTGATATATGTTTTTACTTATAAGTTCTTCTGTGAGTTGTCCCTGAAGGAGGTTTATATCATGATTTTATTGGTAGTTGATCTATAGTCTTTCAGAAACCAAAAGAATCCCGAATTTATGGAGAACTGCAGCAACAAAAAAGATTTTGAATACCAAAATAAACTGTTTTCGTTTTTTTACAGGTTTGGCATTTGCATCATCATGCCAGACCTTTTTAACATGCATGTTGATTCTTTGTTTCAGGATCTTCAGACACAACAACAATTTAATTTAAAATAAGTTAACCAGACTGGAGAATTCACTAACTCGAGCTACTAATATTATTATTCGTTAATACTCCTTACATTAGTTTAATATTTAAAAATAATACAAACTTGTTTATTTTCAATTTATTTTCTTAAATAACAGTTTACACTCATAGCAACATGACATATTAAATTTGAATTGTTATATTTTGGACAGCTCCATATTCTCCCAGCGAAACTTTTATTCTGCTTTTTTTTATTTCTCTTCAGATTTACTTTAGAAAACATTATTTAATCAAATGTAGGTCTTCAAGCGTACTTTGGCATCCAGCTGAAAACTTCATTTGTTCACATTTGGAATATATGACCTTTGCGAAGCTCAAATTCAAATTTTTAATCAAATATGTTTACTGTTTTTCTAGGAATCAAAAGCCTCATGCTTGGATGGACCCAGTTTAACCAAGTTTTGAAAAATTTCAGTATATCGTTTTTAACTTCATGTCTTCATACCATTGAACAATATAATTGTTGTTTGTTAATGTCAACAGTTTATAATAGCTGTGAGTATGTTATGAAACTAACTGCTACGGATTAATATTTTAGGAAACACGAATGATGGTTAACTAAAATCATCGATATCATCATCTGATTCAAGCTATATGCCAGTTTCATACCCGTCAGCAATATGATATAAAATTATTTACTATTCCAGTTTTCAACAAAAATTGCATAGAAGTGCCTGAACATCAGTTGCTAGCAAGTTTTATTCTACACTGTACCTGCACTATTTTCAACATTTTACCATTTTTTCATAAATCAATTATGTTTAAATGTACAAAAATTTCAAGCGGAAGAAAAGTTATTACTTTCTAAACATATAATACAGTTTTTAAAATAAGATATTTTCAGTTTTCAGTCATCGTAGTGTGAATTGCTTACGTTTTGAACTATCTTTTTTCGTTATATTTGTTAAATTATTGATTTGTACTTAACACAGGTGGTTGGAGTTCACCAATGCAATTAATTCACTTTTTTTATTAAGGTCAATAAAAAAAATCATTCATCGAAATATACGCAGATGTAAATACATAATTTTTATGGATTTTATATTGTTTTATTATATGAATTATATTTTATGAGCATACATTATTCTATGATATATTTTACAATATTTCTTTTTAATATATATTTTAACATTACCTTAATCATATTATATTACATGTTTATGTTATATTATATTATATTATATTATATTATATTACATTTTATCATATTATATTATATTATTGTATTACATTTTTATATTATATTTCATCTGCATCAAATGAATGGGTGGGGGCATCAGGGTACCCTTCTTTTGCAAAGGGAGCGGGTAGCAGTATGTGCTTGTTACCTGTTTCGAATACTGGACGTTTCTCAATTTATGCCAAGGGAATTTGGCATGGTTGAGAAAAAGAAAGTATTTGATTACTTTTTGTAAAATAAGGACGCACTCTTTTTTCGGAAGCCTTGGAGGCGGGATTATAATTTGTATGCTATTTTGGTTAGTCAACAATGCGGTTAAAGCTTCTTGAGACTTTTTCCCCTTCTATTCCTAGATACCGTAAGTGCCTCTGCTTACGATTCTATTCCCTTGGAAGTCTCTTTGAGTGGCTATGATTGTTTTGCGTGGTAACCAAGATGGTCGCACGGGTTATTTTTTTGGCCATGACCGCGGCGCTGCCGCAAACCCAAGGTGGATACATACATACATACATACATACATACTTTACAATTTTCCATTGATTTCAGGAAAAATAGGTTCACATTCTTCACAGTGAGAGAATTTTCCCTTTACACTTTGGCTTGAACAGTTAAAAAACGAGATATTTTCCTTATTCGCTCTAGTTTCTCAAAACACGCCCCACTAATTAAGCTGCCTGATTGTACATTTTAAAAACGTTGAAAATTTTATCTGAAATACTTTTTATAACATAAAACTGTATGCTATTATTCAGGAAGAATAAGAGCTCATTTTGTGTATATAGGAGTATCCTTATCCTATGCTAGCAAAATGAATGATTTACTATTTTCGGCAATTTAGGACTGAAGGCAATTTAGGCTGGTAAACGGTGGATAATGTGCAACTCGAGACCCCATAGTGGTCATATCACCTCTTATTCACAACTCCTATCTCTACCTCCCCGCGGTGCCGGCTGGGGTGCGAGTAACCTAAGCGGAGATCGGGTACCCAACCCCGGTGGATGCTTTGGTCGCATGCAGACTGAGAAGGTGGCCGCATGCGTCTGTTCCCCAGGTCAGGGGCGGCGTGCAACAACAACCGAGCGTCTGTTCTCCAGGTCAGGGGCGGCTCAAGCAGCGTCTGACTCGCAGCGAGCGGCTGAATTTATGAAATGCGGCTCCCGCCAGCTAAGTCCAAGATGGCAGCCCCATCGCGGGATAGGGACTTTAGGCTAACAACCTACTGCTCCTGATATCTTGTATTGTTACAGAAACTGAGAGAAGAAATAACCGAATTGGAACTTTGGCAACGACTTTTAGCATGAAAACACGGACTAGAATTGGAACTTGGAATGTTTTGACCCTTGCCCAGCCAGGAAAGCTGGCTCAACTTGCTAGAGAAGCTAGCCGCCTCAAGCTAGAGATATTGGGACTGAGCGAAGTCCGTTGGCCTAACACTGGAGAACACAAGACACAGTCCGGGCAAGTACTGCTTTACTCTGGCATACGAGGAGAACATGCTACTCGGGAACGAGGAGTTGGTTTCCTGTTAAGCCCGCAGGCCCATGCGGCCCTCATAAGATGGGAACCGATAAACGAAAGAATAATCGTAGCCAGATTCAGAACACGGGTAAGAAACCTTACAATGGTCCAGTGTTATGCGCCAACTGACGTTGCCGATTTGCAGGAGAAAGAGCAGTTTTACAGTCAATTGAACAGCGTGGTTGAGAGAATTCCGAAGGGTGACATTCAAATCCACTTAGGCGACTTCAACGCAAAGATTGGCTCCGATAATCAGGACTTTGAGCGCATCATGGGGCGCCATGGCCTAGGACAGATGAGCGAAAACGGAGAGCTGTTTGTAGAATTTTGTGGCAACAACAACATGGTGATCGGTGGATCGCTCTTCCCCCATCGACCAGCACATAAGGTCACTTGGGTATCCCGAGATGGCCGAACAGAAAATCAAATTGACCACATCTGCATCAGTCGAAAATGGAGAAGGAGCCTTCTTGATGTCCGCAACAAACGAAGCGCAGACATTGCATCTGACCATCACCTCGTCCTTGGCGAGATACGACTGAGAGTTGCGCGTGTCCAACGGCGCGAGGAGAAAGTCGGGTGTCGATACGACGTCCGCCGGTTGGAGAATCCAGAGGTGAAAAGGGCATACGTTGAACAGCTAGAATCCCGAGCCTTGGAGTTGCCGACAGACGGAACAGTCGAAGAACAGTGGTGTGGAATCAAGAATGCCTTTATCACGACGAGCCATGGTACTCTCGGTAAAGTTCGTGGAAGAAGAAGTGAATGGATGTCGGATGAAACCTGGAGGATGATCGATGATCGGAGAAAGGCGAAAGTCGGAATTGAGCAGGCATGTACCGGGTCAGCCAAAGCAGCCACCCGCTTACGATATGCGGAGCTGGAAAAGGCAGTTAAACGAGCTTGTAGACGAGACAAGAGAGCCTGGACAAACTCCCTAGCCGAAGAGGGAGAAAGAGCCGCCGCCATTGGAGATATCCGATTATTATATGATATTTCTCGCCGCCTTAGTGGTGCAAGGACTAATGCAAGAATGCCGCTGAAAGACCGAGCAGGTCAGCTGCTGACAGATCGAACAGATCAGCTCAAGCGTTGGACTGAGCATTTTGAACAACTTTTCCGAGTTACAAATAGCAATGGCCAACAGAACCCGCAGCTCGAGGCGCCCACAGTAAGTCGCATAAATGGCGTCAACTCGGAAGCGCCCTCGCTGGCTGAAATAGAAGCGGTAATCAAAAACATGAAATCCAACAAAGCGCCTGGAATCGATTGCATTCCTGCTGAAATGCTCAAAGCCGACCCTGCCTTGTCAGCACCGTCTTTTCGCTGACATCTGGGATACTGCAACATTCCCGGCCGACTGGATGCAGGGTATCCTCGTAAAGGTCCCAAAGAAAGGAGACCTAACAGAGTGTGGTAACTGGCGTGGCATAACTTTGATCTGTACAACCCTCAAAGTACTCTGCAAAGTGATCCTGAACAGGATCCAGGAGAAAATCGACGCTACACTCCGACGGCAACAAGCTGGATTCCGATCCGGACGATCATGTGTGGACCACATCACAACGCTACGAATAATACTGGAACAAATCAACGAATTCCAGGACTCTCTTCTGCTGGTGTTCGTTGATTTCGAAAAAGCATTTGACCGACTGAACCACGAAAACATCTGGGCTGCTCTTAGACGACGAGGGGTCCCAGAGAAACTAGTCCATCTCATCGAAGCACAGTACGAGGCATTTTCGTGCAAGGTCTTGCACGACGGTGTCTTGTCCGAACCAATCCCGGTAACTGCTGGAGTGAAACAAGGATGTATTTTGTCACCGCTGCTTTTTCTTATCGTAATGGATGAGATCTTGACTGGATCGATTGACTGTAGACCAAACCGAGGATTACCGTGGAATCCTTCAACCATGGAGCAACTGAACGACCTTGACCTGGCAGACGATATTGTTTTGCTCGCCCAAACACAACAAGACATGCAGAGCAAACTCGACGACCTCACCGAAAGCTCCAAGGCAGCAGGTCTCAAAATCAATGTCGGAAAGACCAAGTCGATGGAAATCAATACAGAAAATCGTTCCAATTTCGTGGTAGCTGGACAACAGGTTGAGACAGTGGAGTGCTTCCAGTATCTTGGTAGCCAGATTACGCCTGATGGTGGTACCAAGAAGGACATCGAAACCCGGATCAGAAAAGCCCGATTTGCGTTTGCGAGTCTCCGAAACATCTGGCGGTCACGCCAGATCTCTCTACGAACTAAGATCCGAATCTTCAACTCAAACGTCAAATCCGTATTGCTGTACGGGTGTGAAACTTGGTGCACATATGCGGTGACGACGCGAAAACTGCAAGTTTTTGTGAATCGCTGCCTGCGGAACATCATCCGCGCTTGGTGGCCTGGCAACTGGATCTCAAACGTTGAACTTCATCGCCGGTGTCATCAAAAGGTGCTAGAAATCGAGATTCGGGAACGTAAGTGGAGATGGATTGGGCACACGCTGCGAAGAGATGAAAACGAGATTTGCAGAGAGGCGCTTGACTGGAATCCAGATGGGCATCGAAGAAGAGGCAGGCCCAAAAGCTCATGGCGGCGAAGTCTAGCCGCTGAAATCCGCACAGTTGACGAGAACCTTGGCTGGCAGCAAGTGAAGACGCTGGCTCCGGATCGCCAGCAGTGGAGATCTTTTATCTCAGCCCTATGCGCCGGTCAATCGGCGCTGGACCCTTAGGTAGGTTAGGTAGGACTGAAGTAGGCTCTAGGTCCAAAGTAGGAGAACTCACCCTATATAACTATCAAAGCCTCCATTTAAGTAAATATGTTTCTTTTGGTTGCTTGGGTACTAAACTGAATTGCGTAAAACTTTTCAGGTGAGAATTCTTGAGGAAAAGTCCCTTTAATGGTACCCTTTCTGAAAAGTGAGAAAATGGGTAAATTTTTGGAGAAGCAGGGTTCCTTTGTAGTATTTTGAACAATTCGAGAGAAAATAAAGCAAATGGTACAAAATTTGGCCATAGAGATATTTGGATTCAGAAAATGTTTCTATGAGGGTTTGAGACAACCCTTTTGCGTCCAGTAGGAAGCTGGGAAAAGGGAGTGGGAGTATTATACAATTTTTCTGCAAAACTCGGGAACTAGCAGAAGTATCTCAATTTGGTTTGGGAGGAAATTTTAGTATAAGAAATGATTTCCTAATGGTTTGAGACTCCTCTCATTTCTTGCGGATAGATAGGGGTCAGCTATTGAATTTTTCTAATAACTTGAAAACTTAGCGAGAAAATGGAAACAATTTGGTATGAATGCGTATTTGTGTACAGGAAATAATTCTCTGATGGTTGCTGTGGCCCCCCTCTCCATCCATTGGGGTAGTGGTCGACAACCTTACAAAAATTAGAATATCTTTTTTGCAAAACTTGGTTTATCCTGTTCTTAACCCTTCGTTTCATAAAGTTACAAATTTGCAACAATTAATTAAAACTGTTCTAAACTTCACATTTAGCTAAAAAGTCAATTTTTTTTCCGATGGGAATAATATTTCTAACTTCAAGATCACGTTCAATTAAAAAAAAATTACTTTCAGTGTTTAAAGGTACAAAAAAAACCAACTTGAATCTGAAAAATATGGAATGTGGAAAAAGCCTTATTTTTCAAATTTTTGGCCTAGTGTAATTCATATTGAGAATTTTGGTTGGTATAACAAATACATATTTTGAATAAAAAAAATTGTCGTATGCCTTCATAACTTGCAAAATAAGCATACACCAATTTTCAAAAGTTCTATATTATTGAACGTAATTCAAACTCAAGTACGGGGCTTTATCCAGAGAGTTCAAAAATCTAATAATAAACTACTACTATCTGCCAACATTCGATAGCCGAGGTTTGAAGTATAGTTTTGCTTTTTTTTTCTTAGAGATGAATGAATGATTTGATTGAAAATTACAATGCTTATTATTTTTTACTAAAGTATGAGCCGTTTCTTATAATCAATCGACGAAAAATGCTCTTTATTTACACTATTCAACCTTTTCCTGGAAGCTCTTGAAGTGGATTTTAATTTGAAACTTTTTGTTATTGAATTTAGTTTTATTTTTATTTCTTTTTTATTCTCAAACTGATTTCAAGTTTGAATTCTTATTTTAGAATCATGTTTCAATTCTAATGCTGATTCCGAAGAAATCTTTATTGTTCTTTTAATTTTGCCAACAAATGATATTTAATAGTTTAATGCAATTTGTAATTGGATCATTCCTTTAAAACTAAATTTAGACTTTGCCCTTCAATACTCAAGTTTGTTTATTAAAACTGGCATATAGTTATGGTATGATTTAAGATTTAGAATCTTTATCAGAACCAATTTAAATACGTTTTCGGAATTGATTTGTGTTGATTAGTTCAAGGTTATGTTCAGAAAAGTTGTATAGGTAAGAAGCTTTCCATTTAGCACCTTCAAGCAAACGTAAGGAATAATTTCCTCAGTAGGTGGTATATTATCGCATAACTACTCCTAGCTAATTTCTCGAGAGTCTTTGTAGTCTAGTGGATAAGCTGGTGCGAGTCTGGTTCCGATGTGCCAGGCTGGGTTCGATTCCCGGTATTGGCGAGACAACTTTTGGGTTCGAATCCCATAAGAAACCGACAGGTAATATGTGTTTCCTCTTATAACTAATTATATGAATGTTTAACCAGCTGCCAGCTTGCCAGATATATACACGGATGCCGGAATACCTCTAAGTGACCTGATTGACTCGTTCTTCCAAAATATACCTACATCATCACAATACTTCACTCCATAACAGTTCATATGAAGCCATGGGGTCGATCCAAGAATGCATGTGAGCACATACTTAGGCAAAAACTGCGGTGAATCCGTGCACCCATGGTGGATAACCAACATACATAACTACTACCAGCTAAATTCTCAACTTTCTCGGTGTCCAGAAATCTAGATTTGCGAAGTTCCTGTGCGAAAACTATGATAAGTGCAAAAGAAATTAGGAATAAGCATTTATTTCCAGTTGTCGAGTGTGAAGAAAAAACCGTTTCATGTTGTTGCAAATTTGCAACAATTATTATTTTTGCTAAATAACCGAAATATGTGAAAATAATATTTTTTCATTATTTTTCCCTTCATGTCATCATTATTGCGCACTATTGAGAATTTTTTCGAGAAAAAATAAAAATTCATGAAATGAAGGGTTAAAGTTCAATTGATTATGGGCTCTTTCACCAACTCTGGATTGGTTTTAAAGTAACAGTTTTCATTATATTATACTTGATACTATACACTAATAGGATTTAGCATGAATTTTACCAATGATAATTATTTTTTTATCAGTAATCAATGTGTAAGACAGAATATCGAACCTAATAATATGGTTAGTAGACCGCAGCAAGCTTTGTATGGAAATTTTAAATTCTTAAATTTTTACACCTCCCATAACTTTTTTTGATCGGTTTTGCTGCCAGAAATAGCAATAAAAGTTTTGAAAGCGATCCATCCAGTCCTGAATTAGCGCAACGAGTTTTAATTTTGTATGGAAATTTGTATGGGAAAACAAATATTCTCATTCAAAAATCGCCAGAGATGTTCTAAAGGTTACAAAAAATATAACTGTGGATGAAAAATATTCCTTGATTCATGCAGTACATTTCATGTCAACAAAGCACAAACCTAACTTGTACCCCAGAAAAGATATTCGATGTTATATAAAAGTTTTGTTTTCAAAATTACTTTTTTTAATTCAAGCGTTTTTGACTGCTTTTTCGAAAGCTGTGAAACCGTAGGATGAGAATAAAAAATCTTAAAAAATTGCTTTGCATAGCTATTGAAATTATTTATGTATAACACCTTTGAAAAAACATTTCATGAAATTATTAAAAGGTCTAGCAAGCAAAGTCTGCCATTTTTGAATACTTTTCAATGGATTCTGATTTTTTATTTTGAAATGGTTATAATTTTTTTCATGAAATGTTTAGCTGTTCGTTATGTTAGCAAAAAATTAAGCTTAAGAATAGTCAAAACCAAAAATTAAAGACCAACTTAATTTCAATATTATTTGACTTTTCTGGATGATTTAACGTGCAAAAATTTCTTCTTCCATACAAATTTCCATACAAAATTGAAACGCGGTGCGCTAACTCAGGAATCAACCAAATCATTTCAAATTTTACACTGATGCTTGGTGACCCAAAAGGCATCGAAAAAACATATGGGAGCAAAAAGTAATTTTTTGTAGCGGTCTAATGGTTAGTTTTCCTACTTCAGACTATTTTAGCGGTGGTTGTTTTGAGCGATGAACGGATGTTTTTCATCAAATGCGTTCTGATTTTAAAATCTTATCTAAAAGTTTAAATGACAGTTTTAGCTTTGGCTCCGTCGTTATCGATAGATTTACAAAAATGTAGGTGAACAAAATTAGTTTTCTTTTTGACGACTGGATCTTTTGACATTGAGACTCTTTTAAAGATTTTTGAATCATTTAAAACTAAAGTTTCTGTATCGAAATTTCTGTTTTTTCATACACAGCAGACGGGTCCTGCAAATCATGATGTTTTTCGCTAATCAACAAGCAGAGATGCTGCAACCATCGAGCTCTGAAACTCGCTAAAACTTTTTGTTTAGGTTTAGTTAACATGACTGATTACAGAGCATCATTTCTAGCCACTCAGAGGCAAATTAGCTGGACAATTCAGCGATCTACACTTAGTTTTTTTTCTTTTATTCATAAGTAAAAATGCTGGTATAAGCCTTGCCTTCTTTAATAATAGTTATCGATCATGTGCTGTTTGATCTGTGTGGACATTCTTGACATGATTTTTATTCTTTTTTACCACCTAGGCATAGGAATTAACGGAATAAATAACGGTTTTATCAGCCCAAGATTGCATTATTATGAATTTTGAATAAAACAGCGCAAAATAATTTTTGTGTTCTATTCTTGCACTTAAAATATCTCGAAAATGCGTTTGTTAAATATTTTTAAAAAAAATTATGCAGAACAATATTTTTCACAGGCAATCGATTTCTGTAAAAATTTTGAAAGTTAGATTACAAGAAACTAAGTAAGTTTTTTTTTTAATATTTATGTTTTTTTCCATAAGCATGATTTTTCTTGGAAATTTATTTTCAAGTTACATTCGCGTTTTGATATTAAAAGTCATTTTTTTTCTCTTTTTGCGCTTGTTGCTTTATTTTGTCATTTTCTTCATTTTGTAATTTTTGTAGATTTTGTAATTTTTGTATTTTTTGTCATTTTTGTCATTTTTGTCCTTTTTGTCATATTTGTCATTTTTGTCATTTTTGTCATTTTTGTCATTTTTGTAATTTTTGTAATTTTTGTAATTTTTGTAATTTTTGTAATTTATGTAATTTTTGTATTTTTAATTTTTGTAATTTTTGTTATATTTGTCATTTTTGTAATTTTTGTAATTTTTGTAATTTTTGTAATTTTTGTAATTTTTGTACTTTTTGTAATTTTTGTAATTTTTGTAATTTTTGTAATTTTTGTAATTTTTGTAATTTTTGTAATTTTTGTAATTTTTGTAATTTTTGTAATTTTTGTAATTTTTGTAATTTTTGTAATTTTTGTTATTTTTGTAATTTTTGTAATTTTTGTAATTTTTGTAATTTTTGTAATTTTTGTAATTTTTGTAATTTTTGTAATTTTTGTAATTTTTGTAATTTTTGTAATTTTTGTAATTTTTGTAATTTTTGTAATTTTTGTAATTTTTGTAATTTTTGTAATTTTTGTAATTTTTGTAATTTTTGTAATTTTTGTAATTTTTGTAATTTTTGTAATTTTTGTAATTTTCGTCATTTTTGTCATTTTTGTCATTTTTGTCATTTTTGTCATTTTTGTCATTTTTGTCATTTTTGTCATTTTTGTCATTTTTGTCATTTTTGTCATTTTTGTCATTTTTGTCATTTTTGTCATTTTTGTCATTTTTGTCATTTTTGTCATTTTTGTCATTTTTGTAATTTTTGTCATTTTTGTCATTTTTGTCATTTTTGTCATTTTTGTCATTTTTGTCTTTTTTGTCATTTTTGTCATTTTTGTCATTTTTGTCATTTTTGTCATTTTTGTCATTTTTGTCATTTTTGTCATTTTTGTCATTTTTGTCATTTTTGTCATTTTTGTCATTTTTGTCATTTTTGTCATTTTTGTCATTTTTGTCATTTTTGTCATTTTTGTCATTTTTGTCATTTTTGTCATTTTTGTCATTTTTGTCATTTTTGTCATTTTTGTCATTTTTGTCATTTTTGTCATTTTTGTCATTTTTGTCATTTTTGTCATTTTTGTCATTTTTGTCATTTTTGTCATTTTTGTCATTTTTGTCATTTTTGTCATTTTTGTCATTTTTGTCATTTTTGTCATTTTTGTCATTTTTGTCATTTTTGTCATTTTTGTCATTTTTGTCATTTTTGTCATTTTTGTCATTTTTTGTCATTTTGGTCTTTTTTGTGATTTTTGTCATTTTTGCCATTTTAATCATTTTTTGTCATTTTCGTCATTTTTGTCATTTTTGTCATTTTTGTCATTTTGGTCCTTTTTGTCATTTTTGTCATTTTTGTCATTTTTTTCATTTTTGTCATTTTTGTCATTTTTGTCATATTTGTCATTTATGTCATTTTTGTCATTTTTGTCATTTTTGTCATTTTTGTCATTTTTGTCATTTTTGTCATTTTTGTCATTTTTGTCATTTTTGTCATTTTTGTCATTTTTGTCATTTTTGTCATTTTTGTCATTTTTGTCATTTTTGTCATTTTTGTCATTTTTGTCATTTTTGTCATTTTTGTCATTTTTGTCATTTTTGTCATTTTTGTCAGTTTTGTCATTTTTGTCATTTTTGTCATTTTTGTCATTTTTGTCATTTTTGTCATTTTTGTCATTTTTGTCATTTTTGTCATTTTTGTCATTTTTGTCATTTTTGTCATTTTTGTCATTTTTGTCATTTTTGTCATTTTTGTCATTTTTGTCATTTTTGTCATTTTTGTCATTTTTGTCATTTTTGTCATTTTTGTCATTTTTGTCATTTTTGTCATTTTTGTCATTTTTGTCATTTTTGTCATTTTTGTCATTTTTGTCATTTTTGTCATTTTTGTCATTTTTGTCATTTTTGTCATTTTTGTCATTTTTGTCATTTTTGTCATTTTTGTCATTTTTGTCATTTTTGTCATTTTTGTCATTTTTGTCATTTTTGTCATTTTTGTCATTTTTGTCATTTTTGTCATTTTTGTCATTTTTGTCATTTTTGTCATTTTTGTCATTTTTGTCATTTTTGTCATTTTTGTCATTTTTGTCATTTTTGTCATTTTTGTCATTTTTGTCATTTTTGTCATTTTTGTCATTTTTGTCATTTTTGTCATTTTTGTCATTTTTGTCATTTTTGTCATTTTTGTCATTTTTGTCATTTTTGTCATTTTTGTCATTTTTGTCATTTTTGTCATTTTTGTCATTTTTGTCATTTTTGTCATTTTTGTCATTTTTGTCATTTTTGTCATTTTTGTCATTTTTGTCATTTTTGTCATTTTTGTCATTTTTGTCATTTTTGTCATTTTTGTCATTTTTGTCATTTTTGTCATTTTTGTCATTTTTGTCATTTTGGTCATTTTTGTCATTTTTGTAATTTTATGGGCCTATGATATACACTGCCAGCCAAAAGTTTGGGATCCCCCGGCTAAACAACATGCAAATTTTGATCGTTCCTCTCTCAGCCGTCTTAGGACATATTGCAAATCTTCTGATCTCATTTGAAAGATAATGAGCAATAGCTATTTCGGAAGTTTTTTGCCCAGAAATAATGTTTTAGTTTTGCACCTAAAACTTAACCTAAAGTGAGAACATTTTCTCAAAACCGCACTCAATATTCATAGCCGATCATCTCGGGATAGTGTGGACCAAATTTCAAAATTTGAGTTGCATTTGAATCCTTATTCTATACTTCTCCAAACACAATCAAAAAATTTTTTGCAAAGATTTAAGAATGAACTTTTAATTAATAAAATAGACACTTAAGTTATCGTCCAAAAGTTTGGGATCACCCCTAGTATGGTGTATCGGCCGAAAGTTTGGGATCATTCTTTTAAAAACATGCAAATTTAACTCATTTATATCTTTTTCATGTACTAACATAGTATTGCAGATCTAAAGGGTGCATTTGAAAGCTTAGGAATTGTTGTTTTTTCATAAATTCATTAAAAAATTATATTTCAAATCCATAACCATAAAAAATTCAGAATCATAAGTGTGAATTAAAATAAAAATTAATTTCAGTTAAATTTTTTATGGTTATCACTTTAAAATTTAATTTTTGTATGAACATATAAAAAAACGACAATTCTTAAGCTTTCAAATGTACCCTTCAGATCTGCAATACGATATTGTATGAGAAAGTTATGAACGCCCCAAACGGCCCAAAATTTTGGCCGATACACCATACCAGGGGTGATCCCTAACTTTTGGACGATAACTTTATTGTCTATTTTATTAATTAAAAGTACATTTATAAATTTTTGCACAAAATTTTTTGATTGTGTTTTGAGAAGTATAGAATAAGGATTCTAATGCAACTCAAATTTTGAAATTTGGTCCACCCTATCGTGAGATGATCGGCTTTGAATATTGAGTGCGATTTTTTGAATATGTTATAACTTTAGGTTAAGTTTAAGGTGCAAAACTAAAACATTATTTCTGGGCAAAATACCTCCGAAATAGCTATTGTTTATTATCTTTCAAATGAGATCGGAAGATTTGCAATATGTCCTAAGACGGCTGAGATATAAACGATTAAAATTTGCATGTTTTTTAGCGGGTGATCCCAAACTTTTGGCCAGCAGTGTAGCTCAGTTGGAAAGTTGCTTCCTGAGCCGATGTTCGTGTGTTCGAGCCCAAACATAAACATCGATCACAATTGTACCGGATAAGTATTTCAATAACTGGCTGCCATATAGAACGTTGATATAAAGTCGCAGAGGCCACAAAGTTGGTAAATCGACTTTTTTCCATACA
>NC_073693.1:316324525-316356158 GCF_029784155.1 Uranotaenia lowii
AGGTACTACATTAAAACTACTATTTTAAGACAATTTAGATCATTTTAAATCACTTTTATAATTTTTTCATTTTGTTTCTAATGCATTTAGCACTTTTTTTTTGTTTTGTTTATAGTTTTTGTTTTTTTTTTGCCATTTATGTAATTCTATTATTCCTATCATGCTATTATGTTTAAATTGTATTGGCCTTATTCTAGCGAAAACTATAAGGCTATGTTGTTTCTGTTAACCGTCTGATTTAGGCACATGTGCCAAATTCGATGTTGCCAAAATCGAATGTTGCCAAAAACGAACAGGGTCTGTATTGTGGTGGTTTTTGTGGGATTTTCAGTCACTTACAGATTTTCAGAGAAACGCGAAAAGAGATATTTGACTTCTATCATTTAGCCTTAGTACCCAATACAATATATTTGGGAGTTTCATGCTATTTTCATTCATTTACAGTATTTTTAAGTTCAGCTGAAGCCACCATCCTGGATTTCAAGATAGCGTCAGAATGCAAAAATAAACTTTTTATAACCTATCCCAATTGACAAACACCCATATTTTGGAGGTTTCATGCGATATTCAATGATTTGGAGCATTTTTAAAGTTTATAGAAAGCTGCCATCTTGGATTTCAAGATGGTGTAAGATAGCAATATTCGACTTCTACTCGTTAAACCCTTCCACCCACTATCACCTGGGTTTCATGTCATTTTAAGTCATTCACTACATTTTAAAGTTTAGCGGAAGCCGCCATCTTGGATTGCAAGATGGCGTCAGATAGCGAAATTCAACTTCTACCGCTTGATTTCTTATACCCCTATAATATAGGTTTAATGCGATTTTCAGTCATTTACAGTATTTTCAAGTTGAGTGGTAGCCGCCATCTTGGATTTAAGATGGCGACGGGCAACGAAATTTGACTTCTACTCGTTTATTACTTTCAACTAATAACCATATTGTGAAGGTTTCACGATATTTTCAGTAATTTACAGCTTTGAAAATAAAAGCGGAAGCCGCCATCTTGAATTAATGATGGCGTCAAGCAACAATTTTTTTCCTACTATTTGGGCCCTTTCACTCAATACTCATATTGTAAAGATATTCATATCACTTTCGGTGATTTCAAGTTTTCAAAGATGTATTTTTTTAATTTTAACTCAAAACCAACACGCATAACTTACCAAAAATGTGTAAAAATGGGAGTTCCAATTCAAATATGTGCTATCTAATCTGAGCGTGTCCTGTTTTGACATCTTGATCGAGAACTGTCACTAAGTTTTATGGCGGTTTAATAATCATGCACTGAGTGCTATTATAGAACATGCAAAAGAAAGCTTGGAGCAAACTCCTAGGTTTGTGTTTTATTATAGTTTAAAAAGAGCATTCGTAACTTTTTCAAAATAACTAAAACAGCATGTTTAATAAAAGTATTATTAGCGTTTTCAAAACCATCTGAAAACATATGGTCGAAAAAAAAATTATAGGCATTCTGCATGACCATAATAAAACCGCCATAAAACGAGCTGCACAAAAAAATGCCATAATTAAACCATAATAAAACTTCCTAATGCTAGTTGGCATAATCTGTGTTACTTGGGGACAGAAGACAGAAGACAGAAGACAGAAGACAGAAGACAGAAGACAGAAGACAGAAGACAGAAGACAGAAGACAGAAGACAGAAAACAGAAGACAGAAGACAGAAGACAGAAGACAGAAGACAGAAGACAGAAGACAGAAGACAGAAGACAGAAGACAGAAGACAGAAGACAGAAGACAGAAGACAGAAGACAGAAGACAGAAGACAGAAGACAGAAGACAGAAGACAGAAGACAGAAGACAGAAGACAGAAGACAGAAGACAGAAGACAGAAGACAGAAGACAGAAGACAGAAGACAGAAGACAGAAGACAGAAGACAGAAGACAGAAGACAGAAGACAGAAGACAGAAGACAGAAGACAGAAGACAGAAGACAGAAGACAGAAGACAGAAGACAGAAGACAGAAGACAGAAGACAGAAGACAGAAGACAGAAGACAGAAGACAGAAGACAGAAGACAGAAGACAGAAGACAGAAGACAGAAGACAGAAGACAGAAGACAGAAGACAGAAGACAGAAGACAGAAGACAGAAGACAGAAGACAGAAGACAGAAGACAGAAGACAGAAGACAGAAGACAGAAGACAGAAGACAGAAGACAGAAGACAGAAGACAGAAGACAGAAGACAGAAGACAGAAGACAGAAGACAGAAGACAGAAGACAGAAGACAGAAGACAGAAGACAGAAGACAGAAGACAGAAGACAGAAGACAGAAGACAGAAGACAGAAGACAGAAGACAGAAGACAGAAGACAGAAGACAGAAGACAGAAGACAGAAGACAGAAGACAGAAGACAGAAGACAGAAGACAGAAGACAGAAGACAGAAGACAGAAGACAGAAGACAGAAGACAGAAGATAGACTAACGTTTGTTGATGTTCTCAGAAAAACTGTAGAAGATAGAAAAGTTATAGATCAAGCTTCCCTATTTTATCTTCAACAACCATCTGCATTTGTTTAGTAAAAAGCTTGAAGCAGAACCAATTAGTTTGCTTAATACCAAACCAAAAGCGTATGTGCCGCTGCAAGCCCCGGGGTTTTTGTTCTATCCACATCAGGTGTCGGTTCCCAACTTTCAGCCGTAAAATCCATCACTTCCTGAAAACCACCGTTTTACCTCCCAGCAGCGCTTCTTGCATCGTGTCATCGCAGCATTAGCCTGTGCTGTGCCGTGCTGTAACTCCTCAAGTAACGCTCCTGAAGCACACAGAAGCACATTCATACAAATGCTTAACGAACGAATGCAAGAATAAATTGCTTGGGAAAGTTCTCACACTTCTCGCGCTCCGGGAAATTCTTGCATGCATGCACTGGAGCTTTTCGCCGCAAGTCTAGTAAGGATGGGGCGTACAATTCAACAAATCGTTTTTAATAATGGAAACCCACAGCTCCCGTCGTCGTTAACTATTTGCGAAGGGTTTCTCGTGATGATGGGAAGGGCCGTACTTTACCTTCCTATAGCATTAGCCTCCGAGTGACTGAAATCCTATTTATATGCCGCGAGATGAAATTACCTTCTTCCACATACTGGTTCTGATAAGCTTGCATATTGCAGGAGAAGATAGAGAATCTTACTTAGTTCCAGAATTGGTGTCTTATTAATCAAAATTGCATTTGAAATATGCATCCTATAATTAACATTGAAATGCCGAGACTTTAAAAAAAGTCTGTAGCTGAAATTCAAACAGCTTCAATTTGCTACTTCACCCTCGTTTTAGATCCTTGTTCAACTTATGGAAAAAATTGATTTGATTCGATGTTTTTAGTTGGTACTGGAAAATAAAGAGTACGGTCTTATTATTTTTGCAATCGGATGACAGATAAATAATTTTAAATAAATTGATATTCAACTTTAGGCCAGAACAAATTTTCAATCCTTCTTTTGTTACTCGGAGTAGGAACATCGCGAGGAGGTAGGATATTTAAAAATATTGCTTAGGCTTATGCTGATGATACATACACAGCCAGATCTTGTCAGCATCCCGGTAAGCGGTAAATGTTCGATTACTACTCATCTTAATTTGGCCAGGCCCACTGTGTAGAATTGGACGCAGAGAAAACGGGAACCAAGGGAGAAAGAAACACGGACAACAGTATCATAGGTTTCCATTCGAGGGGGGAGAATATTAAAAAATAATGAAAAAAACTAAAAAAAATTAAATGTATTGCATGAATGATATTGATGATAATAATAAAAATGAAGTAGCAGCAATGTGGATGACGATTCGTTGTATTTCCCATTGTATAAAGCATTTCCCAAACGCGGATTTGTTCATGTTAAAAAAAGAAATTAGAGAAATGAGATGGGAGAATAGAAAGCGATATGAAAAATGTTTTGGTCAAAAGCTTAATATCTGTTAGGAAATTAAAGGAAAGGACAGGTTTAGGTCTTTATTGTAGCATAGCTCTGATGTAATTTAGATTAATTTTAATTCCTCAAAAAAAAAAAAACATTTGTACGCAACAAAATTGCAAACAATATCATTGCACAAAACCTATAAAAAATTAAGTTATTTTTTATCGGAAAATTCAATTAAATCAACAATACCAAAGTTCACAAAGTTTCCATCTAACACAGTTTGTTTTGTGCTCTTGTAATCTTTCAAATATTTCAAAAAATTCAAAATAACTCCAAACTTTATTTCCCCCTTCAGTTTTTTGGAAAATTCCAAGGGGGGAAGGGACAAAAGAAGAAACGTATATGTGTTCCAACCTCATTTGAACATAAAAATAATTCTTAATTTTTTTTATTTCAAAACTCATACGTAGCTTTCTGTAGATTTTCAAAGTTAAATTTACATGAGTAAATTTCCAATGTAAGGTTTATATGAGAAAATTCATTACTTACTTTGGAATCGAGCCGCTTTGTTCCTATTTATAAATTCATTCAAGGTGATTTCTTGTCGTACAATTTTGACCATAGCTATGAATCTATCGCTAGTACCACCGACCGTGGCCTAGAGGATAGCGTTCTTATCTTCTAAGCCAAAGGTCTTGAGCAATGTTGCTGAAAACAAATCAGTGTTTTTGTGAAAAAAAATACGACTTTCTGTTTTAACCCAGAAATTCTGTGATGGATATCTGTAATGGAAGAAGCATAAATTTCTTCTAACAGTCACCAATAAATGGATCTTTTTACAATTTACTTAAGAAATTCAATGAACATTACCAATCTTATCATGTCTTTTCAAAACAAAGTTTGAAATGCAAATTCATGTTGACGTGAAATTTCTTATTTTTGAAATACGCCAAAAATTTAAAAAACTCTGTGAATATTTCCAAAGTTCTGCGTTCTGTTACACAGATTCTGTAAAGAAAATTTGTCTCAAATTACACCTCCTTCCCTCCCATGGACATTTTTTCCAAGTAATATTTGAAGTTTGAGAAATGCCGGGAAACTACTGAATCCCAAAAAATGTTTTAAAAGAAGTGTTTACAAAAATTTCCGAAAATTGACTTTAATCCGGAGGAATTTAATCTCATATCACCGGGCCCGGATTAAACCTTCGGAGGCCTGGGGCAACTTTTCTCTGGAGGGCCTCAAAATAGCACATGCCCCTTTCGATAGTTGTAACACGCCCGAAAACATTGTGTTTTAATATTTTTTTCACGTTTCAGAAAAAATTCGTTTTTTTTTTTGTTTTCTTTTCGTCATATTTGAAATCATCTCCCAAAAATAAGTTTTGAAAAAAACTCAAAATAAAAATTAAGACTATAAATTGTTTAAATTCCTTTTAAACCGAAAATAGAATAATTATTTTGGTTTGAAACTTCGAGTATTTGTTAAACAATCGTTTGATCTACATCCAAGACAGGAAAAGCAAAAATCAAATTGACAGTTTGTACCTTTCGTTTATTTCACGACCAATGTTTTCATTGAAAGTTGAATGTTGGAAAATTTAAATTATGCAAATATAGATAAAACTGGGCATTTATAAACGTTCCACTTATTTTCATTATTTTAATTCATTTTCTTGATGAATTTTTAAAATAATTTTTAATGCATAATTTAAAATAAGTAAATGTTTGCTTTGTGCTTTCAATAGTTACAAACAAAACTTGAAATTCCTTATATTATCATTTATCCATTACTTATCGTTTATTCTGGGAATCGAATTCCCATCCTTAATTTTGGCAGTTAAAGCTTTTAATGATGAATGATGAATATGAAGTTAATATTCTGAATTATGAAATTTTTCTTTTCGAGCCTTTTTGGATAACTGGATGTTTTTTTATATAAACATATGATAGAACAATACATCTATGCTGTTATCTTAACAAATTTTTCAAATTTTATTTTTCGAGTTATTGAACTTTGTTTGAAAAAATTAACAAAATGTGAAGTTCTGTTTTTTTTCACTTTAACATGTTTCCCACATGGAAAATTATAATAAAAACATTTATTCCAATATGTCAATCGTTAGAGTATATCATGAAATTCAAAATGCCACATTTTCAAAGCAATAGTGGATTCTCAATATTTTGAAGAACAAGTTTTCCAAATTGTATGTTATGGGTTTAATTGATCCCCAAAGTCCAAAAAGATGTATTTCTTTTCTAAATGGATCGTGATTATTGGTTTATCCAGTAATTATCTGTTTATCCAGTAATTATCTGTTGAATAGCACTCGAAACACTGTATTTTACCAAAAAACTTGAAAATTGCGCCTTAAAGTATGCTATGACTTTTGGGTAGTAGACAAACCTTTAGAATTCGCTTTGTCTGATGATTCCAAACTGTGAAATGAGAACTAATAGTCAACGAACCTTTCATCTTTGAATTTGCTTAAGGTCAGGGCTCCTTGAATTAGGGATCAAGTATCCTTGAGTAAAGGATCAAGTAGGTATCCTCTAACTTAAAAAAAAAACACAATTTTTCATGTCTCACGAAAATGCTTCTAGTTCATCTACGGATTCATGTATCGTGCTATCTTTTGGAGAATATAATCTTGAAGTTAAACGCTGTCAAAAAATGCAAAAGACGGCGATCTGCAAATTTGTTCCAAAAGGAAATGATGAAATCAAGATAAAGGAATGAAGTATCCCCATTCTCCCCTACTATTTCATAAGATATCTTATTTAATCACTCTACCAAGAAATTTAGACTCTTTTCAAGCCATTAAGGCTTTACTGGTTGACTAATGATACCCAGTTTAGTAGCAAATTGGATTTTAATAACGATATGTTTGCACTCAGTTCTCTCTGATCGAACCAAAATGTTGAAAATTTGCCATGACGTGCAATTTGTTCTAAGCTGAAAAGCGCTTTAAAGGCAGCACCCAACGACTATGGCACATTTTTCGTTGAGCCAGAGTGAACCGAACCATACAAATTTTCCTTTTTCTTAATGAGGAATATTTTAGGTTTTAACTTACCGGTTGTGTTCTAAACGATGGTAAGCATCGAAAATTAGTTTCTATTATCATTGAAAGCTCAACATCCTTCCAATCCATTAGAAGAAATGGAAAAGAAAATTCAAAGGAATCAATTCAGTCCGGCTGAACAAAAATTTTTACAAATGCTGAAGATCCGCAACCTGAAGTTTTCAGCCACTAGAGCGTAATTCATCATTAAAATAATCAGTTTTCAGTTTTTAAACAGCCGAAGAACAATTTCGAATAGGAAAACTGAACAAACTGCCGATTTTTCCGTACAAAACAAATTTTATTAAGCAAAACGTGCTTTTAATTTTTCCCTTAAAGGTTGATCTCATTTGGCACAACGTATTTTTGCCAATTTCATTGTCTGCATCATTGATTTTTTTTAATAAAATCTTAAAAAATTTGAAAAATGAGCTTGTTTTCATAGAACAGGTAGTTGACCATGTTTTGCATCCACTGCAATAGATAACTCTTTTTTTTCAATTTGGCATTCAGTTAAATCTGGTCGAGTCCCGATCATATGAGATTTGATTTGATCTCTAACTTTCATCAATTATGTGTTTTGAACAAATTCTCTTTTGCTCAAAATGGATACTTTTTTTTTCTTAACTAAGAATTGACATCGCAAAGGAATATTTTTTTTATAAATTCAAGATATTAGAGCGGAACTTTTAAATTCTTCGATTGAAAATGAAGAAAATTCTAATTCAAAATAAGGAACACAATTTAATTTTTTTTAGTTTTTGTGTTGTTCGTAAGTAGGAAACTGATTTAAAAAACCAATTTCCTTATTTATTGTGATTTTTTTTACATTTTTACTATTTCTAGTTGAAATTGAATTTTGAAGCCCACCCTCCCTTCTTCCCTACCCTCCATGACCGGGTCCTTCGCACTTGCCTGCAGTGCACTCTCATGAAAAATTTACACAATATAATTCAACTATCCAACAAACCTTCCACAAAATTGAAGACTGTATAATCACTGAAAAAGAAACAGTCAAAGAAACAGTCAATGTTTTACTGGATTTTTCTTTCACAAAATCATATTTCATACTAAAAATTTAGTTAATTGATAAAAACTGTTTTCCTGCTTTGTTTGGTAGTAGAAAATGTTTCAACATACTTGGCACTCAAACGCAAGTACGGATGTCATACTCATTTTAAGTTTGCTTAAAATTTGTTCATCGATACCTTTACAGGTATTCACTGAAGCTCTTCTCTTTTTATTTTAAACTCTGTTGAATAGTTTCTTTATCAAAACAAAGGAGGAATAAAGTTTTTTAATCATTTTCACCATTTTTGGTGTGAAAATTTTAAGATCTGAAAGAAAAATGCAGGAAAATATTGCACAGTAATCCAGAACGGAAAGCGAGATCAAATTAATAGCTCGGAAACTAAATTTGAGTTTTAGACAAACGATGCATTAATCAAAGATGCATATTGAATAATGCGCCTTAATAATACAGAATAAGGTTTTAGGACGTGTCATTTTCCCAATGATTTTGACATAAATACAAACTTTTTTAATTGCAAAGATAGAGTAAAATTGTATTGTACAAAGTATTAGCCATTAGTTTTTAAAGCAACTTAGTCGAAGTCATCGAGTTCAAATAACGACTAGAAAGCGCGCTATAATTTTTTCAATGTTGAAATGTTAGAGCGTGCCTAAAAACAGTTTTTCAGCTCTGACTCCATTCAATGAATTTAAACGTGATCGGTGTCTTGTAAAAAAATTGATCAAAAATCAACTTATTGATATTTTTTTTGGTGAACAAAAGCCGTTTTTTCGGAAAACCAACCTAATTTCAAAATATCCACTTTTGACCAAATTTTTGATCTCAAGATAACGCAAGACCTTGACGTATTATTTTGAAGTCATTTGGCATTCCAATTAAAATTTCGATTTTAAGAAATTTTCTTTGGTCTCCCCTTTGGTGATTTTTGATAAATTGCAGTAGATTTAAAAAAAAATTATTTTTAGATAACACTAGATTCTGAAGTTTGATTCATTTTTAAATAATTTGTCATTAAAATATAAATTTGGATTTCCTGTGGTAGTTTTGGAGGGTAACAAACAGAACTTTTGAGCGCTTTGAAGCACTCCCAAATAAAGTCTGTTGAGCTGAAATTTTGCACTGGTCAATTTTAGGGCCAATCTGAATTTATTTTCCATAAATACATCTATCCATTGAACACATCCCCCTATCGATGGATAGTCCAGCAGCTGACCGATGAACTTGAACATTCTATTTCGTCATGCTCACCGCGGTGTAGTTAGCTAACGCGTCGTTGTACTAAAGCAGATATTGCGAGTTCAATTCCCGACGTCGAGAGCTGTTGTATCTTTGTTGAGAAATGCATAATTTATGGGTGAATTCTTCTTTTCTTTGATTTCTCATGCTTCTTTAAAACAAGGTCTATGACCTTTAAAAACTTTTTTCATTGTCACAACACCCTATTGTTTACTAGTCTTATATCTATAGTCAAAAATCTTCCCAAAATATCAATATATCTCTGGAAGAGACGGAACTTGAAAACAAATGTAGACCAAAATTTGGTCTATATCAACTTGACATATTTCTTTCAATTTTGCATTTAAAAAACCTGAACAGCCATCATTTTGAAGGTGTGTGTGTGTAGAATTTTGCTCCTATTTTGATTTTGGAATTCACTCTTCAGTTGTCAAAATGCCGTCCAAGGAAGAAGAGCAGTGTATCAAAATTTTGCTGGCGCATCGCGAAAATCCGAGCTATTCGCACGCAAAGCTGGCAAAATCGCTTTAAGTTGCCAAATCAACCGTTACAAATGTTTTTAAAGTGTTTGGGGAACGTTTGTCAACAGTCATCAAGTCTTATACGACAAAGAGAGTTGCCGGTAGTTTCAAGCGTAACCCTAACCTCTCTCTCCGAGATGCCGCAAATAAGCTGGGTGTATCGTCTACAACCGTGCATCGAGCCAAAAAACGAGCCGAACTATCGACTTAAAAGAAGGTAGTGACTACAAATCGCCATGATAAACAAAATACGACGGCCAAAGCGCGATCCCGGAGGCTGTAAACGACAATGCTGATGAAGTTTGACTGCGTGGTAATGGACGACGAAACCTACGTCAAAGCCGACTACAAGTAGCTTCCGGGACAGGAGTGTTATACGGCAAAAGGTAGCAGATATTTTCAAGCACATGCACGGTTGTTCCGTACTGTTTTGGCCGGAGTTGGCATCTTGCCATTACGGTAAAAAGGCCATGGAGTGGTACGCCGCCAACAACGTGCAGGTGGTTCTAAAGGACAAGAACCCTCCCAACACGCCAGAGCTCCGCCCAATTGAGAAATACTGGGCTATTGTCAAGCGGAACCTAAAGACGACCAAAAAAACTGCTAAGGACGAGCAGCAGTTCAAGGCAAACTGGCTTTCTGCGGCCAAGAAGGTGGACAAGGTGGCTGTACAAAATCTGATGGCAGGGGTTAAGCGTAAGGCCCGGCAATTCGGATTTGGAAAAGCGGAAGCCTAACTGAATATTTTTCCGGAATTTTATACTTATTAAACTAGAAAAAGAAATTTAATTTGATTTTTAAATTAAACTTTTTTTTTTTTTTTTGTTTCGATTATAGTCGTTTTACCATCATTATGGCATTCGCGACTTTATCAACGTTGCAGTTGGCGGATCGTTATTGAAAAACTTATCCGGTACAACTGCGTTCGATGTTTACTCTTGGGCTCGAACTCGCGGACATCGGCTCAGGAGACAACAGACTTGCCAACTGAGCTATATCACAAGCCCTGTTTTTTTTTTTTTTTTTTTTTAAATTAAACGATTTCACCGATTTACACGCGTTTTCCCTTGACCAAATTTTGACCATATCACCCTTTACTCATATAGAAAACGAAAAAAAAAAATTGTAAGATCTTGATATTTGTACCCATTGTAGGATAACTACCCTACCCCAAAGTCTTTCTATATCCCAGTAAAATGTCCAAAACCTGTAAAATTACATGGATCTGTTTCTGTACAATCTTACTTCAAACAAAGCCCGATTTGGGCCCTACATTGGTTCGCGTTTCGCAGTACGTTTAAAGGAAAGGCTTGCTGGAGCCCCATATTCCGGGTAGGTAACACATTTGTATCTCCGAAGCCCATACGATCTTCCCACCCACGGAAACGCATACCGTAAAAGGCAATTGAGCAGAGAAGCTTCCATGAAAATGCGCTCGACTAACTGGAGGTGTTGCTTTATTCTCTGTTAGCGGCCCTCAAGGACCCACTTGGGAGATGTCTTGATGGGCTTGGGCTATTATACAGAATTGTTTGCATCCGAACCAATGCAGACGATTCTATATGGAGGCTAGGGTGGCAATGGCTGTATGGGAAAAATTTAATAATTGTAAATATGTTGGAATCCTATATGGTCGGAGTTTGTCGAATGGCCTAAAAAAATGAACTTTGCAAAATTTCAGCTCAGTCGATTTCGAAATTTTATGCATTTTTAAGTCATTTGGCCTCAAACTGAAAATTTCGATTTTCCGAATTTCCTTTGGTTCCCTTTTTGGTGATTTTTGAGGTTCAACAAACCGAAACTTTGAGCGAAACTTTGAGGAACTCCTAAATCAAGTCCGATTAGGCTGAAATTTTGTACAGGTCAGCTCCTTTTTTGGGTCAATCTACAGTATGTAGAATAGTTGGTTTTCTATATTCGACATGACCCATTTGGCTGCCACCTTAATGGTGGCGCTTCTAGTTCGGAACACCAAAGAATCCAATCTGAGTCGTATGTGCAAAAAGGAGTAGGGTGTAAGGCGGTTGTTGCCATTATCTAACCGAAAGGGCTGCTGCCTGCCATAGATAAAAGATGCATGCAAAATTGCAATGCCTTGTAGTTTGTAGTGGCAAATTTTCGAAACCAGTTTTCCTTCTCCCGGTGGCGCTGCCGCAGCGTTTCGGCAAAAGGCCGCGCAACAAGCTGCTGCGGCAGGATCTGCGAATCCGTCGCTCGCTAGGACATCGCCAAAGCACCAAAACCAGTGGCAGTATGCAGTTGAAACCAAACCATCCGAATCATTAAATTATGCAAATGAGTCGCATTAATTTCGCCTTCGCCTTAGAACTAATTTGTGGCAGTATGACGACGACGACGACCGAAACGAGCTGAGCGAAAGTTTGATGGCGCCCGAATTTATTGGTACACGGATGTGGGCTTCGAGTAGATTCCAGTGTGGGTGGTTGGGTTGAGTTGAGTTGAGATGAGTTGTGAATGCAGCCCTAAAGCATCGACATGAGATTGCCGTGTTGCATCTTCTCCAGATTCTACTCAGTCAAGTCGACGACGAGTACGAAAAGGGTGGCGCCATCGTGTCTTCGTCAAACGGAATGCTAATCTTCGTAGTCATTAATTTTGAACGAATGTTTTTCTAATGAATCATTAATTATCCACCGAACAGAGAGAGCACACAGAAGGAGCACGTGCTTTTGATGAAGTTTTGCTTCGGATGCTGTGGAGGTTCAAGTATTTGGTGCATGGAGCTTATTTTAAGGGGCTGAAGATGAAACTTTGAAAAGTTTATCGAAGAACAACCATAAAACATCCAACAGCAGGTTGAACTCAAAACTGTCACAGAACATCATTTGCAATAATGATAGTTGAGAAGCAAGTTAACAACTGTTTGAATCAAACAGCATGTTACACAAAGTTATATTTTTGCGACTTTTTCGAATCATAGAAAAAAACTATGCTATGCTATGAACCGAGTGAATTTTAGGAATTATGTTCGTCAAGTTATGTCGTGAGACGGAATACTTTGTAAATAAAATAATAAATAAATGAAAAAAAAAAGATTTGATATCATTTCATTAACTGTCATTTTTAAATGTCTTGATATTCTTGTTGCACACTTTGATAGTTTGTGACAAATTTTAAATCAGTTTTATGAAATTTGTGTGACTTTAAGCAAACATTTTGTATCATTTTATTTCATTTAATTCCTTAACTTCTGTGTGCGTTGCAACACATCCAATTGGGATAAATTTATATGAAAACTGAAATGTATAAAATACTCTCTCATAAATTTCTTGACATCTTTCCTAAAATTTTATAAAAAATTTACCTTAAAAAGCGTGGTAGCAAAACGAAAGTATTTACTTATTTATTATTTAGCTTAGTTTGTTTAATACATTTTTTGGACTTGCAAAAAAACATTACTGAAACCAATGCTCGAAGTGGTGGAAAGTTTTGGAGCATACCTGCAGGCACACTCACCCAACTAGACAGCCAGCCAGCCATATAGGAAGAAAGCACCTTAATGCACTTTCTGTGAAGCCCGTTTTTTACACTTTCTGTGACTTTAGTTTCAAACAACGAACATATAAACCACTATAGTAAACATAAAATTTATTATTGAGATCATATAACTCACTCACGGGAATTGAGTGAAATAAGTCACTTACAACGTGCAAGTAAATCACATTAGGAAATTTCAAGTTCATCAATAACAAGGTGTGTATATATTCAGGAGGTGTTACCGAATATCGAATTCCCGATTCAGCCATTTTGGCTATGTAGACTATGCAACTATGCGGAACTCATGAAGTTTGTTTAACAACAAACCACCGAAAAGCAGAGTAAAAAATAAACAAACTCACTCCTCGCCTACTTACTGTGAAAGTCGGAGAACCTAGTGTATCAAAAGACCTTGATCAATAAGTACAAATATTCCCATCAAGCGAATTGGGCAGTTGTTTCCCATTTTTCAGCAAATATGTTTCTTTTAAGCATAGAAGTATTCATCGAATGTCGTAAATTTTTAAATAAATATCCTTTTGTTCCAAAATCTGTCAATTCTTTGCCTATGATTTTGCTAAATACTCTCAACAGTTTGCAAAACAGAAATTCTAAATGGTAAAGATTGCTAAATAAAACATTCAGATTCTTTTCATAGGGGCTGTTCACTAATTACGTAAGCACATAGATGGGGTGGGGGGGTTTCACATTCGCTTACGATCTCTTACTAGGGGGGTAGGGGGGGTTTCCAAAAATCTTACGTAAGTAATGTTATATTAAAAATTCATCACAGCCACAACCATATGAAACCATATTACTCAGGTTTTTTTTACTCACTACCTATTTGTTGGTTAATTTTTATGTTATGTTATTTATCTTTTAATGTCTTTGAATTAATAAAAAAAATCTATAAAAATCAATATAAGGCTCTTTAAATAATGAATTTCTAGATAGTTTTTTCAGTGATAGATATTACTAACTCTAAATTTTACAAACGATTTACCAAGAAAATCCTAGAACTTTATCGCTTACCGCTGAATGAGTCTGAGCTTTGAGGTTAGTTGGCAACGAGATTGTCGTTAAACATTTTTGCCCCAATACTAGTAGGAAGTATAGACTGATATTTTTTCTCATGATTTTTATGATTTTCAGGTGATAAACATAAAATTTTTAATGGTACCTTGTGATAACCTGATCTCTTTTTTTTAAATCGAAATTTAGATTTTATATTGTTTATTTGATTGAGGAAAATTATTGAAGATTAGTGTTACCTCAAACATGCTACGTCTTGAATAATGTTTCTTTAATCGTTTATGACATTTCATCTGTTGTTTTGTATAGATTGTTCTTTTCAAATAAAGTTTTTTTAATTTTACTTAAAAAGAGCTTTGCTTTGAAGCATGTATGTCTCATTTTTAATATTTTCAAGCAATTTTTGAAAAAAACGTGTCAATTTCTCAAAGAAAAAAAAACCTAAGATCTTACTAGAGGGAGAAGGGGGTAGGGGGTTTAGAAAAATCTTACTTTTTCTTACCAGGGGGGGAGGGAGGGTTGAAAATTTCCAAAATAGTGCTTACGTAATTAGTGAACGGCCCCATAGCGTTTCCATGTTTTTCGAATTGTTGGAATTTTTTGGTTTCATATTGTCTTTTTCGTTTTTCTCTTTTATACTAAGCTTTCGAATGATTTTTTTTGTCAATTCAATGTTTATAGAAAAATAAAGTTGAAGTCTAAGCCATATATCAAAGAAGAACTATCATTTTCCTTACTCAATCAGATCCATTTTTTCAAAAAAAGTTCATGTGAATTTTAATAATTTAGCATTTTTATAAGGCTATAAACGGACGTTAGTATGAGTAACTGAATGACCTTAGCCATAACCTCAAAACTGGTCGTGCTTTTGGCCTCATTAGCTATGCCATGTGGTATGCAAAAAATAAAATTTACTTTGCTTCGGATTACTGGGAAATTTTTATATTCATTTGAATGCATATTTTCTAAATTTTTGAGCGTTAGAATTTATTTCACTTTAACTATTTGCTCAGAGATGTTTTTTGTGGTTTTTAAATTTATTATTAAAACACTTATTTACTTTAAATCTATTTCCTCATTTTAACATTCGTTTCATTTTTCTACTCTACTTATATAAACAAACATGTTGAGATAAGATTTGAAAGAGATGATAGAATAGATCACAGCTTCAAGCACAAGTTGTGAATTCAACATGAAGCTTAACTTTCCTACATAAGACTGAACAATTTTATTTCTAACAAATTGTTTCACAAAGAATGGGTTTTTACATGATTAAACGATCTAGTAATTCATAACCTTATGTGAGGGATATTTAATGCGTTAGTAAAATCTCATTATTAACACATTAAAAACCGTGGAGAAATCTTATCCAGAAAACACCAAAATTTGGTATTCTCTATCTCAGATACCACTGGACAAACAAAGTTCTACAAACTAAGTATTTTTGAGCTATCGAAAGTGTTGTTCACAATTATGTAGATTAAACTTCCATCATATTTGAGGAGGCTGGGTCGTTCGGCCGAAAGTCATGAGGCCGAAAGCCATTCGGCCGAAGGTCATTCAGCCGATGGACGTTAGGCCGAATGGGTTATTCGGCCGACGGTTATCCAGCCGAATGCTGTTAGGCCGAAAGGACGCAAGGCCGAAAGGATGTTCGGCCGAATGATCACTAGGCCGAAAGGTCATAAAGCCGAATGGTTATTAGGCCGAATGGTCATTAGGCCGAATGGTCATTAGCCGAATGGTCGTAAGTCGAATGGTCATTAGGCCGAATGGTCGTAAGGTCGAATGGTTACTAGGCCGAATGGTCAATAGGCCGAATGGTCATAAGGCCGAATGGTCGTAAGGCCGAATGGTCGCGAGGCCGAATGGTCGTTAGGCCGAATGGTCGCAAGGCCGAATGGTCGCAAGGCCGAATGGTCGCAAGGCCGAATGGTCGCAAGGCCGAATGATCGCAAGGCCGAATGGGTGCTAGGCCGAAAGGTCGTAAGGCCGAAAGGTCGTAAGGCCGAAAGGTCGTAAGGCCGAATGGCCATAAGGCTGAATGATCGTCATGAATGGTTGCTAGGTCAATAAGAAACCTTTTACACATGTCGGCATGCTAGGCCGAAAGGTCGCAAGGCCGAATGGCTGTTAGGCCGAATAGTCGTTTGGCCGAATGGCTGTTAGGCCGAATGGTCATATAGCCGAATGGCTATTAGGTCGAATGATCACAAAGCAATCCATTCGGCCTAACGGCCATTCGGCCTAACTACTGATCGGCCAAACTACTGAGCGGCGCCACATGCAAGAAAGCGATAATATGTTTTAGAGGCCTAGCATAAATTCGGTCCAACGACCATTCAACCTAACAACCATTCAGCCTAGTGACTATTCGGCCTAACGACCTTCTAGCATCCATTCGGCCCGATGATCGTTCGGCCTAATGACCATTCGGCCTAACGATCTTTCGGCCTAGCATCCATTCGGCCTAACGATCTTTCGGCCTAGTATCCATTCGGCCTAACGACCATTCGGCCTTGTGACCATTCGGCCTTACGACCATTCGTCCTAGTGACCATTCGGCCTAATGACCATTCGGCCTAATGACCATTCGGCCTAGTGACCATTCGGCCGAATGACCATTCGGCCTAATGACCATTCGGCCTAATGACCATTCGGCCTAATGACCATTCGGCCAAATGACCATTCGGCCGAATGACCATTCGGCTTAGTGACCTTTCGGCCGAATGACCATTCGGCCTAACGACCATTCGGCCTAATGACCATTCGGCCTATCGCCCATTCGGCCTGATGACCATTCGGCCAAATAATATTCGGCCAAATAACCTTCGGCCTAATGTCGCATTCGGCCTATTGTCCTATTCGGCCGATCATCCGTCGGCCTTTCAACCCATTCGGCCTAGCGACCTTCGGCCTAACATCTTTCGGCCTATCGGCCTTCGGCCGAATGTCCGGCCCCCATATTTGAGTTATGCTTCTCAGTGAAGCACACTCGCTTCAAGCGAAAAAACAAAATATCTCGAACTTGGCCCTGAATGTATAGAAAACAAAACAATGCAATTTTTACGAAATTTAAAACATCTGGAAAGGTCCATCTAAAAATCAACCAAAACTGGCAATGATACATATCTTAAAATGAAAATAAGTTCCCAAACATCAGTGAAATACTGCTAACTAATTCCATTTGGGACCACTTTGTGTCAAACAAATCCGAAACATCAACATCTCATTGTTGATTTTTGAATGGACACATATCTCAATATCAGCAAGTTGTTGAATTTTATCAACGATTTTCAGCGAGTTTTACAAATTAAAAACGTTTTTTTGACCAGTTGTCCAGACGTTTCGAGCTACTCTGGAATTTGTTTTTTATTTGTAAAACTCGCCGAAAATTCAACAACAATATTTGGTTGCGATTAACCATTATTCATTAAGATCAGTAAGAGGAAATTGCATTTCATGTGCACCTTTATAAAAAATTGTGGCATGTTGAGTTTTTCAATTTTTAGTAATTTAAATAGATAACATTACAACTCTTTCTGATATCCCTAAAGAAAGTATAAGGTATTTAATATCAAAGATATTAATTCATTTAACATTTTTCTTAAAGATAACAAAACGATTGGACTTGGTGTTCAGACCGCTTTTGAAACCACTTTTTGTAGCAAATTTTATAATGCAGCTCAAAACTGAAAATTTTATTATTCATTATAAGGCACGTTAGGTTTGACAAATCCAACTTTCATAAGTTGTTGCAGGTGAAATACGACTCTGAACAATTAACTTTATCTGCTCTTCACATACAATTTTGATTTTACTCAGATTCTCTGTAAGTAAACTAGTATTTTAACCGCTTCAATAAACAATCCAAATAAACTCCTTACATTTCTCAATAGCTCTTATTTTTATCTTCAAATATTCCTGTTGGACTCTTAATTTACAATTTAAGGTGTAGTTTTATAGTTTGGTAATCACGTTATTTTTGTTCCCGCTTTTTTGTTAATCTTTAGTATTATCCTAAACAAACTCCTACTTCACGCCTGCCGTTTGACACATTTACCAAGCTCAGCTCTGAAACAGTGGCGTCTACACTTGGTTAGAGAAATATTTAAGATTCAATTTAAGTCAAAATTTCTTAAAAAATATTCGTAAAAATCGCCGTAAATAAAAAAAAATTAATTACTAGTAAACTTTTTTGTAATCTTCTTCAGTTTTACCAAAAAGTACACAAATCGAATAAATGAATTTCAAACCATTTTCCAAAGTTATTTCGAAAGCAAGAGAAAAAGGCTTATTGCATATTTGGAACCAACGCCCCCAAATTAGTTTAAATCAGATCTTAAGGAAAAATGTAAACTTGGTTGCCTTGTGTTAACTTTATTTTCAACATTTGTAGTATTTTACACATTTTTTTTTTTCAAAAAATGGGTACAGATAAAATAATTGAATTTCAATCTTTTTCCAAATTATAGTCTTGAATCTAAGAAACGAAAGACAATAGAATAGAATTGAAAATTTTTTTTCATTCACGCTCATATCAGTGAAAACCGGCTTTTAAATGTCTTGCATCTCGGAAAAATTTGAGTTTTCTAGCAAATTTTATGTTTTTCAATTTTACCTTAAAAATCATTTTAAAAAGGAGAACAATACTGAATGAAAGCAATAAAAAAGGTTTTTAAATCAACCTCGATAAACGACAACCACAGTAAACGAAAATTACCGAGTTCGGTATTTTTTTTACCGAAATCCTAACATGTGTAAATCGTTAAACTGTTCGGTTAAACTGTTTCGGTAATAAACGAACATCAGTAAATCGATTCTTCATTTACCGATGTTCGTTTATTTTTTACCGAAAAAATTACCGAACAGTTTAATGATTTACACATGTTAGGATTTCGGTGAAAAAATTGCCGAACTCGGTAATTTTCGTTTGCTGTGTACCGTAGTTGAATTAGGGGATTTCGAAACGAGCTGTTACTTATTTCTTTTATTCCGGATTTAAAAAAAATTGAAAATATTTTTTGAGAGCTTAAAATTCAAGTGATTTTCAAAAACTCAAGACATCAGATTCAAAATAAATTATTTTATTTAAGAATTATATATAGATTATGCAAAAAAGTTTTTTTTTGACCGCAATTCACAATGAATGATAAATTTTAAGAATTGATAAAAACAACAATACATTTTAGAATCATTTTTCAGAAAAAAAAACAAAATATTACAAAAATATCGAAATTCTAAAATCAGTATAAATTTATAGCAATGATTAACAAAAACTCATTTCCAATTTTTGCATTCTCGAACGTTTAATTGGACATGAGAGTCTATCAAATTACGTTGTGGCAACCTTGAGCTGATATGAAGAAGCTTTGAAAAATAGACAGTTGGAAGATTTCTCGCATCTTTTTTGTTCCAACAACAAGATTTTTAATTTCATTTACAATATTACATTTATATCGAGAGATTACTTAGAGAGCTAGGAAATCGATAATCTTTCGAGTCTCTGTGGTATACAAAATACGAAAATCATCTTTTAATCATTTTTTGTGCAAGAAAAATTAAGGATTCGCATATTGAAATTGTGTTAAAAGATATCGAAACAAGTTTATTCAGAAAATGAGTTAACTTTTTCTCCAATTCGAAAATTTTTCAAAATATGATAATATCAAATTCAAATGATTATGTTCAATGAAATTAATTTGGTGGGGAAAGGAGAGTGTGCAGAACCTCCCCTTCCTCCACACTACTTAAAAATGAACCGTTTTTCACTAGGTTTTTCATTGGTTGATTTTGAAAAAAATAATGGTGAAATCTTCACTCCTCCCCAACCATCATAAAAGCGACCTCCAGAAAGTTCTAATAATCGCTTGAGACCACTCTACCTCATTGAAATGGAGGAAAATGGAGGGATAGAAAATGATGAGGGGAACTTATACAATTTTTTGAATTTATCGAAAACTTATCGAGGGAGTGAAACCAGATCGAATCTGTATACAACGAATGTTCCTGTCTTTCAAGAACCGTTTTTCCTTTCCTTAGGGTGATAAGAATAAGAGAGGGGGTTACCCTTTCAATTTTTAAAACATCTCAAGAACTAGTAGGGATTATTACTAAATGTGACATGGAAAAGGATTTAATAGCGACAAATGTTTCTCTGATGACCCTCAATCCTCACAGTAGGGAGATACGAAGAAGGGTAAAAGTATATACATAATAGAACGGAAATTAATCAAGAAATTGGAAACAAATGTGTCATGTAACGTTAATTTGATACATTGTTTTGATAGTTCGAGGCCTTCCCTTATTGGTAGTGAAGAAGGAGGAATCAATATCAATTTGAAAATGAATGAAAGTTTAAATAAAGAACTCATCAAGGAAATAAAACCAAAATTTAAGATTTGGTTCAAAATAAATGATTGAAATACTTATAATACATAAGGTTAAAAAAATATATAAATCAATATATCGATTTAAAACACTTTTCCTAAAAATGTTTGATTTGTACTTTTATGTAAAAAAAAAATGAAATTCAAAATTTTGTAATTGTAATTTTTGTAATTTTTGTAATTTTTGTAATTTTTGTAATTTTTGTAATTTTTGTAATTTTTGTAATTTTTGTAATTTTTGTAATTTTTGTAATTTTTGTAATTTTTGTAATTTTTGTAATTTTTGTAATTTTTGTAATTTTTGTAATTTTTGTAATTTTTGTAATTTTTGTAATTTTTGTAATTTTTGTAATTTTTGTAATTTTTGTAATTTTTGTAATTTTTGTAATTTTTGAAATTTTTGTAATTTTTGTAATTTTTGTAATTTTTGTAATTTTTTTAATTTTTGTAATTTTTGTAATTTTTGTAATTTTTGTAATTTTTGTCATTTTTGTAATTTTTGTAATTTTTGCAATTTTTGTAATTTTTGTAATTTTTGTAATTTTTGTAATTTTTGTAATTTTTGTAATTTTTGTAATTTTTGTAATTTTTGTAATTTTTGTAATTTTTGTAATTTTTGTAATTTTTGTAATTTTTGTAATTTTTGTCATTTTTTTCATTTTTGTCATTTTTGTCTTCTTTGTCATTTTTGTCATTTTTGTCAGTTTTGTAATTTTTGTCATTTTTGTCATTTTTGTCATTTTTGTCATTTTTGTCATTTTTGTCATTTTTGTCATTTTTGTCATTTTTGTCATTTTTGTCATTTTTGTCATTTTTGTCATTTTTGTCATTTTTGTCATTTTTGTCATTTTTGTCATTTTTGTCATTTTTGTCATTTTTGTCATTTTTGTCATTTTTGTCATTTTTGTCATTTTTGTCATTTTTGTCATTTTTGTCATTTTTGTCATTTTTGTCATTTTTGTCATTTTTGTCATTTTTGTCATTTTTGTCATTTTTGTCATTTTTGTCATTTTTGTCATTTTTGTCATTTTTGTCATTTTTGTCATTTTTGTCATTTTTGTCATTTTTGTCATTTTTGTCATTTTGTAATTTTTGTAATTTTTGTAATTTTTGTAATTTTTGTAATTTTTGTAATTTTTGTAATTTTGTGATTTTTGTAATTTTTGTAATTTTTGTAATTTTTGTAATTTTTGTAGTTTTTGTAATTTTTGTAATTTTTGTAATTTTTGTAATTTTTGTAATTTTTGTAATTTTTGTAATTTTTGTAATTTTTGTAATTTTTGTAATTTTTGTAATTTTTGTAATTTTTGTAATTTTTGTAATTTTTGTAATTTTTGTAATTTTTGTCATTTTTGTCATTTTGTAATTTTTGTAATTTTTGTAATTTTTTGTAATTTTTGTAATTTTTGTAATTTTTGTAATTTTTGTAATTTTTGTAATTTTTGTAATTTTTGTCATTTTTGTCATTTTTGTAATTTTTGTAATTTTTGTAATTTTTGTAATTTTTGTAATTTTTGTAATTTTGTAATTTTTGTAATTTTTGTAATTTTTGTAATTTTTGTAATTTTTGTAATTTTTGTAATTTTTGTAATTTTTGTAATTTTTGTAATTTTTGTAATTTTTGTCATTTTTGTCATTTTTGTCATTTTTGTCATTTTTGTCATTTTTGTCATTTTTGTCATTTTTGTCATTTTTGTCATTTTTGTCATTTTTGTCATTTTTGTCATTTTTGTCATTTTTGTCATTTTTGTCATTTTTGTCATTTTTGTCATTTTTGTCATTTTTGTCATTTTTGTCATTTTTGTCATTTTTGTCATTTTTGTCGTTTTTGTCATTTTTGTCATTTTTGTCATTTTTGTCATTTTTGTCATTTTTGTCATTTTTGTCATTTTTGTCATTTTTGTCATTTTTGTCATTTTTGTCATTTTTGTCATTTTTGTCATTTTTGTCATTTTTGTCATTTTTGTCATTTTTGTCATTTTTGTCATTTTTGTCATTTTTGTCATTTTTGTCATTTTTGTCATTTTTGTCATTTTTGTCATTTTTGTCATTTTTGTCATTTTTGTCATTTTTGTCATTTTTGTCATTTTTGTCATTTTTGTCATTTTTGTCATTTTTGTCATTTTTGTCATTTTTGTCATTTTTGTCATTTTTGTCATTTTTGTCATTTTTGTCATTTTTGTCATTTTTGTCATTTTTGTCATTTTTGTCATTTTTGTCATTTTTGTCATTTTTGTCATTTTTGTCATTTTTGTCATTTTTGTCATTTTTGTCATTTTTGTCATTTTTGTCATTTTTGTCATTTTTGTCATTTTTGTCATTTTTGTCATTTTTGTCATTTTTGTCATTTTTGTCATTTTTGTCATTTTTGTCATTTTTGTCATTTTTGTCATTTTTGTCATTTTTGTCATTTTTGTCATTTTTGTCATTTTTGTCATTTTTGTCATTTTTGTCATTTTTGTCATTTTTGTCATTTTTGTCATTTTTGTCATTTTTGTCATTTTTGTCATTTTTGTCATTTTTGTCATTTTTGTCATTTTTGTCATTTTTGTTATTTTTGTCATTTTTGTCATTTTTGTCATTTTTGTCATTTTTGTAATTTTTGTCATTTTTGTCATTTTTGTCATTTTTGTCATTTTTGTCATTTTTGTTATTTTTGTCATTTTTGTCATTTTTGTCATTTTTGTCATTTTTGTCATTTTTGTCATTTTTGTCATTTTTGTCATTTTTGTCATTTTTGTCATTTTTGTCATTTTTGTCATTTTTGTCATTTTTGTCATTTTTGTCCTTTTTGTCCTTTTTGTCATTTTTGTCATTTTTGTCATTTTTATCATTTTTGTCATTTTTGTCATTTTTTGTCTTTTTTGTCATTTTTGTCCTTTTTGTCATTTTTGTCTTTTTGTCATTTTTTGTCATTTTTGTCATTTTTATCATTTTTGTCATTTTTGTCATTTTTGTCATTTTTGTCATTTTTGTCATTTTTGTCATTTTTGTCATTTTTGTCATTTTTGTCATTTTTGTCATTTTTGTCGTTTTTGTCATTTTTGTCATTTTTGTCATTTTTGTCATTTTTGTCATTTTTGTCATTTTTGTCATTTTTGTCATTTTTGTCATTTTTGTCATTTTTGTCATTTTTGTCATTTTTGTCATTTTTGTCATTTTTGTCATTTTTGTCATTTTTGTCATTTTTGTCATTTTTGTCATTTTTGTCATTTTTGTCATTTTTGTCATTTTTGTCATTTTTGTCATTTTTGTCATTTTTGTCATTTTTGTCATTTTTGTCATTTTTGTCATTTTTGTCATTTTTGTCATTTTTTGTCATTTTTGTCATTTTTGTCATTTTTGTCATTTTTGTCATTTTTGTCATTTTTGTCATTTTTGTCATTTTTTGTCATTTTTGTCATTTTTGTCATTTTTGTCATTTTTGTCATTTTTGTCATTTTTGTCATTTTTGTCATTTTTGTCATTTTTGTCATTTTTGTCATTTTTGTCATTTTTGTCATTTTTGTCATTTTTGTCATTTTTGTCATTTTTGTCATTTTTGTCATTTTTGTCATTTTTGTCATTTTTGTCATTTTTGTCATTTTGTCATTTTTGTCATTTTTGTCATTTTTGTCATTTTTGTCATTTTTGTCATTTTTGTCATTTTTGTCATTTTTGTCATTTTTGTCATTTTTGTCATTTTTGTCATTTTTGTCATTTTTGTCATTTTTGTCATTTTTGTCATTTTTGTCATTTTTGTCATTTTTGTCATTTTTGTCATTTTTGTCATTTTTGTAATTTTTGTAATTTTTGTAATTTTTGTCATTTTTGTCATTTTGTCATTTTTGTCATTTTTGTCATTTTTGTCATTTTTGTCATTTATGTCATTTTTGTCATTTTTGTCATTTTTGTCATTTTTGTCATTTTTGTCATTTTTGTCATTTTTGTCATTTTTGTCATTTTTGTCATTTTTGTCATTTTTGTCATTTTTGTCATTTTTGTCATTTTTGTCATTTTTGTCATTTTTGTCATTTTTGTCATTTTTGTCATTTTTGTCATTTTTGTCATTTTTGTCATTTTTGTCATTTTTGTCATTTTTGTCATTTTTGTCATTTTTGTCATTTTTTGTCATTTTTGTCATTTTTGTCATTTTTGTCATTTTTGTCATTTTTGTCATTTTTGTCATTTTTGTCATTTTTGTCATTTTTGTCATTTTTGTCATTTTTGTCATTTTTGTCATTTTTGTCATTTTTGTCATTTTTGTCATTTTTGTCATTTTTGTCATTTTTGTCATTTTTGTCATTTTTGTCATTTTTGTCATTTTTGTCATTTTTGTCATTTTTGTCATTTTTGTCATTTTTGTCATTTTTGTCATTTTTGTCATTTTTGTCATTTTTGTCATTTTTGTCATTTTTGTCATTTTTGTCATTTTTGTCATTTTTGTCATTTTTGTCATTTTTGTCATTTTTGTCATTTTTGTCATTTTTGTCATTTTTGTCATTTTTGTCATTTTTGTCATTTTTGTCATTTTTGTCATTTTTGTCATTTTTGTCATTTTTGTCATTTTTGTCATTTTTGTCATTTTTGTCATTTTTGTCATTTTTGTCATTTTTGTCATTTTTGTCATTTTTGTCATTTTTGTCATTTTTGTCATTTTTGTCATTTTTGTAATTTTTGTAGTTTTTGTAATTTTTGTAATTTTTGTAATTTTTGTAATTTTTGTAATTTTTGTAATTTTTGTAATTTTTGTAATTTTTGTAATTTTTGTAATTTTTGTAATTTTTGTCATTTTTGTAATTTTTGTAATTTTTGTAATTTTTGTAATTTTTGTAATTTTTGTAATTTTTGTAATTTTTGTAATTTTTGTATTTTTTTGTCATTTTGTAATTTTTGTAATTTTTGTCATTTTTGTCATTTTTGTCATTTTTGTCATTTTTGTCATTTTTGTCATTTTTGTCATTTTTGTCATTTTGTCATTTTTGTCATTTTTGTCATTTTTGTCATTTTTGTCATTTTTGTCATTTTTGTCATTTTTGTCATTTTTGTCATTTTTGTCATTTTTGTCATTTTTTTCATTTTTGTCATTTTTGTCATTTTTGTCATTTTTGTCATTTTTGTCATTTTTGTCATTTTTGTCATTTTTGTCATTTTTGTCATTTTTGTCATTTTTGTCATTTTTGTCATTTTTGTCATTTTTGTCATTTTTGTCATTTTTGTCATTTTTGTCATTTTTTGTCATTTTTGTCATTTTTGTCATTTTTGTCATTTTTGTCATTTTTGTCATTTTTGTCATTTTTGTCATTTTTGTCATTTTTGTCATTTTTGTCATTTTTGTCATTTTTGTCATTTTTGTCATTTTTGTCATTTTTGTCATTTTTGTCATTTTTGTCATTTTTGTCATTTTTGTCATTTTTGTCATTTTTGTCATTTTTGTCATTTTTGTCATTTTTGTTTTTTTTGTCATTTTTGTCATTTTTGTCATTTTTGTCATTTTTGTCATTTTTGTCATTTTTGTCATTTTTGTCATTTTTGTCATTTTTGTCATTTTTGTCATTTTTGTCATTTTTGTCATTTTTGTCATTTTTGTCATTTTTGTCATTTTTGTCATTTTTGTCATTTTTGTCATTTTTGTCATTTTTGTCATTTTTGTCATTTTTGTCATTTTTGTCATTTTTGTCATTTTTGTCATTTTTGTCATTTTGTCATTTTTGTCATTTTTGTCATTTTTGTCATTTTTGTCATTTTTGTCATTTTTGTCATTTTGTCATTTTTGTCATTTTTGTCATTTTTGGCATTTTTGGCATTTTTGTCATTTTTGTCATTTTTGTCATTTTTGTCATTTTTGTCATTTTTGTCATTTTTGTCATTTTTGTCATTTTTGTCATTTTTGTCATTTTTGTCATTTTTGTCATTTTGTCATTTTTGTCATTTTTGTCATTTTTGTCATTTTTGTCATTTTTGTCATTTTTGTCATTTTTGTCATTTTTGTCATTTTTTGTCATTTTTGTCATTTTTGTCATTTTTGTCATTTTTGTCATTTTGTCATTTTTGTCATTTTTGTCATTTTTGTCATTTTTGTCATTTTTGTCATTTTTGTCATTTTTGTCATTTTTGTCATTTTTGTCATTTTTGTCATTTTTGTCATTTTTGTCATTTTTGTCATTTTTGTCATTTTTGTCATTTTTGTCATTTTTGTCATTTTTGTCTTTTTGTCAATTTTGTCATTTTTGTCATTTTTGTCATTTTTGTCATTTTTGACATTTTAGTCATTTTTGTCATTTTTGTCATTTTTGTCATTTTTGTCATGTTTGTCATTTTTGTCATTTTGTCATTTTTGTCATTTTTGTCATTTTTGTCATTTTTGTCATTTTTGTCATTTTTGTCATTTTTGTCATTTTTGTCATTTTTGTCATTTTTGTCATTTTTGTCATTTTTGTCATTTTTGTCATTTTTGTCATTTTTGTCATTTTTGTCATTTTTGTCATTTTTGTCATTTTTGTCATTTTTGTCATTTTTGTCATTTTTGTCATTTTTGTCATTTTTGTCATTTTTGTCATTTGTCATTTTGTCATTTTTGTCATTTTTGTCATTTTTGTCATTTTTGTCATTTTTGTCATTTTTGTCATTTTTGTCATTTTTGTCATTTTTGTCATTTTTGTCATTTTTGTCATTTTTGTCATTTTTGTCATTTTTGTCATTTTTTGTCATTTTTGTCATTTTTGTCATTTTTGTCATTTTTGTCATTTTTGTCATTTTTGTCATTTTTGTCATTTTTGTCATTTTTGTCATTTTTGTCATTTTTGTCATTTTTGTCATTTTTGTCATTTTTGTCATTTTGTCATTTTTGTCATTTTTGTCATTTTTGTCATTTTTGTCATTTTTGTCATTTTTGTCATTTTGTCATTTTTGTCATTTTTGTCATTTTTGTCATTTTTGTCATTTTTGTCATTTTTGTCATTTTTGTCATTTTTGTCATTTTTGTCATTTTTGTCATTTTTGTCATTTTTGTCATTTTTGTCATTTTTGTCATTTTTGTCATTTTTGTCATTTTTGTCATTTTGTCATTTTTGTCATTTTTGTCATTTTTGTCATTTTTGTCATTTTTGTCATTTTTGTCATTTTTGTCATTTTTGTCATTTTTGTCATTTTTGTCATTTTTGTCATTTTTGTCATTTTTGTCATTTTTGTCATTTTTGTCATTTTTGTCATTTTTGTCATTTTTGTCATTTTTTTGTCATTTTTGTCATTTTTGTCATTTTTGTCATTTTTGTCATTTTTGTCATTTTTGTCATTTTTGTCATTTTTGTCATTTTTGTCATTTTTGTCATTTTTGTCATTTTTGTCATTTTTGTCATTTTTGTCATTTTTGTCATTTTTGTCATTTTTTGTCATTTTTGTCATTTTTGTCATTTTTGTCATTTTTGTCATTTTTGTCATTTTTGTCATTTTTGTCATTTTTGTCATTTTTGTCATTTTTGTCATTTTTGTCATTTTTGTCATTTTTGTCATTTTTGTCATTTTTGTCATTTTTGTCATTTTTGTCATTTTGTCATTTTTGTTCATTTTTGTCATTTTTGTCATTTTTGTCATTTTTGTCATTTTTGTTGACATTTTAGTCATTTTTGTCATTTTTGTCATTTTTGTCATTTTTGTCATTTTTGTCATTTTGTCATTTTTGTCATTTTTGTCATTTTTGTCATTTTTTGTCATTTTTGTCATTTTTTGTCATTTTTGTCATTTTTGTCATTTTTGTCATTTTTGTCATTTTTGTCATTTTTGTCATTTTGTCATTTTTGTCATTTTTGTCATTTTTGTCATTTTTGTCATTTTTGTCATTTTTGTCATTTTTGTCATTTTTGTCATTTTTGTCATTTTTGTCATTTTGTCATTTTTGTCATTTTTGTCATTTTTGTCATTTTTGTCATTTTGTCATTTTTGTCATTTTTGTCATTTTTGTCATTTTTGTCATTTTTGTCATTTTGTCATTTTTGTCATTTTTGTCATTTTTGTCATTTTTGTCATTTTTGTCATTTTGTCATTTTGTCATTTTTGTCATTTTTGTCATTTTTGTCATTTTTGTCATTTTTGTCATTTTTGTCATTTTTTGTCATTTTTGTCATTTTTGTCATTTTTGTCATTTTTGTCATTTTGTCATTTTTGTCATTTTTGTCATTTTTGTCATTTTTGTCATTTTTGTCATTTTTGTCATTTTTGTCATTTTTGTCATTTTTGTCATTTTTGTCATTTTTGTCATTTTTGTCATTTTTGTCATTTTTGTCATTTTTGTCATTTTTGTCATTTTTGTCATTTTTGTCATTTTTGTCATTTTTGTCATTTTTGTCATTTTTGTCATTTTTGTCATTTTTGTCATTTTTGTCATTTTTGTCATTTTTGTCATTTTTGTCATTTTTGTCATTTTTGTCATTTTTGTCATTTTTGTCATTTTTGTCATTTTTGTCATTTTTGTCATTTTTGTCATTTTTGTCATTTTTGTCATTTTTGTCATTTTTGTCATTTTTGTCATTTTTGTCATTTTTGTCATTTTTGTCATTTTTGTCATTTTTGTCATTTTTGTCATTTTTGTCATTTTTGTCATTTTTGTCATTTTTGTCATTTTTGTCATTTTTGTCATTTTTGTCATTTTTGTCATTTTTGTCATTTTTTGTCATTTTTGTCATTTTTGTCATTTTTGTCATTTTTGTCATTTTTGTCATTTTTGTCATTTTTGTCATTTTTGTCATTTTTGTCATTTTTGTCATTTTGTCATTTTTGTCATTTGTCATTTTTGTCATTTTTGTCATTTTTGTCATTTTTGTCATTTTTGTCATTTTTGTCATTTTTGTCATTTTTGTCATTTTTGTCATTTTTGTCATTTTTGTCATTTTTGTCATTTTTGTCATTTTTGTCATTTTTGTCATTTTTGTCATTTTTGTCATTTTTGTCATTTCATTTTTGTCATTTTTGTCATTTTTGTCATTTTTGTCATTTTTGTCATTTTTGTCATTTTTGTCATTTTTGTCATTTTTGTCATTTTTGTCATTTTTGTCATTTTTGTCATTTTTGTCATTTTTTGTCATTTTTGTCATTTTTGTCATTTTTGTCATTTTTGTCATTTTTGTCATTTTTGTCATTTTTGTCATTTTTGTCATTTTTGTCATTTTTGTCATTTTTGTCATTTTTGTCATTTTTGTCATTTTTGTCATTTTTGTCATTTTGTCATTTTTGTCATTTTTGTCATTTTTGTCATTTTTGTCATTTTTGTCATTTTTGTCATTTTTGTCATTTTTGTCATTTTTGTCATTTTTGTCATTTTTGTCATTTTTGTCATTTTTGTCATTTTTGTCATTTTTGTCATTTTTGTCATTTTTGTCATTTTTGTCATTTTTGTCATTTTTGTCATTTTTGTCATTTTTGTCATTTTTGTCATTTTTGTCATTTTTGTCATTTTTGTCATTTTTGTCATTTTTGTCATTTTTGTCATTTTTGTCATTTTTGTCATTTTTGTCATTTTTGTCATTTTTGTCATTTTTTGTCATTTTGTCTTTGTCATTTTTGTCATTTTGTCATTTTTGTCATTTTTGTCATTTTTGTCATTTTGTCATTTTTGTCATTTTTGTCATTTTTGTCATTTTTGTCATTTTTGTCATTTTTGTCATTTTTGTCATTTTTGTCATTTTTGTCATTTTTGTCATTTTTTTGTCATTTTTGTCATTTTTGTCATTTTTGTCATTTTTGTCATTTTTGTCATTTTTGTCATTTTTGTCATTTTTGTCATTTTTGTCATTTTTGTCATTTTTGTCATTTTTGTCATTTTTGTCATTTTTGTCATTTTTGTCATTTTTTGTCATTTTTGTCATTTTTGTCATTTTTGTCATTTTTGTCATTTTTGTCATTTTGTCATTTTTGTCATTTTTGTCATTTTTGTCATTTTTGTCATTTTTGTCATTTTTGTCATTTTTGTCATTTTTGTCATTTTTGTCATTTTTGTCATTTTTGTCATTTTTGTCATTTTTGTCATTTTTGTCATTTTTGTCATTTTTGTCATTTTTGTCATTTTTGTCATTTTTGTCATTTTTGTCATTTTTGTCATTTTTGTCATTTTTGTCATTTTTGTCATTTTTGTCATTTTGTCATTTTTGTCATTTTTGTCATTTTTGTCTTTTTGTCATTTTTGTCATTTTTGTCATTTTTGTCATTTTTGTCATTTTTGTCATTTTTGTCATTTTTGTCATTTTTGTCATTTTTGTCATTTTTGTCATTTTTGTCATTTTTGTCATTTTTGTCATTTTTGTCATTTTTGTCATTTTTGTCATTTTTGTCATTTTTGTCATTTTTGTCATTTTTGTCATTTTTGTCATTTTTGTCATTTTTGTCATTTTTGTCATTTTTGTCATTTTGTCATTTTTGTCATTTTTGTCATTTTTGTCATTTTTGTCATTTTTGTCATTTTTGTCATTTTTGTCATTTTTGTCATTTTTGTCATTTTTGTCATTTTTGTCATTTTTGTCATTTTTTGTCATTTTTGTCATTTTGTCATTTTTGTCATTTTTGTCATTTTTGTCATTTTGTCATTTTTGTCATTTTTGTCATTTTTGTCATTTTTGTCATTTTTGTCATTTTTGTCATTTTTGTCATTTTTGTCATTTTTGTCATTTTTGTCATTTTTGTCATTTTTGTCATTTTTGTCATTTTTGTCATTTTTGTCATTTTTGTCATTTTTGTCATTTTTGTCATTTTTGTCATTTTTGTCATTTTTGTCATTTTTGTCATTTTTGTCATTTTTGTCATTTTTGTATTTTTGTCATTTTTGTCATTTTTGTCATTTTTTGTCATTTTTGTCATTTTTGTCATTTTTGTCATTTTTTGTCATTTTTGTCATTTTTGTCATTTTTGTCATTTTTGTCATTTTTGTCATTTTTGTCATTTTTGTCATTTTTGTCATTTTTGTCATTTTTGTCATTTTTGTCATTTTTGTCATTTTTGTCATATTGGCGTT
>NC_073693.1:316356658-316444158 GCF_029784155.1 Uranotaenia lowii
CAGATCGGCTATGTGAAAAGAAACATTCCGCCGGATGTTGCATGTAAGTTTCTTCTTCTTTGTTGATGGTTTTATTTTCAGGTAACATAAAGAGTGTCCACGATGAAATTGCTACACACAAAATTTATTTGCAAAATTAATAAATTAGAGTTTTCAACTAATTGCCATCATATTTTCGGGGATTGGAAAATAACTAAATAAATCAACGCATGTGAAAAAAATGAAGTTTTACAGCTCTTATAAAAATGGTACAAATTTCGAAACATTCAATACAAATCGTTTTTCTCAAAATTTCGAAAAACATTTCTTAATGACATTTTTACTTCATTTAAGTCATTTTTTGTCATTTTGTCATTTTTGTCATTTTTGTCATTTTTGTCATTTTTGTCATTTTTGTCATTTTTGTCATTTTTGTCATTTTTTGTCATTTTTGTCATTTTTGTCATTTTTGTCATTTTTGTCATTTTTGTCATTTTTGTCATTTTTGTCATTTTTGTCATTTTTGTCATTTTTGTCATTTTTGTCATTTTTGTCATTTTTGTCATTTTTGTCATTTTTGTCATTTTAGTCATTTTTGTCATTTTTGTCATTTTGTCATTTTTGTCATTTTTGTCATTTTTGCCATTTTTGTCATTTTTGTCATTTTTGTCGTTTTTGTCATTTTTGTCATTTTTGTCATTTTTGTCATTTTTGTCATTTTTGTCATTTTTGTCATTTTTGTCATTTTTGTCATTTTTGTCATTTTTGTCATTTTTGTCATTTTTGTCATTTTTGTCATTTTTGTCATTTTTGTCATTTTTGTCATTTTTGTCATTTTTGTCATTTTTGTCATTTTTGTCATTTTTGTCATTTTGTCATTTTTGTCATTTTTGTCATTTTTGTCATTTTTGTCATTTTTGTCATTTTTGTCATTTTTGTCATTTTTGTCATTTTTGTCATTTTTGTCATTTTTGTCATTTTTGTCATTTTTGTCATTTTTGTCATTTTTGTCATTTTTGTCATTTTTGTCATTTTTGTCATGTTTGTCATTTTCATTTTTGTCATTTTTGTCATTTTTGTCATTTTTGTCATTTTTGTCATTTTTGTCATTTTTGTCATTTTTGTCATTTTTGTCATTTTTGTCATTTTTGTCATTTTTGTCATTTTTGTCATTTTTGTCATTTTTGTCATTTTTGTCATTTTTGTCATTTTTGTCATTTTTGTCATTTTTGTCATTTTTGTCATTTTTGTCATTTTTGTCATTTTTGTCATTTTGTCATTTTTGTCATTTTTGTCATTTTTGTCATTTTTGTCATTTTTGTCATTTTTGTCATTTTTGTCATTTTTGTCATTTTTGTCATTTTTGTCATTTTTGTCATTTTTGTCATTTTTGTCATTTTTGTCATTTTTGACATTTTTGTCATTTTTGTCATTTTTGTCATTTTTGTCATTTTTGTCATTTTTGTCATTTTTGTCATTTTTGTCATTTTTGTCATTTTTGTCATTTTGTCATTTTTGTCATTTTGTCATTTTTGTCATTTTTGTCATTTTTGTCATTTTTGTCATTTTTGTCATTTTTGTCATTTTTGTCATTTTTGTCATTTTTGTCATTTTTGTCATTTTTGTCATTTTTGTCATTTTTGTCATTTTGTCATTTTTGTCATTTTTGTCATTTTTGTCATTTTTGTCATTTTTGTCATTTTTGTCATTTTTGTCATTTTTTGTCATTTTTGTCATTTTTGTCATTTTTGTCATTTTTGTCATTTTTGTCATTTTTGTCATTTTTGTCATTTTTGTCATTTTTGTCATTTTTGTCATTTTTGTCATTTTTGTCATTTTTGTCATTTTTGTCATTTTTGTCATTTTTGTCATTTTTGTCATTTTTGTCAGTTTTTTCATTTTTGTCATTTTTGTCATTTTTCCATTTTTTTCATTTTGTCATTTTTGTCATTTTTGTCATTTTTGTCATTTTTGTCATTTTTGTCATTTTTGTCATTTTTGTCATTTTTGTCATTTTTGTCATTTTTGTCATTTTGTCATTTTTGTCATTTTTGTCATTTTTGTCATTTTTGTCATTTTTGTCATTTTTGTCATTTTTGTCATTTTTGTCATTTTTGTCATTTTTGTCATTTTTGTCATTTTTGTCATTTTTGTCATTTTTGTCATTTTTGTCATTTTTGTCATTTTTGTCATTTTTGTCATTTTTGTCATTTTTGTCATTTTTGTCATTTTTGTCATTTTTGTCATTTTTGTAATTTTTGTCATTTTTGTCATTTTGTCATTTTTGTCATTTTTGTCATTTTTGTCATTTTTGTCATTTTGTCATTTTTGTCATTTTTGTCATTTTTGTCATTTTTGTCATTTTTGTCATTTTTGTCATTTTTGTCATTTTTGTCATTTTTGTCATTTTTGTCATTTTTGTCATTTTTGTCATTTTTGTCATTTTTGTCATTTTTGTCTTTTTTGTCATTTTTGTCATTTTTGTCATTTTTGTCATTTTTGTCATTTTTGTCATTTTTGTCATTTTTGTCATTTTTGTCATTTTTGTCATTTTTGTCATTTTTGTCATTTTTGTCATTTTTGTCATTTTTGTCATTTTTGTCATTTTTGTCATTTTTGTCATTTTTGTCATTTTTGTCATTTTTGTCATTTTTGTCATTTTTGTCATTTTTGTCATTTTTGTCATTTTTGTCATTTTTGTCATTTTTGTCATTTTTGTCATTTTTGTCATTTTTGTCATTTTTGTCATTTTTGTCATTTTTGTCATTTTTGTCATTTTTGTCATTTTTGTCATTTTTGTCATTTTTGTCATTTTTGTCATTTTTGTCATTTTTGTCATTTTTGTCATTTTTGTCATTTTTGTCATTTTTGTCATTTTTGTCATTTTTGTCATTTTTGTCATTTTTGTCATTTTTGTCATTTTTGTCATTTTTGTCATTTTTGTCATTTTTGTCATTTTTGTCATTTTTGTCATTTTTGTCATTTTTGTCATTTTTGTCATTTTTGTCATTTTTGTCATTTTTGTAATTTTTGTAATTTTTGTCACTTTTGTCATTTTTGCCATTTTTGTCATTTTTGTCATTTTTGTCATTTTTGTCATTTTTGTAATTTTTGTAATCTTTGTCACTTTTGGCATTTTTGACAAAATGACAAAAATGACAATAATGACAAAAATGACAAAAATGACAAAAGTGACAAAAATGACAAAAATGACAAAAATGACAAAAATGACAAAAATGACAAAAATGACAAAAATGACAAAAATGACAAAATGACAAAAATGACAAAAATGACAAAAATGACAAAAATGACAAAAATGACAAAAATGACAAAAATGACAAAAATGACAAAAATGACAAAAATGACAAAAATGACAAAAATGACAAAAATGACAAAATGACAAAAATGACAAAAATGACAAAAATGACAAAAATGACAAAAATGACAAAAATGACAGAAATGACAAAAATGACAAAAATGATTAAAAATACAAAAATTACAAAAAAAAAACAAAAATAACGAAAATTACAAAAATTACAAAGATTACAAAAATAACGAAAATTACAAAAGTTGTAAAAATAACAAAAATTTCAAAAGTTACAAAATTACAAAAATAACAAAAATTACAAAAATTACAAAAATTACAAAAATTACAAAAATTACAAAAATTACAAAAATTACAAAAATTACAAAAATTACAAAAATTACAAAAATTACAAAAATTACAAAAATTATATAAATTACAAAAATTTCAAAAATTACAAAAATTACAAAAATTACAAAAATTACAAAAATTACAAAAATTACAAAAACTACAAAATTACAAAAATTACAAAAATTACAAAAATTACAAAAATTACAAAAATTACAAAAATTACAAAAATTACAAAAATTACAAAAATTACAAAAATTACAAAAATTACAAAATTACAAAAATTACAAAAATTACAAAAATTACAAAAATTACAAAAATTACAAAAATTACAAAAATTACAAAAATTACAAAAATTACAAAAATTACAAAAATTACAAAAATTACAAAAATTACAAAAATTACAAAAATTACAAAAATTACAAAAATTACAAAAATTGCAAAAATTACAAAAAAATAAAAATTACAAAAATTACAAAAATGACAAAAATTACAAAAATGACAAAAATAACAAAAATTACAAAAATTACAAAAATTACAAAAATTACAAAAATTACAAAAATTACAAAAATGACAAAATGACAAAAATGACAAAATGACAAAAATGACAAAAATTACAAAAATTACAAAAATGACAAAAATTACAAAAATTACAAAAATTACAAAAATTACAAAAATTACAAAAATTACAAAAATTACAAAAATTTCAAAAATTTCAAAAATTACAAAAATTACAAAAATTACAAAAATTACAAAAATTACAAAAATTACAAAAATTTCAAAAATTACAAAAATTACAAAAATTACAAAAATTACAAAAATTACAAAAATTACAAAAATTACAAAAATTACAAAAATTACAAAAATTAAAAATTACAAAAATTACAAAAATTACAAAAATTACAAAAATTACAAAAATTACAAAAATTACAAAAATTACAAAAATTACAAAAATTACAAAAATTACAAAAATTACAAAAATTACAAAAATTACAAAAATTACAACAATTACAAAAATTACTAAAATTACTAAAATTAACAAAATTTCCAAAACTTCAAAAATTACGAAAATTACAAAAATGACAAAAATTATAAAAATGACAAAAATGACAAAAATGATAAAAATGACAAATATGACTAACATTTAAAAAAAAATTAAAAAAATAACAAAAAATACAAAAATGTCTAAATTGATGAATTCCCAATTATTCTGAAAACTTCTTATAAATTTTTGTTTTTTCAGTGTCTTAACCTCACCTGTTTGCTAAACATACTAAGCTTATTTCGTTGCTCTAAAAGTTCCACAGTACCTTCGTATTTCAATCGATTTAAGAGAAAGATTTTTTTTCAAATTTCAATTCCAATGTTCGATAATCCGTATGACTACTTTATCGCAAAGCAAGAAAAACAAGCGTTGTTTTCTAATGCGAGGAGCTCAATTGCTTTTCCTCCATTAATGAACGACCATTCGAGGATTTAATCCCATTATTTATCATGTGAAAAATCCCAAACACAAACAACAAACTGATACCTACTGCTGCTACAGTTATAATCGGCTTTACTAGGGCATCATCATTAAACTATAAAGCAAAAACTGGCCCCAGAGCCCAAAGTGGCCGATGTTGTTTAGTATGTAGTTTGATTAAACCGCGTGGCACTCGCCGCAATGATGTCCCCAATGGTTCTCCAATACCCTTGAATGAATCGACTCTTTCCTCTCAGCGGCAATCAAACGCCCAATTCGGCCATCTGCACCGTACAATTGTTCCGCGGTTCGATTCCGGTGAATGGTTCTAATTGATATGTGCGAGATTTCGGAATGGAGATTGTGCGTGGGTGTAGTTGGGTTCTGCGGCTTCCGATGTGTTGGTAAACCCCTCCTCATGTGGTTAGTGGCCCACACAGCTAAACCGCAACATCAGGACACAAATTTACAAATATTAACCCGCCTAATGTTCGGATGATTAGGGGGTGCCAATGAATTGGTGTCCGGATTGGGCGTTTAACGGTGTGATTTACGGCCGTAAAATTGTTGATGGCATTTTTTAAGTGTGTCCTCCCACACTCTGCGGCCATATTGGATGGGTTTGGTCCATTCGAGCTTGTCGGCGACAATAATCGGCTGAGTGCGAGGGTGGCAATCGAACGGAAATGGGCCGGACTCTGTCCGGAATGAAATTTGCATTAGGAATGTTATTATGCTGGTGATGGGCAAATAACTGGGAGCTCGGCGGAGTTTACAATAATACGATTATCTCCTACATGATGATAGGCGATGGCAAAAGTTAGTATGGCTTCAGTACGGAATTTCCGGAAGTTTAACGGAAAAGTTGTTTTCCACAATGCAACTTTGTTTTAGATTATTATATATTGGCTCTGATTTTTTCCAAACGTGATTCCTAGAAAAATGTCCATAAACATTTTCGAAAGAAACATACAACATAACGTGTGAGTAAAAAAATCCTATTAAAACGTCATCGTTAAAACCACACAAGTCCTACCCAAAAAAAATCCCTTTACCAATTATGCTGCTGCTGTCTGGGGTGTGTGGAATTTTGGTGATCACAATTTGTCACACAAATGGGTTAATGAATGCAGTACTGTAACAATGTAGTGTATAGTTGCATTCCGGCATAGCTAAATCGAATAAATTATCTCCTGATTTGTGTTGTCAGGATAAAGTGATTGAAATTATGAAATGACACTAAGCCGGAGGAGGTATAAAAAAAAACTTGGATTATTCAAACTGGAGCGTGACTTGAAACTAAAGCTATGATCATTAAGAATCCGGGCAGTAACAAAACAAAACTGTTTGTTTGGTCATAAAACGTTATATAAAAGAATTGAAGCTAAACCAAACCATTTGCCGTCGAATACAAGAAAGTACTATTGTTTACCTTGAAATCGTAGCATAACCCTGGCAAAATCATGATGTTTTACAAGAATTGACCTGGAAAAACCAATTTGTATCTAAATCCAGTTCCATGGATTGGGATCTTGGAAACTGACCAAAATTTGGATTTTGCTGGTTGTCAACCAGTCAGGCAAAAAGCTTACATTCCGGAGGTGGGATTTAGTTATTTGTTAAAACTTTATGTAGGCCTTCAACCAAAGTGGCGTTCAGGGGTCCTACTCTGATGCTTGGTTTGAATTTTGTGAGCATTCTTGAGAGTTCCCTGTACTTTTGAACCACTCCAGTCTGAGTAAACAAAAAAAACTGTTCACGAGTCTTAAAGTCGACTATAAGGAATTACCGAGGCAATTGGTCGAACTTATTATCTAAATGTTTTGATGAATAATTGAAGACAAAGTAGGTACTCTTTTTCATATTTGAGGAGTAGGCGTGGACTCGATTCGAACGCACGTGTTTTTTTCTGCGCTGATTACAAGTGAAAAGATAGTTATTGAAAGAAATACAATTTTTCGAATTATCGGGAATAGATAGTTATAGTTGTGCTTGTCAATAATATCGAGAAAAGATGTTAAGGTGGGATGTCAACTGCTCAGGAATCAAGGTTTCGGAAATTTTCTCTTAATTTGCATGTTTCAATGCAAAAATAATTGAGAACGGTTCCGGAAAAGGAAGTTGTTTCAAATGCAAGGGAACTGCAGTAATGTGAAGTCGTGAAAACAATTTTTTTCTACGGTGTGGGTGGGTTATAAAGCCTAATTAAAAGCAGAAAGGAGGAGTTCCGGAAATGCGGCTGTGAAGAAAAGTGAGCCAACCTGGCGTATGAATCATTGCCAAGAGCTGTCCCTGTTTTCACGGGTGAAAATGTGATTAGATGTGAAAAGGATGGTGGTGTTATATCATATATTATATAATATCAGTGGTTGTTTTGAAAAAAGTTATAGCCATGTCATGCTAGTGTGGGAAAATAGTTTATTTGGATTCGGGCAACCGCTATAGCAATCTCGGCAAGCTGCGATCATAAGAATTCTTAAAACTGATTTCTGGGCCGTTTTTTGAATTTTAAATACAATGAAGATAAGTATCTTTTCATCACAGAAACTCTAGTATCCTTTTAAAATGGTACGATGTAGGATGTTAAAAATGTGTAACTATTTTATTTATAATATTCATATTTCAAAATAGCTTAACTCTATCAAGGCGATTGGTGGAGGGGATTGGGCAGGGCATCGAGCGATTGTGTCATCAAGCAAGCCGGAGTATCTCGGCAAATTTTGAATATCCAGAAGGATACTTGGGAACCTTTTCGGAATTCTTTGTTTGTTTGGAACAGTTGGAAGGGAGTAGGATAAACTAAACTTGTCCCAAGCCAGTGCAGAACATCAATCTAGCTGTACGAAATTAATAGCGCCCAGGGATGAAGAGATAGACATTTGATGTCTTCAGCAACATTGTTCAGTTTTACAAGGAGCATATTCTAGTATCAAAATTTTTGCCGAAAGGTCCACCGATAGCGAGATAAAAATGCTAACTTATTTGTTTTGCAAATTAGGGCTTTGATGTCTTGGACAAAGTTGTTTATCTAATCAAAATACACAAGTTTGTTGAATATGTTAAAGTCCTGTCACATCATCCTCAGGAGTTACAGTTAAAGTAAAAAAAATCTCTTTAAAAAACAGTTTTTTGAACCTGACGCGTTGTAGATTGGATAAAATGGTTCGCTGTCTTTGAAACAAAGTTGTAACAATCCACGATCTACAATTGTTTCATACATTATGATGGGTTTAGAAGTTGCTGAAGCTCTATAGAAAGCATTTAGTGTATTTTATTGGCAATTTCGGAAGGCTCGTCCATCGAAAAGTGCACATTTTCGCAACATCTCCTTTTTTGTGATTATTTTTTATGATAATCGAAAACATTTCCATCTGAAATTAGCGCGGAAATCGGTGGAACTAGTAGAAATTTGAATGATTGAAAATACACATTTTATGTAAAAATTACCTATTTTACTTATAGAAAAAACGTTAAAAAATTTAATTCATTAATAAAATGTTGCAGTTTTCTTTTATATATTTTGTTTTATTAAAAGGCATTTAAATTCGATTAAAACTTATGACTCAGAGAAAAGACAAAAGCGAATTGCTTGTAACATTGGTTACTTGGATACAGTACTTGGAACCTAGGGTCTAACGGGTAAAAACACACTGTTTTCACGATTTTTTTTCTAGAGCTATCGTTTAAACAAATGTATTCAAATTTTTTTTGCATTATATAAAGCATTGTTTAAAGAACATTTAGTAATTTTTTCGTAGAAAAATATTGAAAAATGAGCCGGTGACGGAGCACTTTCGAGGATGCCTTTTAGAAAACAGGATTTGCGGTGGACACTGTATCTCAGCACAGAATCATCTGAAGTCAAAAAATCAGACCAAAATATTTTTAAATAGATGTTTTTCTGGACCCCAACGTTTTTATTTAACTTAAACATTTTTTTGTGAAATTTTTGTGGCTGTTTGAAACTACGATTTTTTACGAAAAAAACCGCCATTTTTTATCTGTAAAATCTCCCCAAAGTAAAAAAAAACAGAAAAACGTTGGTGTCTGGTATTTTATATGTAGAAAATATGTTCCAAATTTGAAAAGAATCGGATAAGTAGTTTTCAAATGACGATGTCCACGGACTTTAAAAATCTGCTTTCAAGAAAAACGCGTTTGAAGTTTCTGCTCTTGCTTTCTTGCAGAATTAGATAGGAGGAGATAAAGGCCTATAATTTCTACAGTTTTGCTTCAATTGACTTGAAAATTTGTCACAACATTCTTGAAATGTTTCACAATAAGAAAATTAAAAAAACGATTTTTTTAAGTGTTAGACCCTACCCCCCCTTAAATAACTACACATTATATTAGCAATAGCTATTTGTCACTTTCCACTTCTTATAATCCCTACCCGGGAAAGAGCTCATTTCTCAATTAGTAAAATGCGATTACGATTCATTAGCCAACACTGCAATGTAACTGCTAACCGCAGAATGAGTAGGTTCAGTTTAAAATGGCATGATGTAAACACTCTAAGAAAATTTTACGTGGTGAGCCGTAAAAAGTTCAATTGTAATTGTAATTGTAATTGTAATTGTGTTTTTTATTTACAAACCTTTTTACGTACAAGTGAGTACCAGTGATAACATTTTTTGTAAGTTCTTTCTGTTTTTGAAGGCCCTTACTGTGAAAACAACTTCGAAGCATGTAAAATTTAAGATCAGTCTTAGCGACGTCCTGTTTTGGTAAATATCAAAACATTCAATTTGTTTGCGTCGCAAGAACTTTACGAACGGCAGAATTGCTTCGAACCATTTTGTTGCTTTAGGCAAGTTTATAAGAAAATAAGCTCTACGACGTTTATGTTTTTATCAAAGTCTTTCTATTTTTAGATTGTTGATGTCCACCACCAGCCCGATTTACTTCATCATCGAATCCAAAGATTGGAATCGACGTGTTATACCTATAATAGGGAATCCGCAGCCTGATGCAATTGAATTCCGGTTAAAGCTATGGGCTTTAAAATAAAGCACATCGACTTTATTAGGTAATATTTCCTTTTGTTCTGGAAAAACTACAAACTACAACTAATTTCAATATCCATCTTTTCGATCCATTAAGATATTCACTTCATGTTCGGCCAGCATGTTTTACCCCATGGACATCAGATCAAGTGAACGAACCAGAGATATCGATATGGCTTAAAAATTTGGCTTCCATGTCCTCCATTATTACACAGCCATTCAACAGAAATCCCGGAGAAAAACGAATGAAAATAGCTGGATTTTTTTTTTACCAACCGAAGGGGAAAAGCGAAATAAGAATCGCGAGATCTCGATGATATTATTATATCGTTCATTCTTAGTAAACTTCCTTTTGAATGTATGTATTTTAAAGAATTCCTTGTTTTTAAATTTAAATTTGTCTTTAATTAGAATTTTTTCTACTGTATGTGGTTCTTCTACTCTATGTAATTTTAACATACTTGGCTTCCTGCACTTACGGTTTGTTTTGACTTCTTTTCACTTACTTTTGTGTATGATTTTCTTAGCGTGAACATTTGTACCTTGTTTACAATCATCGACCAATACAATCGGAGAACCAAAACAATGTCAAAGGTGATGGAGAGTATTGTCGAAATAAGAGATATCTGTACCAACACGTGAAAAGGATCTATCTCCAAAAGTAAACAAAACCCATTTTCAGCACCTCATGATAGGCCAACAGTTGCTCTACTTAACGGTAAAACCCTTTTGAGAAAATAATATTCCGTTACATTGAAAACTCAATTTGAGTAAAGGATCTATAAACATTCTAAAACCAGAACTGCCATTACATGGATATACATCCTTTACTCCGAAACAATTTTTCGGTACTACTCCGCAAACAAACTCAAAATAATCAATTTGACTCTTTATTCAACATAAAAACATATAGTTGCAAATGAATGCGAGCTTATAACTAAAGCTAAAAATAAAAAAATAGCAAAGGGTGTATAAACACGGGAGATAAAATAATACGTGAGCAAGGTTCTATCTACGATAGCGCGTTGTTTTTTCATGAAAATTGATATTCATCTACTCTAACACATAGAAAATGCTTCTAAAAATCGTTTGTCTTGCATAAAAAGCAAAAATTTCTAGTACTTTTAATTAGGGATTTAATATAGGTTGTAGTTTTGGAGATTGATCCTTTTTATGTGTTGGTAAAGATTTAACACTTTATTCAACATAAAAACATAGTTGCAAATGAACGCGAGCTTAAAATTGCAGCTATAAATGAGAAAATAGCAAAGGGTGTATAAACAGGTTAGACAAAATATTACGTGAGCAAGGTTCTATCTACGACAGCGCGTTGTATTTTCATGAAAATGGATATCCCTCTATTCTAACATGATGCTTCTAATGCTTCTGGATGCTTCTAAAAATCGTTTGTCTTTCATAACAAGTAAAGATTTCAAGTGATTTTTAATTAGCGATTAAAAATTGGTTGTATTTTTTTCAAACGCGTTTTTCTCGATTCGCCATATATGGAGATACATCCTTTTCACGTGTTGGTACAGATATCAAAAAAAAAGATCATAAATAAGCCGTAAATATTATAAATTTCACGAAAATGATACTACGGCTCACCGGCAGGACTTGAACCCGCTATTTCCGCTTCAGTACAACGGTGCATTAGCCAGTTACACCACGGTGAACGTGACGAAATAGGCTCCAGTATGTGTACATGTCGTAAAGAGCAACACCTTCCTGTGTAATTGGTCTGCTCGGAACCTTGAGCAGCACTGATTGCTTCTTCATATGACCGTTAGTGGCGGCAAATCCGAAGCAATCGACCATATGCTCGCACGGCTAAAATCCCGAGCCAATGGGTGGTGATCAGAGATGCCAATGTGCCTGATTTTTCAGGATTTGCCTGGTTTTTCGAGGCTCAGTCTGATGATCTGATAAGCCATTGGATTTTCCTGATTTTTTAAACTAAGCCTGATTTTGCCTGAGCCTATTTTCTCACGTTGACCGTGGTGTCATTTGCTAACGCGCCGTTGAACTCCGATCAAATTTTATCAAAACTCAAATTATTTTACAACAATTAAGAAAAGAAAACTAAAAAATATTTTCCATCGAATCACATCAGCAATGTTTTAATAAAATTTTTCGATTCCAGAAAATCATTCTTGATTATTTTTATGGAACTTGCTCAAGAAAATTAGTTTTTGGTCGCGAATATAACCAAAAATTAAAAATTGTGTATAAATCCGGGAAAAGTCTGAGCTCTTTTACAGCGGTCTCATCCTAACCATCGATTTTGTTGATTATTCGAAAAATACGTTCAAATTATCAATTGATGTAAAACTGGCGGTAAATTGTTGTTTAATGTTAAACTGAAGATTTATTAAATTTAAAATATCCGATCAAAGTGCCCTCATCGTTATTTTTTTTTTTTTTGACAAATCGCCCTCCTCTCAGAGCAAGTTCACTGATGTTAGGAAAAAGTGGTATAAATTTTGACATTTTGAAAATTTTATTTCGCAAAAATGTATTCAAGATCTTTGGGCGTTGTATTTTTTACAGCACTGTTTATATTTCAGTCGCATCACAGCATGCGAAACTACAACACGTGTTGTTAAAAAACTTGAAGGCTACAAATCTTGAAAATGTTTTTGCATGGAAAATTTTCAAAATGTGCTAAATGTGACAAAATTTCTACCACTTTTTCCCAACACCAGTGAACTTGCTCTCTAGGTGCTGTTCAGTAAGATGTTAATAGATGTATTTCAGATTTTAGAGTGCGGTTTTCTTTGTATACAGATCAATTATAAAAATGATATATAGATCTTCTCTTTTGTTTAGTCCTATATTATCATAAAAACGTATAATAATTTCAACATTCGATCGGGTTTGAGTAAAAAGCATGCCTGAGAATTGAATCGTTTCACAAAATTTCACAATCAAATTAGTTTGAGATCTTTTTTCTAATCTTATTCCAACATTTTCTGTTGGATTTTATGATTTTGATCGTTACAGGCATTGACAGGAAGCGTTAAAGCAAAGAAACACGTTGGAGGTTGCACGGCTTTCAATATGCCGGAGTGCGCCAATAATTCATTTCACTTCGCGATTTCAAAATCAAATATCTCAAAAAATAGTTTTAAAAGTGACAAATTTGTGATAGAAAATAAACTCACAGGCGTAAGTTTATCATGTGGAGTAGCTAATTAAAGTGGAAAGTGATTTTTCGGCTCTAAACCATGCATTCATGAATTAAGACTGATCATAGGGATACGACGGAGGATGGTGCACCTACCCTAGAAGATAAAAAAACGAAACACATGTTGCAATGTATTCGGGTGTTCAGCTAATGTATTCTGCATACTTGGTCATTTTCTTTAGCAGGTGCATATTCCCCCGAAATACCCTATACGAGAAACGAAACCTACATTTTTTATGAAAACACACTCTCTAACTTTAACCTTTTTGAAACAAATTCACAATCAATAAAACTTAGTATGCTTTGCCATTTTTTATATAGCACTAGCTGATTTTACCCGGCTATGCTCGGGTTCACATAAAACATAAATCAAAATGAGTCGTTTGACTTTTAGAATTTTTATATTAAACTATATCATTATAAGCATTTTGCCCATCTTTGGCCATTGTTCAGTTTTTTATTGAGATTATTCACTGTGTTTATCGTTTTCATATTATAGAAAAACTTAAAGGTATGAGCTTTTAATTAAAAGACATACAAAATAATTTCCCTTGAAAGCTTATTCATCACGATAAACATTTTTTTTTTCATCCACCATTTTTTAGGAAGCTTGAAAAGATTTGGACTTTTATTTGTTATTTTCAAATGATCAAATTGTTTTGATATCTAATAAAAATCTCTTTTGGATATCATTCCACTTTTCAAGACGGATGATCTCCCTGTACAATGGTATATTAGACCTTTATCTACTTTGAAATTTCTAAACAAACATCCGAATCTGGTTAAACCATGTTGAAGACTCACATTGCATGTTTTAAACTATTTGTTTACTTTTTTCGCTTTTTAATTTCACACTATTTTATGAGTACTTGGTCTTAAATGTGAAAGTGCCACATTTAGTTTTTTGAAGTTTTTGAAAACAAACCACCTCTGAACCGAAGTAACCATTCTAATTTTCTATGTGAGTTACATTTCAATCTTCCTATTCTTGGACATTCATCCCATTAATGCTTGTGAAGTGTGATCAATTTTAAAGTTCATTGGTTTAAATTCGCAGTACTAAACGGTTCTACTATAAGTTTTATCTAAATTGGATGGTAGAATTGAACAAATTGACTCAAAAGTTATAAATTGGCCAAAGAAATAGAATTTCATTAAACTGAAAACCTCAGATTTAATTAATTAAAAGTTTCATGTAATGGATTTGTTTCCAACGGAACCAAAAGTTTTTCCAGATAATACACGATCAATTTTCTAATCCCCCGTTAAAATTCCCCGACGGCTATAAAAGCGTTGAAATCGAGGCCTTCAACTTATAACTCTGAATCTTATTATTTTATTCTTTCTCTATGAGAGATTCTAAAAATTCGACAATAGTTGGTTCATTAAAGCTGAAATTTATGAAAATCTGTTCATTCAGCTGAAGAAGTCAATTCACTGTTCACTGTTCAGTTCACTGTATATTTATGTAGACTCTTAAAGCACCCCAGCGGCGGAAGGGAGCACTTTGAGAATCACTACAATTCTATTCAATATATTTGTAACAGGCTAGTTGTATTTTCAATCCAAAATGAAGGCTCATTATTGCATTCAAATATCTCCTACCAGTACCACGTGCTTAGAACAGAAGAAGGACTACAAATACCCGCCAAAATTCCCCCTTTCAAATTTTCAATGATCAGCAAGCTTTGATTTGCTTTCCAGTATACTTGAACTTTGAATGGTCGTTGCTAATGCTCGGCCCATAATGATGGTGAAAAAAAAACCCCGCCAAAGGAAACGAAAAACGGCTGCCAAAATGGGTGCCATGACTTTTGGTTCGTGGGAATAAAATAGAACGTTGTATGGGAGGGTCCCTTTTCTTAAGAGGGAGGGGCTCAGAACTATTACTAAAACCTTACCCTGATTCAACTACATCTCTGTACCAAATTTCAGGCTGATCGGTTCAGCGGTGTGGATTTGTATAAGGTGCATACAAACAAACAAACATATATAGTCCAACTCATCTTTATATATTAGATTTTCATGTATTTTCCGTACGGAAGCAGTAGCAAAATTCATAAACAAACAAAATCGTTGCCGTGACGATGCATTAAAATTATTGAAAACATATTTTTCAATTCGAGATTTAAGTCATCTTCACATTCTTATTATTAGACAATGGATTCATCAAACTGTTGATCTAAAATTTTGTGGTAAAAAATTTGAGTTGAACCGTTCATACACGACAGTTCAAGCTATTGAACTTACTTTTCCAAAAATCTAATTCAAAATAAAAGTGGCATCATTTTGATTGATTTCTCAGATGCAACAAACTAAAGCCAATATAAATAGTAAACCAAAGTTTTCTACAACATGAATAAACGAGTGAGCTCTAGAGAATTTAGCAAAATTCTCTGCTGAAAATCCTCGTTGCAGCCATCCATGTTTGGGAATCAGCATATAATTTAATGTGACGAATTATTATGCAGAAGGATACTAAAAACCATCTTATTTACATAAATCTACATTTAACTTATTTTTTTTTTAAATTTCCTATAGTTTGTGTTTCATTCCAAAATGTTCACAAATAACTGATTCTAAAAACTACAATAAAATGTGAAAGGATCACGCTTAGAACTCATAAGTTTGAAGTTCTCTTGATATAGAGCCTAATCATACCTCCATTTTCAACTATACCTACTTATGGAAACATAACATTTGCCATCGTCCAGCCTATCGCACGTTGATCTGAGGCTATAAATCGCACTTATTTATCCAAATTATTGCAGCTCCCACAACGACGGAAAACAAACCCTCTTTTCGGACGAAGACATAAAGCATTACGGGGACTGCTCTGCAACGAAAAGAGCAAAGTTTTCACAGGATAAAACATGAAGTAGGTAGTAAATCGCCTCAAGAAACAATACCGAAACCGGTAGAGGAAAACATTAGTCAGTCATTCAGCAGCAGCAGCACAAGAACACAACTCGGCAGAAGGAAAAACAAAACTATGCAATTGTGCAGATAATTTTGGGGCGCACATGTAATTTGCATTTGTTTGTCGAACGACTACTCCTACATAGCATCACCATCAGCACCCCAGGCTTAGGGATTCATGAGAGTTTCTTCCCCTCCCACACGGATCCTTTTCGCAGCACTCATTCATTCAACGTGTCCTGTTTGGCCGGGCCAATGAATGAGCTGGACCAATATAATCCAATTTAGTTTTCCTTTGCTGTGCAGCGCCGTAAAGAGGCCCCAATGATCACAACAATAAAACCTCATGTTCGCCACTTTCTGGGAAGTGAGGCTCGTGATATTGTACTCGAGAAGACTTGAGGCACTGCTAGATAGGAAGTGTTGCCAATAATTACATGTTTCAGAAAATGCGTGATCAAGTATATCGTTTGATTGGCTATTGTAATCATTAATTTCTAATTTCAAGAAATTCCATGAAATAAAAAAATTTAAACTTGCATCACCACTTTCCGCAGCTTGTAGAAGGAGTCATTATTTAGCTTTACTGACGTATCCGGCACGACAAACAGGCCTCAGTTCCTCCAGAATCCTTCAGCTCCAGCCACTTCGCCATGATCCACATTAAAAACCCAGCAGCAAAAATCTCCTTGAAGCCCCGTAAAGCGCCAACAAAATTCACATCTCATCGGAAGGTGTTTCCGTGAAGAACCTTCAACCTACTTTTCTCTTTCAAAAAAGCCCAGTAAATTCCCTGGATAGAGTGCTGCCGGAAAAGCGTGTCTATGTGTGTGTGAGAGCGATTCTTCTACAAAACAACACTCAATGAAGTCCTTTTTATTACACCAACTTACCCGTCCATGTTGTTTGTACCGGAAGCCGGAGCAAATAAATAATTAAAGTGCATTTAAATCATTTGTTTGGCATGAATGGCTAAACATGAGTTCTCGGCAAATGGGCGTCGTCGTTGGGAAATGTATGAGTTGAGTTAGGAAAAAGAAGAGAAAAAACCTCTGAGAAACAACTGAATGGTCCCTTTGTAATACACATACTTGGTCAGAGCGTAATAGTGTTGAAAAGCTGGTGTCAACAGAAAGAAAGGAAGTGGGAGGAAGGCGTTTTCCGGCTGCAGTTTACTGGAAAGCCACAATTACACACCTTTGTTTCACATTATGGTTTGCTGCAAATAATTGGTGACAGGAATGATTGCAAGGGCTTAAATTTTCAGATCGGGTTTGGTTTGTGGTTATGGTTTGAGAGTACAGAAAGCTATTAACTACAAACGATTGTGGAAATTACCATAGCGATAAGTATAGCATGTAGTTAAATTTACAACAAAAACCATATCACATAAGTAGAAAATCAAAACTAATCGTAGTTTTTTCTCCAAAAATTAAAGAAACGTTCTATCCAAAAAACCTGTATATGAAGACTTATACTGAAAAGAAATGTAGGGGAGGGTAAGGTAACGTGAGTCACTTCAAATATCTCAGCTGTGTGTTGAGATCAAAATCTCAATCCAACTGTCATCGTCTTCGCTTTGCGTAAGCATGTTTTTCTATATGTTGTTGACTTATGTACGTATCATATGCTTCTTTTATTTAACTAGCCTAGAAAAATGTTCTTACATAATTAAACAAGCACTTGTAAAATGGCATCCATGGGAGACGTAAAGTACAAAACAAAAATATGCTCATACACTTATGATCTTAGTTTTTGTCATGTTCTTTCACGTAGAAAAGGATTTTTTGTTGAAACATCAATAAGTCACACAAACGCAACCTATATATGAAATTAGGCCGAAACATTCGCGAGCCAGGTTTTGGAACTATTCGATCATACACAACTCTCTTTTTTATTTTCTCATCTGAAATTGCTTTGAAATAACTAAGTGAATAATGGAATTTCAGTTTTTGGTCAACTTATAAACTTTGCACGTTATCTAGTCAATTTGGATTTGGTGGTTCACGTTTCCCCGCAGTTTTTCAAAATAAAAAATAAATACTTTTTTAAAGAGTCAGAACTCAGGAAATTAATGTATTTAAAAAATTATAAAAAATGCCTTATGATACCTTGAAAATGTAGAAAACCATTGCATTTTTTTTCTTTTTTTCTTTTATAATAAAGAAGTTATGAAACAAAGAAAAAAAGTATACCTACTCTCCCTTACTGCTAAAGTTTTTGAGGAAGAGTTCGAAATGCTCTTTTAAAACAACAAAGCATAAATTAAGAAGTTTGTTCAAAGCTTTTATCATGCAAGTTTAAAAAAGTCACGCACTGCTTGATTTGAAAACCGTAATAAAATTAGGTGACAGTTGTCGATCGATATGTCAAAACAGGGCTCGTTCAGGCTAGATTGCATATTCCCATTTTAACACATTTTTGATAAGTCATGTGTTGAGTTCAATTAAAATAAAGGTACTAAAAGATTTTACAAAACTACAAACGACCGGAAGTGCTACGAATATCCCTAGAACATGAATATTGTGAAAAATGGCCAAATCAGTAGATGAAAAAAAATTGTTGCTTGACGTCATCATAGATCCAAGCTGGCGGCTTCCGCTTTTCATTTCAAAAATTAAAATGAGTGAAAATCTCATAAAACATCCACAATATGTGAAAGTCCAAGATGGTTCCATCCGCTCAACTTGGCAATGACTGAAAAACGCATAAAACCCCCGGAATATGATTATTAGTAGCAAGTACAAGTTGAGTTTCGCTTTTTGACACCATCATGAAATACTGTCTTTTGAAACCTGTTTATAACTGATTTAAAAGCTTGAAAGCTCCATAATATGGGTATTGGGTGAAACCCTTTAAAAAAAAACAAGAAGAAGTCGAATTCGCGGCTTTCGCTTAAGTTTAAAATGCTGTAAACCATTGAAAATCATATGTAAGCTGCAGAATATGGGTATTGGGTGAAAAGGCTATACAATAAGAAATCGTATTTTGTAATCCGACGCTCCCTTGAAATCCAAGATGGCGGCACCGGCTTTCCTTTTCAAACCTGTAAATTAGTGAAAGTAAGCTTTAATTGGGCATGCTCTTTAAAAATGCATTCCGATGATTTACATGTTAAACATGGGCCTAAAAATATTAAATATATCAAGCATCCAGAAGGTGGTGAAGGCTGGTCGGATACGCTGGGCGGGACATGTTGCGAGAATGCCGGACGACTGTCCTGCAAAACAGGTGTTCGCTACGAATCCGGTAGGAACAAGACAAGCGGGGGCGCAACGAGCGAGGTGGTTAGACCAAGTGGAGCGTGATTTGGCAAACGTGGGGTACCCGAGAAATTGCAGAATGGTTGCCATGGACCGAGTGAATTTTAGGAATTATGTTCGTCAAGTTATGTCGTGAGACGGAGTGCTCTGTCGTACGTTTCTTGGTTGGAAATTTTCTATTGATAGTAGTTCACGTTTGTTTGTCACGACCAGGCGCGGTCCTATGGGGGGGGTGATCGGGGTGATCACCCCCCCCCCCCCAAGCGGCAAAAATCCGTTACGAAATACTCGCAAAAGCTCGAATTTCTATAAAAAGTTGGAACTTTTCTTAGTAGATGTGTTTTCCAATTTTAAAAATTTTCCACTCCGTGGGGGTGTTTATTCAACAAAAAAGTTAATTTATCACTTAAAAGGCTCAATATTCAAAAAAAATCGGTCGACCAGACTCAAGCAGCTGTAACTTAGTATTCCCTGGACTGAATTATACCAAATAACTTTTGTTGATAAGTTACTCAACAAATGTGTGTTGTTGAGTGATGATTTGGAATTTGCTATTAATAAAATGTAGGTACAACTTTTTTTTAAATTGTCACTAATTTCCATCATTTGCCGCAATTAACACGAACAAATTTAAGTATTTAATTCAAATTCAGAGCTTCTGAATTCTTGATTTTGTTTTGAATTTTAATGAAATGAAAAATTTGGAAAAGTCATACAAGGGGGTGAAAATGGTTATAACACTGAAATAAGGCTATGATCGTTTAGTATCCGGGCAGTTAGAAACGTGTGTATTTTAAAAACTATTCATTTGATCAATAAACTGTTTATGGAGGAAATTAAGGTCTTAATATGACATTTAATGTAAAAATATAAAAAAATATTTATCAATGATTTCAAGAAATACTCTAACATTTTCATGAAAACTCTTTTTTATCTTTGCACACTTTTTCAGTCATGAATTGATTTATTTTTTTTTACCACAGAAGCAAAACCTTTGCAAAATCGTAATATTTTACACAAACTCACCTAGAAATGGCAATTGGAATCTGGTTGAAACCTTTTCATGAGTAGCTATCTCGAAGAATTTGATCTTTTAAATCCGGTGTTAACGAATTTTTTTTTGTCCATCGGAACACATCTGTCATATTGCGTAAAAACCGGATGCACAGATTGCGATCTTTGGAACTGATCATTATTAGTTGTTTACTTGGTGTCTACTAGTCAGGCAACACTTTTTGCCTGCCGGAAATGGATTTTTTGCATTATTTAAGGAGTCTGCATTCAGTTATCCCTAATAACCATAGACTTTTTACCATATTTAAGATCAAGAGTTGCACTCCGATGGTTGGTTTGAACTTCGTGTGGATCCTAGAGTGGCTCCTTATACTTCTTAACCATTTGATCCGAAAAGAAATCAGGAAAAAATCAACAGCTCCTGAGCTTTCAAGTCAACGATGAAGAATTTTCGAGGCGCAAAATGCGTAAAAGGAGCAAATTTGTGCAAAATTATTTTTACCATGTCTTTTTGCATCGTAAATATCTCAAACACACGTTAACTTAAAAATCTATCAAAAATAGGTAAGATAGTCCTTTTCATAACCAACACAACGCTTTTAAATTTTTGCATGTCCGAGCTCTATTAACGTAGCTATCACCGAAATAAAGTGCCAGGATACTAAATGATCATAGCCTTATTTTAAAATATTTGTTCTGCTTTCATCATACATTTATTGCCTTCAATTGCAAAATAAAAAATCAGCTTCTGAATCACAGTAAAGATTCTCTTTCGCGAGAATTTTTCACCTTCAATGAATCCACCATTCAAATATGAATTATAAACTTAAAATTAATAACCTATATTATGAAATTCAAAAACAAACATTTAAATTTTAGATCTGATTTTATTTAATTCTGTTTGAACTGTATCACATGTATCGGTATGAATTTTGAAAATACAAGGCTCATTGGAGAAATTTGTGCACTTTTTAGCAAAAGTGTAAAATATCAAAAAAAAATTAAAAAAGGTATTAACTTAATGATCAATTTTCATAAAGACTGTGAGTAATTTACCATGAGAAAAAAATTATAGGGGAGATGAGGGCATAACGAGCACCCGAGGCATAATGAGAACTACGCTTTTCTACGAAAGTGCGTATTTTCTTAAATAAATTTTCATGAGGATTTGTTTCGTACTTCCTATAGTATTAATTTTTTACAAAAAAAGGAATCTCCTTATCATCTTTACAGAGATATTTAAAAAAAACTAGCTTGGTTCTCAAGTTACGAAAATATTATAATTTTTGAGCATCACGAAATAAGCTCTTATGATCTTAAAATAACCTTGATCTATAATGTAAATACGCACTGCAACATGATGTACACATTGTTTCTCAATTTTTACCATCATAAAATTTTTGATTTTTCACTTTTATCAACTTTAAAACACGTTTTCACTTAAATTTGTTGACTAGGGGCATATAGAGCACCATATTATCGAGGCATAATGAGCATTTTCTGCCGTAGAATCTAGCAGCGATTTATAGAGCCAAACTTTGATTAGTTTTCATCCGACGATTTAGCCTATTGGTAAGGTGTCGGAGAGGTAATCAAAAGACTAGAGTTAGATTTCTGTTCGAGGTGATTTTTTTCCATTCACAATTCATGATCGATTTTTTTATTGTTACATTATACGGCTAGTAGCATCATCCTCCGAACAAAGCACTTAATGTTTGAGCGTGCGTGAATTGTTTGTATTCTACAAACAGATCTAGATTATTTTGTTATTGCTTTGTTTGATGAATCTACGACTCACCTGACTTCATCGAATTGAATTTGCTGCTAGATTCCCCGGCAAAAACGCACATCTTGCTCTGATTAATGGTGCTCATACTGCCTCAGGGGGGGTTCTCATTATGCCTCCACAGTGGCTGGTTTTCAGCTTTTGGCAAAATTTTTTCAAATGCATTTTTTAACGTTTTCATCTAGTTTTTCACGTTTCAGCCCGTTAGGGAATAGGCTTTTCAAGTGTCTGAACACGAAACAATAATGTAACCTCCATATTATAGCTGTTTTCTATGGTTAAATAACCGTTTTCCTTAAGGTGGCCATTATGCCCCCATCTCCCCTACAAGTAAGTATCTTTCCCCATTTTGTAAAACACGAAGATTATCTTGAAGAAATCTGTATTGTTTTTTTCCGGGAATTTGTTACTTTTTAGCATTCTTCCCTCTGACCTGCATCGTTGAATGAATAAAGGATAATGAACAGATTTTACATATTTTTTGTAGTTCAGGTTTGTTACTTCATCAATTATCATTGATCGATTTCGCTCTGAACTGCTAAGTTTTAAAATTACTCAATGTCGGAAAATAAAAAGGGAAAAAACAGACAAAAAAATCAAGTTTGGGACGCAAAAAGCTTTCAAAATCAGTTTGCCACGGTTTTAATTTTTCCCTTGTGAATTAAAACTATCCCCTTATCATTCCACTATTTTTTCGGCAACAAGGCATTCTATCATGCAAAACAGTCAGAAGATCTTTTAATGATTTTTAACACTCCTGGATTTCTAGATCTACAGCAATTATGTCACCGATACTGCTTTCAGCTCATCTACACAGTAATATTGAAATTTTAATTTGAAATTTAGCTTAAGGTTTGATATTCTAAATCTGAAAGCTTGGCTATTTCAATAGCAAATAATAGAGACTGTTCACTAAAGAAGAGTATTAACATTCAGAATTAACCCTTCATTTCATAATTTTCATTATAATTCAAAATTATTTAAAAAATTGGAAATTATGTGAAGGTGAACAAAGGTTAATCACTTTTCTTTGTAATTTATTTATTACAATACAATTAAAATTTTAAATTTTGAATGAAAACTTTAAATTCAAGAGCAAATCAAATAAAATTCGGTTCCAGAATTTAGAAACTGATTTTGATAATCGGTTTTTTCTACTTAATTTATATTTAAAGTGTTGATTTTATAAATTGTGTTTTGAAATTTGAAAATTATTATACTAAATTTCCAAATCACGATTCAGTCAAATACCCCAATGAAGAATTAAATGCCCGTTATTTATGTTTGTTAATTTGTTTATAAATTATAATATACCAGAGCGCTAATATTTAGAAGCTCAGGAAAAAAATTAAGATAACGAGAAATTAAAGAGCTCCTAAAGTGACAATTCTAAAATCCCAGATATACCTACAAATAAAAAAAAATATCAACATTTTTTCGCAGTGGTTATTGTAGATTCGCTGGTTGTTTTATAAAGGGATAACTACCCCCCCCCCTCCCTCTCGTAACCCCTCTCTTCACCTTTCGCTAACACAAATGATTGTTTTTTTTTCAACATATATTAACACTAAACGTACCGGAGGCGGTCAAATGACGGTTTTTAAACTTTGAAGGATGATTACGCCTTATATAATTTTTTTTTCGCCAAATTAACGACAGGACTATTTTTACTTTCAAAATGCAAGTACTTTTGCGTTTTTAAATTTTTTCTAAGTATTGTGGTTTTCGAATAACGCATGTGGTATACCTATTCATACCGCGAGCGGTCAAATGACGGTTTTCACTGTTTTCGTTAAAACTTTCTTGTTTCTCAACCGATTTCTTTAAAATTTATAGTTTTGAAAAGCCTATAACGTGACTCAAATATGTTTTTCAGACAGTTTTCAGCTACAATCAATTATTTCAAAGTTATTTTAAGTCCAAGAATTTTTTTATGAAAAAACATGCTTCAGGAAAAATGCTATAAATCAGTTATTTAGTGCTCGAAAAAAATTTCACTTAGTGCCTGAGAAAGCTGAAGTTAGAAGCTGTATACTGCACATACGGAAATTTTTATCAAATTTTTTTTAAGGTCATGCCCACAAAAAACGTAAAAAATTTGTGTAAAACCCGTATTTTTCAATCAATCAACCGCCAAAGCTTTTCCTGTTACAGTAAAATTTCAAAAAATAAATTAGAAAGTTGACGTAATTTGTCACATTTCGGCATCTTTAGATTTTGTAAAATACGAAATACATAATTTCTGACGAATTTTCAAAGGTAGCTGTTTTTCGAACTTTTTATCTATTTGGATTTTCTAAGACAATTCCTACACCTAAGCTCAGCTTTGCACTAGATTTTCAGTATGTTAACGTAAGGTTTAGGCAATAAAACTATATGCAAAAGAAAGCTAATTTCATACCAGTTCTAGTGGTGTAACTGCATTGGCGGTGCAATGCTTAGCAAAAATATGATAAATAAAACAGTGAAGTAGTTTCTGAATTTTGAAAAGTCAGCACAAATTCTTGCTTGGCAGACGGGCGCAGTGGGTGGTAATATTTCAAAGCTATTTTGCACACGAAGACGGGTGAAAGGAAGCGAAAAAATAAACGAGCATTCGCTCAAATTTTCTGGTTTTACTTTCAGAAATATATTGATTATATTTTTGTCAAGCATCGCACCGCCAATGTAGTTACATCACAAGAACCGGTATGAAATTTTCTTTCTTTTGCATATAATTTTTTTGCCTAAACCTTACGATAACATACTCAAAATCCAGTGCAAAGCTGAATTTAGTGTAGGAATTGTATCAAAAATCCGAATTGATGAAATGTTTGAAAAACAGCTACCTTTGAAAATTCGTCATCAATTATGTATTTCTGTATTGGAATGATCGTTGTATTGGAACAAGGGTAAGTTTTTCGAACAAATACATGGAGTACCAATGGGAAGCCCGTTATCAGCATCGGTGGCGAACCTGCTAATGGAGAGAGTCGAGCGAGAAAGTATCGAACAACTAAAAACTGAAAACGTTCCTCTCACATTTTACAGGCGCTACGTTGACGACTGTTTTGTTGTGGGTGATGAAAATCATATACCTGTGGTTCTGGAAACCTTCAACCAGACTCTTTCAAGCATTAATTTCACCCTCGAGAAAGAAAACAATAAATCTATACGTTTCTTAGACCTAACATTATCGAGAGAACAAAACAAAATTAACAAAATTTGGTACCCAAAACAAATAAATGGACGCTACTTGGATTACGGATCTGAAAGCCCATTTACCCCCAAACAAAACACCTCCATAGCGCTAATAGATCGAGCTCTGAAGTTAAGTGACGTTGAGAAACGCAAAGACACAATCGAAATAGTCAAAAACATTCTCCGTACAAATAACTACCCAGAAGCCGTGATCAACAACACACTAAAGAAACGGGTACACGCACTGTACAACACGTTCCAGCAGGAAGAACGAGACCAAGGGAAATTTGTCTCGTTGCCGTACATTCCATGCCTGAGTGAAAAGGTCAGCAAAATACTGCGCCAAAATTCGATCGTTGCAGCACACAAACCTTGTGATAAAATTAAATCGAACCTTTTCACACAACTGAAAGACAAAATACCCCAAAACATGCAAACAGGAGTGGTTTACTCTGTCCCATGCGGCTCTTGCCCCCGGGAATACATCGGGCAAACGAGTCAACCACTAAAAAAACGACTCAAACAACACGAAAGCAACACACAGAGCAAACCTACGGCATCGGGCCTAACAAAACATGCTACACAAAACGCACACGCATTTGATTTCGAACACGCTTCTATCTTGGAGAAAATCAGTCACGAAGGCCGAAGGAAAACAGCTGAGACAATACACGTGAAACTTCTCCAAGAACGGGCTGTAAACCTACAGCGCGACTCGGAGGAGATTTCATGTGTGTACGACGGACTGCTACAGAAGCTTCGAGAATGCTGAGTGAAACGCAAACCAGCAAAACCACCACCAAGAAACACTGCGCCAACAGCTGATCGAGATCAGTCTATTTCTGTGGCCCCATGCGGATAGATAGGGGAATAGAAATTAGTGTACGAGCAGTATTGTAATTTATTTCATAATAAGTTTAATTATTTTTTAAATATTTTATTGTAGATCTGAAGATGATTGAAAAGTAAAAGTAAATCGAAACGTAAAGAACAAAGCACCTAGTCATTTATTTCACCGAACAATATCAACAGAAAAAAAATCCCAAAAAAAAATCTAAAGATGCTAAAATGTGACAAATAACGTCAACTTTCTAATTTATTTTTTGAAATTTTTCTACTGTAACAGGAAAAGCTTTGGCGGTTGATTGATTGAAAAGTACGGGTTTTACACAATTTTTTTACATTTTTTGTGGGCATGACCTTAAAAAAAATTTGATAAAAATTTCCATATGTGCAGCATACAGCTTCTAACTTCAGCTTTCTCAGGCACTAAGTGAAATTTTTTTCGAGCACTAAATAACTGATTTATAGCAATTTTCCTGTAGCATGTTTTTTCATAAAAAAAATTCTTGGACTTAAAATAACTTTGAAATAATTGATTGTAGCTGAAAACTGTCTGAAAAACATATTTGAGTCACATTATAGGCTTTTCAAAACTATAAATTTTAAAGAAATCGGTTGAGAAACAAGAAAGTTTTAGCGAAAACAGTGAAAACCGTCATTTGACCGCTCGCGGTATGAATAGGTATATACAAAGTGTCGGTATGTTTAGTGTTAACGTTCCTTTATAATGACTGATTTTTGAAAATTGGAAAATCACCCCCCCCCCCCCTCCAAGAGCCAACTCTAGGACCGCCCCTGGTCACGACACGCATTATTATTTCGTCTGTCGGCTTCGCTCTCTGACCAAATCACCACCCACCGTACCTGCTCGGAGAGCAAACAAACACATTTTGCTGGACGTGCTGCTTGTGGTTCTAGAAATTCAGGAATGATTTTAAGTTTATAATTTTCATATTTTTGTGAAATCTCACAGCGTAAATTGTTGCACCTCACTAGAATGTAGATTAAATTCCCTTTTCAATGGATATAGTTTTGATTGCTTGAAAGCACTGAAAATCCGGGTACAACCTGACGGAGGACCACAAAAACAGATGAAATTTCAATTTGTTTAAAAATCGAGCAAAGTAGCTAACTTTGAAAAATTCCAGTAAATTCAATTTTTGTTGCATCGAAAATCTAAAGACAGCAAAATGTTAAGATTTCAATAAAGTTTGTAGTCATATTTTTTTAAAACACTCTACCATCGCTCAAACAGTATTTACTAGCAATCGAATGAAAAGTAGGTTTTTTAGACCACTTTTTTGAACTTTTTTGTTTTTCATTAAAACAAATTTCTTTCTCTTCAATATTTCTTGTCTTCATGATGCAGGCATTAACTTCAGCTTTCATATGCATAAGGCAAATATTTTTTTGGACGTGTAACATAGTTTTCGTGAGGCATGTTTTTTTGGATATTTTTTCTTTCTTGCTGAATAACGAGAAAACTTGTAACTTCAGCTGTATATAATGTTCTAAACACATTTTACTGACATTACAAGGTTTCTATTGATATAAGTTTTATATGAAGTTCATAATAATTCAAACGACTTAAATAGATTTTACTTTTGTGGTGTCAAAATGACACCCAAAGTCGGAAAAGGGAGTTTTTTGTTCAGGCTTCCAGGGTTCGTCCATAAAAAAGTAAAGATGCAATATTGAAGAACTTTTGAATTCATTTAGGGTCCTTGAAGAAATTTTTGTATTTTGAAGCTTCTGAAAACAGTTACAAGCCTTAAAACTTGCAAGGATGCCTGAGGAACAAATAGAAAACCGTAAGTTGCAACATGCAAGTTGAATTAACTTATAAGTAGAGATGTACCGAATAGTGGTATTCGGCGAACGGCCGAATACCGAATATTGACCTTTTCAACTATTCGGCCAAACGAATATTCGGCCGAATATTCGGCCGAATATTCGGTCGAATATTCTAAAGAGTTTTCAATGAAAAAACTATAAGCGATTATTTCAATGCTTCCTATTTCTTCCATATTAATGCCCCTCATGTTTTTAAGTCGATTATTTTCAACCAGAAGATATTATCGGATGATATTTTACAAGATATTATTTAAGGAGGGGTCTTACTGATTTTTATAATGTCACCAATAACTGAAAAGACATTAGATGACTAGTCGCTTCTAGGGCGTTTATCGCCAAAGAGATTTCGTTCCTGCGAAATCTGGGATAAAACATGTCGAAACAGGTGCCAAGCTATATGAAATTTCTTCTCTGATATTCAATAAGACGACGGTCGAATTTGAGCAAGATATCTTTTAAATAGTTGTTGAAAAGATAGAGGATCTTTAACCTTAAGCACACCATACTTACAACTACACGTATCCAGATGATCAGGCATCCAGAACGATTTTTGAAAAAAAAAAAACAGGCCAAATTTATGTACCGTTAAAATTTGTGAAAAATTGAGCACAAAGTCTAAAAAGTTTTAAAGAGGAATTTGATATTTCTATTTGATTCAGCAAATAATCGGAATAAACCCGAGAGAAGTAGGGACATTAACATTACTTTTAGATATTTCATAAATTATCAAAAAAAAATTGAAAAATTCACAAGTCTGTAGTAGATATTCGGCCTATTCGGCCTATTCGGCCGAATACTTACCTCAACTATTCGGTGAGCCGAATATTCGGCTTAACGGTTTTTTGGCAATATTCGGCGCCGAATATTCGGCCAACCGAATATTCGGTACATCTCTACTTATAAGTAAGTGGTGTCTTCTGCAAACTTTTAAACTGTGTCTCGGACAGAGAATGTCTGTCTTAAAGCATTCGAGATTCTATCTCATAACCATTGGCATAGAATACTTGAGTTCTATCTAAAATGTCAGCCGTTGGCATCAAAATCTAATTTGAGACAACATTTTAAGTTTGAAGTGATGCATGGTTGAAATGCGTTTTCAAGGAATTTTTTTTTTATTCAGTTTGACCATATTTGTATGAATTTGACTATCATTATAAGAAATGAAGCTTAAGCACTTTTTTTTGCATTTAACTCCTAAAAAATTCGATGAAAATGCGACTTTTCCAAGAAAATGAGAGGACTCTTCTTTGAAGGGTCAGTCTAATGTGTTATTTTGTATTAAATATCAAAAAACTTTGAATTTTTTTTCCAATTAAAAAAATAACGTAGATATGTAAGATAATTCCAGAAATTAAAGAAAATGCTGTTTTTTTTATTATTTTTTTTTGTTTGCTTCAATTTGAGTTATGGCTCTTGGAAAAATATATCTTTTTGATAGAAAAGCCTTTTAAGTGACGAACGCTTTATGTTAAACATTTGCTGTCCAAAACAAAAACGTGCGCATTTTGATTTGATAAAAGTTCGCAGAAGAAACCACTTACGTATAAATTTATTCAAAAGAATTAAAGCTGAAAAACTGGTTTTGTAGACAAGCTCTAATATTTCAACATTGAAAAAATCATAGCAAGCTTCCTTATCGTCATCTGAATTTGATGTTTTCAACATAGTTGCTTCAAATATTAATGGCTACAAATTTGCAGAAGAAAAATTTTCTCTATCTTTGCAATTATAAAGGTTTGTTAGTCAAAATCGTGGGAAAAATAACACGTCCTCATATCTTATACTGATGAGCATATTTGCTAATGACCGTTTGTCTAAATCTAACAGCTTCTGCGTTAATAATTTTGTCTCGCTAAATTCCCGTTCTGGACCACTGCACAGTGGTTTAAAACTCGAAAAACGTGATCATGGGCTTTTTGATGCCTTAGATGTCAAAATAGCTTAACGACATGTTCTACAATGTTTCATTATTTTCAATTGCGCATATTTTGCCATTAACTTTTTTCTGATCGATCCACCTAAAAGTGAGAAATTTTTTTTATTTTTTGAATTTGTCGTCCAATCAAAATTATGTCTTGAAAAAACTTGTAGACAATACAATTTTAAAAAACTTTGTAAAAGACTTTAAAGCTCTATCTTTTGAAACAACAGATTTCTAGACATTTTTCTAAAAACTAACCTCAAAAACCGAAATTTTCATTAAACTTTTTTCAAAGTGACTTTCGAGTTGTAACAATTGTAAAAGTACACATCTTCATTGAAGGTAGCAAGTATGTATCTTGACGTTAAATGGTACTTTTTGTGTAATTACGTTTAAAAAATGCATATTTTCAATGCTCCATATCTCTAAAAGTTGCAAACTTATGAAAACAAAATTATATGCATTTTAAAGGCACATTCTTAAGCTTTAATGAACAAATAATTTCATTTGTATGTATTAGGTTTTACTACTAAAATCATTTATCTGAAAGTTGGTAGTTTTGAAATTTTTGTTAAGCCAGCCTGGCAATCTCTTGCTGTTTAGCAAAAGGAAGGATGAAATCTTCTTTTTTTTCTATTCCTGCCGTTGACAAGTGAAAACGACAGTTCTTAATTTGTTAAGAAGATTGAAGAGTTGGCCCTGTCTAAAAGTATTAGTTCCGCAGCACAAAAGAATATGCGGTCTTCAGGAAGGAATGATGTTGCCTTTATTATGAAACAAGCCATACTAACTACACCAACGAGATCCACAAAACTTCGCAAACATATCTTGCAGAAAAATTGTGCTTTGCTGCGTTGAATTTTCTGTCTCAAATTTTTGTTTGTATTGATGATGGTAGCTGCTACCATCAAATCCCCATTTGACGAATAACGTCATTTTATGAAGTTCCAAAACAGGAAGGTTTGCAACGTCAGCTGTATGGGTTTCCAAAACACGTCTTGCTGTATGATTTAATGATGATTGCAACGGACACTCTACAGCATTTTCTGATGCTCGAATTTCTTCTGGATAGCACTGTTTTTTAGCTTCTATAATTTTATAATATGGTGGATAGATATTAGCATATCTCTCTTTTGCATAGGTTTAAACCCTTAAATATTGTGATTTAGACATATCGGTATCCATGATCAAGGCTAATGCTTCTTCTTCCGAATATGGAATCAATCTTAACAAATTAAGAATTGTCGTCTTCACTTGTCAACGGTAGGAATAGAAATAAAAGAAGATTTCAACCTTCCTTTTGCTAAACAGCAAAAGATTGCCAGGCTGGCTTAACAAAAACTTAAAAACTACCAACTTTCAGATAAATGATTTTAGTAGTAAAACCTAATACATACAAATGAAATTATTTGTTCATTAAAGCTTAAGAATGTGCCTTTCAAATGCATATAATTTTGTTTTCATAAGTTTGCAACTTTTAGAGATATGCATTTTTAAAACGTAATTACACAAAAAGTACCATTTAACGTCAAGATGCTACCTTGCTACCTTCAATGAAGTTGTGTACTTTTACAATTGTTACAACTCTCTCATATAAAGTAAGACTCGAAAGTCGCTTTGAAAAAAAGTTAAATGAAAATTTCGGTTTTTGAGGTTAGTTTTTAGAAAAATGTCTAGAAATCTGTTGTTTCAAAAGATAGAGCTTTAAAGTCTTTTACAAAGTTTTTTAAAATTGTATTGTCTACAAGTTTTTTCAAGACATAATTTTGATTGGACGACAAATTCAAAAAATAAAAAAAATTTCTCACTTTTAGGTGGATCGATCAGAAAAAAGTTAATGGCAAAATATGCGCAATTGAAAATAATGAAACATTGTAGAACATGTCGTTAAGCTATTTTGACATCTAAGGCACCAAAAAGCCCATGATCACGTTTTTCGAGTTTTAAACCACTGTGCACTGGTTTAATCGAGAATCCAAGTAGCTCTTAAGGCTGAAATAAAACAGTAGTTAAGCTACTCAAAAAACCCTAATAAACTGATAGTGGAATCAATTTAAAAGGTATGTAATCAATTCTTTAAAAAAAATAATTTTATTTTACCATAACAGATGAGATCATGTATTCAAACTGAGAACTGAAACTAAAGCAAATCCGAAACCTACTGCCATAAGTTGGAAAGCTCCATCAACTTTTCCAGGACGTCTTCTGCATCTCTCTAGGGGTAGAACTTCATTACAGGCCACAGCAAGCAGGAACCCTCCAATGATAAGTTCCACGAACGAAATCAGCATTTGATTGTCACTGTCATCAATTCTCTTCAGAGCCATCCCTAGAACAATTCCAACGATAGATCCGGAAGAATAAATCAAAATTGGGATAGTCCTTTTACGATTGAACCAATGTGGAAATTTTTGTGTGGCTGGTTCATTGGTCATCGGATAAGGTTCGTTTTCAGTATCACTGTTCCGGGTAACCATCTGTTCTCCTAGGAAAAATGCTGTCAGGAACAGGTGAACTCCGATGGCCCCCAAAAGAAGCCAGATCTTGGAACCAGAATATTGAGTTCCAATTGCCAAACCACCAACAATGGCATGCACAACACAATTTGAGAGCAAGAATTTTTTGGTGGCAAAACGAGAATTAAATACTGGTTCAGGAGACTGGGTTGATTCCTGCTCATACCGACTCGAATTCCTAGAAAATAAAAACCATACTTATTTTAGCTTATTTAAAAAAAAAATACCTCAGTTTCGATTGAATACTGAAAACATTTTAAGTTTGATCTTGATTTTTTTGCATGAGAATCAAATAAAAATTGCAGTTGCAAAACACAATTAAGATCTTTTTAGTTTAAATTTCAACCTAAATACACTATCAAATATTGGCTCTTACCGTGGCTCACCTAGTGGAAAGTTTGAATGTCTCATCACCGCTAGCATATCCATCGGAATCACCGTCAATCTGATTGACATTAGTGCTTACATTGTTACGCGGCATTCTTGCACCAGAACCTTCCAGCATCTCTTGGATGGCATATTTCAGGAAATATCCTCCACTGAATATGACCTCGGCAAAGCGCGGAAGACCGCTAAGAGCATTCGGTAGCATAAGAACTAGAGCCGTGGCCATCAGCATTCCAGCATCGAAACACGCCGCCAAACCGGAAACCATTCGCGGATTGATGCCTGCGAAGGTATTCCGTCGCACAATTGGCAACAGCAGACCGGAAATTGTACTCCCTAGGGCCAAGAATACCGCGCACAAAACTTTGACTCCGGAATGTTTGTCCAGCTGAGAAGGAATCGATGCCGGCTCCAGGTTCATATTTCGTATGGTTTCGAATCTGGATTCACCCAATTTCGGCTCCACTATTAGCAATCAGAAAAACGACTGACGAAACGATCCAACCGGTTTGTCCAAGTGGTAACGATTTTTTTTTCGTCAGTACGAAACTATCACTATCTACCGGGTCGTAAAAAAATGGGCGTCCATACATCTGGTTCCAGTAACTGTTGTGCGCCATAGACAGACACATTTGTTCCGAATGGTGATGAGAAAACTGTCCGAGTGATTATATTTCGATTACGATAACTGACAGTAACCATATTGGATGTACGTACCATACGACTCTCGGCTGGACAGCTGACAATAGCCAGATGGAGTCGTCGAATTTGAAACAGATGGGGGAGGAGTGTTTCCATTCTTGGGCTCATTTCTAGACGACGAATGCTATTTTCAGTTATCGATTCGGAGATCTTTTTTTGATACCAGTGCTTGTTTAAAATTGAAGATGATAAACTTCATACTTCGGTTAGTACTGTATTTATGACTGATAAGAGTCAAAAACATAATAATAAACTCAAACATGGTACACATCTGCTTCAAAGCAAAATTGACAATCATCGGTTATACATCAATGGACATTTTTCTTAGTAACTTTCCAATCTTTCAAAACATATTTATTCGGTCCAATTTTTCCACATTGTCGCTATTTATTTACTTTTAAAACTATTTGAAAGTAAAGAACAAATAACTACAAAGTTTCCATATTTTGATAATAAATTTTACCGACTTAACATCGCTTGTTTATTTCTCTGTAGTATTTCAGGAATTATGGTTATATAGGGTTGAGGAGGGTATACCTTAAGTTTTTTTTACAATTCATTTATTCAGGCCCGTGCGAAGAACGCGTCCATGGGGGGTTCGAAATGCAAATTTAGCTAGAAATAATAACAAAACCAAAAATTAAAAATAAATTTAAAAATTGATTTTTTAAACCTTTTTTATACCCATAACAGTATAAATGAATGGGCCAACCATCACAAAAACTTGCAAAATTAATAAATTTTGCTTCAATTTTTGTTTGTTTCGAAACACTAGAAAACGAATGTGAATTTATAATTCAAATAAAACCATAATTTGAAGCTTCGGACATAAGATCTTATCAGTGATAAGATTCAGTGCACAGAAATTGAAAACATCAAGTATAACATCAGATTTAGAAAGAGATTAAAACCGAATTAATAAAATCAGACCAATCGAGGTTAACCGCGATTTAAAATTGTTTAACAGAATGATAAAAAATTATAAACTTTATCATATTTATTTGTATTTCTTTTCTTCATTTTCAATTGAAGGGTTGATTGAAAAACTTTTTTGTTTTATCTGAAATTTAAAAAATCAAAAATTATTTTTTCTTCTATTTTTTAACTGGTACGAAACTGATAATAAACAAAATAAGGAATTCCAAGTTTTGTTGTAAATATTGAAAGCTCAAAGACAAGTTAAGTTAAGTTTGCATCGCGCATTAAAATTAAACTTTAAAGTTGCAACTTCAAATCATTTGTTGAACTTTTCATAGATTAATTGAAAAATCATGAACGATTAAAAAAATATTATTAAGAATACCAAAATAAGTTTAACGTTTATAAATTTCCAAGCGCGGTTATAGTTTGAAATTTCTAACTCTGAATATTTTGTATTAAATAAATTAGGATTTATATTTTTCTATGAATATTATGATTCCAGACAACAAAAAATTCAAAGATGAAAAACAAATACAAAATTTTTATAGGTATTTCTTTAAAAAATATTTGATCGACTTAAAAATTCGATTAATTGATTTGAAAATTTATAAAAAAAAAACAATCAAATTTTGTAAATTCATTTAAAAATTCCTATTGAATGTATGACATCTTTCAGCCTTATCAGTAAACGTAGTGCTCTTTTTGTAAGAACATTTCTATATTATCACTATATTTTTTTATTTGAGGAACTTGTGATTAAAATGCTTCTAGCCAAATTTTACTTGCTCATTATCAATATCTCTTCATTTCTACTAACTTTCTATCCAACAATTTTGTAATATTGAAACTTTCCTGATAAATCAACGTTACTTTCACCAGTAAGGTCGATTAATTAAATTAAAAAATAAAATCACGATTACTTCAAAAATTTGTCAAAAATATTTATAATATATATAATATAATAATATAATATATAATATATATAGATTATATAAAAAATTTAAGTTTAAAACATTGAAGATTTTAGGATTTTTTTTAAACTATTGACTATTTCAAAAACTTATTTATGGCATTTATTTGATAACTCAAGAGACAGCACTTTGATGCATATATTCAAATGATTGATTTAGTAGGTATTGGTGTCCTGAACTCGAATATTTTGTAAGTTTCTTTCTATCATTTTTCGTGTTGGTGATATGGTAATTATAAGTTTTAAATATGAATAAGTTTTGAGTAAAGTCAATCAGTCATAGCTGAAGAGCTCACAAATCCACATGAAAGAAAAAACTGATTCTGATTATTTTTTTACGAAAATTTAATCAATCAAGAAATGATATTTTGATGGTGATGATGGTTAAGACTGATTTGAAAAAATCGAATTTTACAGTTTTTTTTTATTTGAAATGACAAGTTTTTCACGACTGAAGGTATTTTTAAAAACAAAAGTTTCATTTAATTTGGCAAATTTGTTGAAATTTGCAAAACGATTTGATTTTTGCTTTTTTTATATCCGAAGTTCAATGTAGTTAATACTTCTTTGAAAATTCATGAAAAATCAATTGTTTTACAAAATTGGGAAAATTAAACAAATATAAAACTTGTTTAACATTTCGTCTATTTTCAAAAACTTCAGAGCACAAAACTAATCCAAAATTAATTCTTGAGTTCATTTCGCCACAGAAAATTGTTAATTTTGTGACCTTAAGTAATTTGTCAAAATCCATGTAAAAACCAAAAACACAAAATAAAATTGAGGAGGCTGAAATTGGTTGCTTCAAGAATATTTCATAACCGCATGAAACGTGTAATGATATAAACGATTTAAACCAACATAAACCAATTTTTAAGACGAGGTAGGGTTCATGACACACAGATTTGAGTATTAATACAAAAGGTTTATTAAATTAAAAATCGAAATGGAGAATTAAAATTAAGTTTAATTCTTGAACGTCATAGGTTATCATTCAATGAAATGTCTCAGGCATGGAGTGAGAAAGGAATAAATACCGCCGGAGACGAGCCAATTTTTTTATATGTCTGCTATCAATGTTTTTTTTTTTTTTAAACGAACACAAACACGTAAAGGATCTCAATGAAATTTGATGTTTCCTCGAAGAGATTCCTTTTTTCTTAACCCTAAGCATTCATCTTTCGAAGATATGATGGCTAGCATCTTACAAATGCTAAAACCACCAACCCACAGAAAGTGTATTATGAATTCCGTGACCGGGATTCGATCTCATGCCTGGAAGACTTGATGGCTATCCTCTACGCCAAGGACTTGCATTTATTTAAATCTTAAGTTTAAACAAATAGTTCTTCAGTGTTCACATTCTGCTGAGTATAAAAAAATTAATAACTGGCTCCCTTCTTGTTTAAGATTTTTTTTCTTTATATTTTCAAGTGGCTACTTGTGGGCGTTAAATGTGTGTTCATAATTATCCCTTTGTCTATGGGGTAGTTTAAAGATTCTTGTTATGTGATGAATTTTGGTATTAGATATATTTCTAGATCGAAACCATATTTCAACACTGCATTTTAGTGAACACAAAGTCACTAAGTCGTCATTTGTAATACAGTCCACCAAGTAAGTAACGTCTTTTGAAAAAATGAACATGGTTTTATTTAATCCAAGATAGGTTAGGTGCTATTGATCCATGCCATCAGGGGCGCTTCTGAACAGTCTAATATAAAAACTTCAAGATTTGAAATTTATCATTAATTTGGATCAACAAAGCTTGAAAAATAAAAGTTTATGCCCTATCCCGTTTGTATTTAAATATGCGGTACATATGTATATAGGGTGTTTTGTGCGTGGGTGATTTAATTTCCAACCGAAAATCTCATAGAGCATCAAAAACTACATTTTATCTCCAATAAAACTTTCAAAAACAACATTTTATTTCACGTTGACAAGAGAGACATTTAATAAGACACCTCGCAAAACGATTTTCGATATTCAGAGACATGGATTTTGCTAACGGCAGTTACTAAAATATTTACATAGTTAGGGGTATCACACCAATTAATTTTTTATACAAATAAACTCAAAACATAAGAATAGTATACGACAGTAGAGGGGTATGTTTGCAATTCAAATTGATCTTGAAATAATAACAATACAAAAAATGCACAATAATAAGGGAAATTTAATTCTTAAATCGTTTTCTTACTCATGATTTGAAAACAAACCAAAGTTTTTTCTACATAGTTTTCCGTCTTACGACATAACATGGGGAACATTGTTCCTAAAATTTACTTCAATCGAATTATAAGTTTCAAATCAACCTTATATCCGGTAAGTTACATGTAAATAAATAATTCAAAATGAAAATTTTCATTCTGAGCTTGACATTTTGCACATAACTGCACAGAAATACTTAAAGCAAATGAAATAGGTAAAACATCTGATTTATTAAGAGATTAAATCGAGATTCTAAAACAAATTTCAGAACAGGTCTGAATTTAGCCATAATTGAAAATAGTTACAAATATGACACAAATAGTTAATTATTAATCATATTTATTATCATTTCTTTTCTTCATTTTGCATTAATGTATTAATTGAAAAATTCCTCTGTAATATCTTTAAGTTAAAAAAATTTTAAATCTCGATGTTGAATGTGAATTTTTAGGGGTTGTACCCCTTTATGAATGTGAATTTTCGATAAGAAATAACCATATCCATTTTGAACACTAAGAATACTTTCAAATACTTAGATGGTGATTGAATTTCGATTGATTAAAAATATTTTTCTTGTCTCTAGAGTTCCAGAGATCAAAATCAGAAACAAAATCGTTGTTCGTATTCGAATTCGTACAGCTATCAAAGTAAATAATTCACGTTTTATTGAAATTTGCAATAAAAATTTAAATATTTAAAATAAAACATGTTCAATTAATCATCAATGACAAACAACAGGATAGTAAAAGGGTCTCCAAGTTTTTTTTGTTAAAATTAAAAGCGCAAAGCAAATACAACTACATTTCAGTAAACATCGCGCATTGAAATGAAACTTTGAAACTGCTACTTCAAATCATTTTTTTTGATTCTTTTATAGATTACTAAAAAAAACATGATAGATTTAAAAAAGATTGTTTTAAATCATGAAAAAAGTCATAAGTTAATATATTTTCTAGAGCAATAATAGTTTAAAATAATATGCTCCGAATATTCTTTCGCTTTCAGGTATCAAGTTTCAATTGATATGTAGGGGGAAAGTTTGGAAAAACGGACACAGCAAGCAAAACGGACATCTTCAATGTTTCGAAAATAACAATAATTGGCAAAAATCTTATTATGGGAATATATTCGCCTAAATGTATTAACACTTATTGAAAATATAAAATTGAGTTTAAAGTTGAAGTACTTGCACTGAAATCCGTTTATCTTCCACTACATTACATCAATTTTGAATTTCTTTTTCGCATATTGAAGGTGAATAAATGTTCTATAAATCATTTGAACTTCATTTAAATTGAATTATTGTTGATATTTTCGAATTCATGATCAACAAAACGATGAAAAACTGTTTTGTTTTCAAGAGAAGTAGTTTTTTTTTCAATCGGCGGTTTTAGACCAGATTGACAGGGTGACAAAAAAGTCCTGTCACACTTTTTTTTGGGTCGCCTGTAGCCTATACGTTGTACCTCTCTGGTGCCATCTATATGTCAAATGAAAGGGCTAACTTTGCTGCTCACAGTGGCAGAGTTTCGTTTCTGTGCAGTTTGTGTACATTAAGTTGTGAGTGGCAGAGTTGAGAGCAGCTGTTATCACTGAATATGTGAGAGGGTACAAACCCGAACACATATTCAACATATTCAAACACCTAAAACCGCTCGTAATCAACCGGAAATTCGTGTACCAGACCATAAATCAATCCTAGACACCAGAGGCACCGAGCACAAGACACGATCTGGACGACCAAGGTCTGTGAGAACACCACGGTTGAAAAAGATTATACGAGACCGGATGTGCGCGCCGCTTGCGACGACTTTCCGAGACGTCTGAAGCTGGTCGTCTGTGAAGTATCTTGATGAGTTACTGAATAAAGCTATGAAAGTCAGATTCTGATTTTCTTCTTATTCTTTGAAATATTGAGATTTTTTCTGTTTGACTGGACTTTTTTGTCACCCTGTATGCATTTTTTTTTTTTGTTTTAATGGATTTCTATGGTTTATTCAAACCCATGAATTCAATAATTTTTACCATAATTGGTAAAAAATTGAAATAGTTTTGATTGTTTACTGTAATGCTTCATTAAGGTTCTATTTAATAATAAAGAAGAACTTCAGTGTACAGTAGAAAAACTAAAATAAGTAATGGATGAACAAAATATGATGAACCTTTCAGGCTAGCTTGCTATCGATTATTCGGAATTCACTTTTCACGGTGTGTTTCGTAGAAGGACTTAAAGAAAAAAAATACAGTAACTCTAATTTTGGCATGGGTAGAAAGTAGAGCTTCTTCCGGTTCATTTTCACCGAAAATTAAAATATTTTGTCGGTGACCCCCCATACAAAATTTTTTTTTTGAAAATTTTCTATTTGAAATCTTTAAAAAATAAATATATTTTTAGTGTTTTATAATTTATGAGGAGCTAATTTTCTTAGTATTAACTTTTAATAGCTTTAAATTAAACTCAACAATGTCATTAGAAACTTTGAAAAATTTTCAAATTTTTTTAAACTAGTTACAAAGCTGTTTAACTTAAAAAAAATGCTTAAAAAGTATCTTCGTATTCTAAAAAAAAATAATTAAAAATTGGCTGGCAAATCCTGTCAGTAGTCTGAGAAGGTCAAATTATCTGAAATTATTAGAATTATCTAAAATAATATGAAACCATTTGAATCCATAATTTTTAGATTTTTTGATTGTGGAACACTGGAGGAAATTTTATTGAAAAAAAGCTCAATGATTAATAAAATTAGTAAATTAGTAAAACTAGGAACCGCTATAACTTTTTTATGATAACTCTTATCGTAATGCGCTCAGGAGAAGAAACGTTTGCCTAAATTAAAGCTTTGGAAAAAATATTACGGTAATGAATTTTGGAAAGTTAACGATACCTTAAAAGACATCTTTGATGAGAGATCCGTTTTTATACTTCTCCTAAATGTCTCAAAATTCCAATCGCACTTAAGATTCAATGCAAATCGCTACAGCAGTTCAATCTAGCTTAAATTTTGCTTGTTTCTGTCTTTTGATACAATTATCATTATAAGCCTGGAGTTTGCTTTAACCTTTTTATTTTTATTATTTTCCAGCCCAAGTTTTGTAACCCTGCTGCACTCTGTGATTCTTCCATTTTATTCAAAAAGCTAGCATTACTGTTGAGATTAAATATACTTAGCTTCCACGATTTCCAACCCACTATATTATTTAAATCATCTCTTAAATTCATTGTTTTAAATAAAATTTTACAGTTTTTTGGAAATAAATTTGTTTAATGGATGAATCTAGTCTAAAACTGTGATATATTCGGAATTTTTGTAAAAAAATGCATTTCAATGTTTTTGTCGATCTTACATGTACAAAAATTATCAGTATTGTTGGCAAAAGTGAATTGCAGATTATCGATAGCAAACTAGACTGCAGCGCGTCGGATTCATCATATTTATGTCATCCCTTATTTATTTTAATTATTCTACTGTACACTGAAGGTCTCTTTTTTTATTAAATAGAACCATAATGAAGCATTTATGTTACAGTAAAACAATCATAACTTCTACAATTGTATACCAATTATGGCAAAAAGTATAGAAATCATTGATTTGAATAAACCTTAGAAATTCATAAAACAAAAAAAATCAAACGCATAAATCAGGTCCAAAACCGTCGATAAAATAGAAATTTCTCTAAAAAAAAAATCGGTTTTCATCGTTTTTTTGATCATGAATACGGAAATATCATCAGTACTTCAATTCTTAAGCAAAAGTGAAGTTCAAATGATTAATAGAAAAATTTTTCACCATCAGTATGAGAAAAAGAAATTTAAAATAGATGATATGTAGCGGAAGATAAGCTGATTTCAGTGCAAGTACTTTAACTTTTAACAAAATTTTATTGAAAACTGGTCTTCTTAGATATGTTTAAATCTAATATTTATCTTTAAATTTATTTTTAAAATGCCGTAAACGAGTGACATCATCAAAAATTAAATTTTTGTTTTCAAAAGTGCGTACCCATATGCATCAGAGCCTGCAAATATTGTGGAAATATTGCAAAGAACAATTTTTAAAAACATAAAATATTTTTAGTATTTTGTTGGAAACCAATCAAATGGTGTTGGACTGTTCTTATTCATGTATCATAACATTTTTTTAACCAGAATTAGTTCTCCAAGATACACACATGAAAATATCAATTCATGTTACATTTGGATAACACCAATAATAAAAAGGATATTCCAAATAATAAAATTTAAAATAAAATGTTCATATAAAAATAAGTTTTTCAGGAAGTCCAAATCACTTATCTTTCCAGGCGTTGAATTTTTTATTGTTTCAGAATAACAAAATATTTCAGTAAAAATAAAAAAATAGTTTTCCATGCAAAAAGTTACTATTCCATTGCATTGGAATAAATTAACAGGTAATAATATCTAAATATGGACTACAAATCTTCAAAAAAAAACAAAACGTATGAGGACTTACCGACCAAATATTTTAATTTTGCCTGAAAATGATTCAGAAAAGGCTAAATTTTTCATTTCTGAAAAAAATAGAGTTACTGTATTTTTTCTTTTAAACATCTTCCATAAAAGCACCGTGTTTTTCCAACAAAACAGTTGAATTTTGTAAATCTAAGATCGACAAAAAGATGGAATGCATTGTTTTGGAAAAATTTCAAATTTATCACAGTTTTAGACAAGATTCATCAATTGAATAAAATTATTTCCAAAAATTATAAAATTCAATTTAAAAACATTAATGCGAAAGATTATTTAAATAATAAAGTGGGTTGGAAACTGTAGAAGCTAAGATGTACGTCTCGATGGTCGAGTGATTAGCGTGGTAAGACGGTAATCGCTGATCCACTGACGGCATGGGTTCGATTCCCATCTCGGTACTGGGTGTTTAATGTAAGTCTCAAGTTATCTACGTCATTTATTCAGTCTGTAAAGCCTAAATCGGCTGAGACTGTGTAATGTATTTTAAATAAATTATTTAACCTTAACAGTTATGCTAGCTCTTTGAATAAAATGGAAAAATCACAGAGTACAGCAGGGTTACAAAATTAGGCTGGAAAATAATTAAAATAAAAAGGTTAAAGGAGACTTTTGGCTTATAATAATCAAAGTATCAATCAGAAATTCTAAAAATAGTGGATTCATATTATTTTAGAGAATTCTAATAACTTCAGATAATTTCACTCTCTCAGACTGCTGACAGGATTTGCCAGAAAATTTTTAAATTATAGGGTTGGAAAATGCTTTTTATGCATTTTCAATGTTTAAACAGCTCTGCAACTATTTAAAAATAAAATGAAAATTTTTCAACGTTTTTGATGACATCGTTCGGTTATCAGTTCAATTGAAAAGTATTAAAAGTTCAAACTATGAGAATTAGCACCTCTGAAATTATTAAACACTAAAAATATATGAAGCTCTTGTCTCCCATGCAAAATTAGCGTTACTGTCTTTTTTTTTTCTTTTAGTCCTTCTACACACCGTGAATAAGAATTGATTTTTTGCTGGTTTTTTACAAAAATATGAATAAGTGAGGGGACATGAATCACTTGGAACATTCTTTATACACTTTCACACGGGATGAAATATCTTTTTTTTTCTAGGTTACTTTTTTTTGATTATAGTCGGTTTACCATCATTATGGCATTTGCGACCTGATGTCAACGTGACAGTTGGAAGACAGTTATTGAAGAACTAATCTGGTACAATTGTGTTTGATGTTTACTCTCGGGCTCGAGTCGCGGACATCGGCTCAGGAGGCAGCTGACTTGCCAACGACTCTATTTTTTTTCCTTGTTGGGTTCCTACCACTGCGACCAAATGTTAGATCTTTTGTGGTTTGTCCCCTTTTTAATGTGGCTAATCAAGATAGATCACTCTGATTGATTTCAACAGTGTCACTTTCTTGTTGTTTAGCATTTTCTCAATCTGGAAGAACTACACGAATGAAGTTGACAACCTTCTTGGAACTTATAGAATATATTTCGGGAGGATCCAATATACCTTTTCCGAGTAGTTTTGTTCTTTTTGATATAAGACAAGGGCAATCACACAGAAGATGCTCAGATGATTCCTTCTCAGCCCTGCAAAATCGGCATACGTCAGAATGACTCTTGCCTATTAGTTTTAAGTGATAAAGACATTCACAGTGTTCTGTTATTAGTCCTGTAAATGTTTTTAGGTCTTTTTTAGATAATGCTAGAATCTTTTTCGATTTGTAAACATTATGAACAATCAAACGCTTTGATTGTCTTGCTCCTAAAATGTTCTTCCAGATTGTTTCAACCATTCGTTTTTCAATATTTTTGAATTCCATTTTTAGAAAGCAGCGAGAGACGCCGCAGAAGGGTTCAGGACCTAAAAGCGGTGTTGAGGAGCCCTGTCTAGCTAGCATGTCAGCTTTTTCATTACCCTCAACTCCACAGTGTCCTGGTACCCAATATAAAGTAACTGAATTATTTTGAGCAAGTTTTTCAAGTGCCTCAATACATTCCCAAACTAATTTTGATGAACATTTCATTGACTTTAAAGATTTAAGTGCTGCTTGACTATTTGAAAAAATTACTATATTTGCATACCTGTAGTTTTTTTTTTCAAAACATAGGTTTGAACATATGAGAATGGCGAAAAGTTCGGCTTGAAACACTGTCACCCACTTTCTTATTGGTATAAAAATGTTTGCACCTGGACCTGTTATTCCTGCGCCAGCTGCATCATCCATTTTTGATCCATCAGTATAGAATAAAAGGGATCCAGCTCGCAATTCGGGACCACCTGAGTGCCATGTACTACGATTAGGTTCTAAAACCCTGAATGAATGATTGAAGATTGGTTTAACTAATGTCCAATCCTGATTACAGCAAATGATTGGATTTATTTTGTATTTGTCGAGAATTTTTGCATGTCCTCTGTTGGCTCCCTCAATTAGTAGTTTGTTGTTTTCTAGCCTTAAAAATTGTTTTTTTGCTTCAAGTTGTACGCATTGATGAATAGGTAGGAGCCACAGCATCGCTTCCATGGATTTTGTTGGTGTACTACGCATAGCACCTGTTATGCATAAGAGTATAGTTCTGTGAAGGTTGTCAAAAAGTTTTTGTGTGGTCTTTTCTTCTGTTTTAGGCCACCACACCAGAGCTGCATAGGTAATTCTTGGTTGCCAACGACTCTAGAACGAATCAAGCAATAAGAACCAAATTTGGCATGAGAGAAATCATCATATCATTTTAAGGTTACGAAAAACGGCTAAAGATCCACTCCAAAAACAATAATTATCCTAACTTACCTAAACGTTTGTTGGTGCGCTTGAAAATTGTCAGTTTACGTTATTTCCAAGAGAAAAATTTATGTAACTTTTAGTATGAGAGATGGTGGACCCTAAACCGTTTAGTTTTAAACCTGGAATTTGAACTCTAGTAAAAATTAACAATGAACAGCGTGAAAAACTTATCTCAACTTGAACAAGGTTACCGAATTACCAATTTTCATGCCTTAAAAACGGACAAAACGTCGCATAATTGGCCTGACAACGTGCGTCCCTCCGCCGATCATTGCTACCAAACTCAAACAGTGCGCTACCAGCTCCATTTCGCCTAAAGTTCCTCAATTAAAGTCTGCCTGATACCAGTTGCTAAAAGCATTCCAGAATGTTTCCGAAGAAAAGGAATCTCACCGGTGCATGTTGAAAACTTTTCCAAACACGTTCCAGTCGTTGCCAGTCATTTTCATTTCGTTTCCTCAGCATTCAGCAGCAAAGCCAAACAACCCCCCGTCTAAGTTGATCCCCAGGAGTGTAAAACGAACGAGTGTTTAATTACTGGCCATATACCCCCTGACTTCCCCCTTTACTATTCTATGTTTGAAATGTCTTACCAGACCCCTCGCTTTTTCACCTCAACTAACAGTTGAATGTCCGCCAGCCACTTCTGAAAGGGAAGAGTGTACGTGCAGTTGTTAGACGGTACGTATGCACCACTTTTAATTGCATCTTTTGTGGTCCGGATTCATCTGGGAGCTCCGGTACCCGCATTATACACCCCCGCACGTGTACGAGATCTTCCGTCTGTCTGGAATCCTCGAGAAAGTCCAGAAGCTTAATGGCCGGCGAAAATTGTGTACTTTCATGGTATTTTTTCCACCCCCGTTCGCAAAGGTGCTGCAGAAAATGGAGCATTTTTGAGTGGACATTTTCTGATGGGAACGTTTTTGCTACACTTTAGATCTATCGATTCATATCTTGGAAGCTAGAAATTTTTGCCGACGCATTTTTCTTTAAATCCGAGAGTCATTTTACTCATCCACTTTTTTTTTAAATTCATTCCATTATCTATTCCTTGGAAATGGATAAGAGTTCAATTCAATATAACTAGATTTTGTCAATTTAAAGGTGGAAATATGTTTTTAATTAAGAAACAATAAACGTTAAGGCTTTATTTATCTTTTTTTTTCCTCAAGAGGCGGATTTTTTCTTTGTGTACTTTGAAGAAGAAGAATGTCACCCAATAGTTTCAAAAGTGTTACAAAAATATCAAAAAATGTCATCCAAATTTCACGAAAATGTCACAAAAATAACACAAAATTGTCACAAAAATTACAAAACATGTCACAAAAATACCAAAAAAATGTAACCAAAATGTCATAAAAATGACAAGAAAATATCATCAAAGCAACACAAAATTAACAAAATTGTCACAAAAATGAAAAAAATGTCTCAAAAATGTAAAAAATGTAACCAAAATGTCACAAAAATGTAACAAAAATGTCACAAAAATGTCAAAACTTGTCTCAAAAATGTTGCGAAAATGTCACAAAAATAACACAAAACTGTCACAAAAATTTCAAAAAATGTCACAAGAATACCATCAAAATGTCACAAAAATGTAAAAAAATGTCACAACAAGCCAGATAACATTACAAAAATGTCACAAAATGTCACAAAGTTGTCACAATAACATCATCAAAATGTCACACACATGTCACAAAAATTTAACAAAAATGGTACGAAAATATTACAAAAATGTCAAAAGAATGATACAAAAATGTTTCAAAAATGACACAGAAATGTCACAAAAACGCCAAAAAATTTCACAAAAATAACACAAAATTTTCACAAAAATAACAAAACATGTCACCAAAATGTCAAAAAATGTAGCCAAAATGTCTCAAAAATGTCACGAAAATGTCATCAAAACAACAAAAAAATTTAATAATATTATCACAAAAATGACAAAAAATGTCAAAAAAATGCCAAAAAATGTAACAAAAATGTCACGAAAATTTCAAAAAAATAACACAAATTTTTTTCCAAAAATGTTACAAAAATGTCACAAAAATTTCAAAAAAATGTCACAAAAATATCACCAAAATGACACAAAAATGTCATAAAAATGTCACAGAAATGTCTTAAAAATGTCAAAAAATGTCAAAAACTTGTCTCAAAAATATCGCGTCACAAAAATGACATAAAACTGTTAAAAAAATGTCACAAAAATATCAATAAGATGACACAAAAATATCTCAAAAATACCATCAAAATGTTACAAAAATGTTAAAAATGTCATAACAATGTCAAAAATCGTTACAAAAATGTCGCCAAATGTCACAAAAATGTCACAAAACTGTCACAAAAATGACACAGAAATTTAACAAAAATGTTATGAAAAAATCACAAAAATGTCCCAAGAATGTAACACAAATGTCTCAAAAATGACACAAAAATGTCACAAAAACGCCGAAAAATGACTCAAAAATTTCACAAAAATGTCACGAAAGTGTCACAAAAATGTCTCAAAAATTCCACAAAAATATCACAAAAAATGTCACAAGAATGTCAAAAAAACGTCACAAAAACGCCAAAATAAAAGTCACAAGAATGTCATAAAAATGTCTCAAAAATGGCACAAAAATATCAAAAAAATGTCACAGAAATGTCTTAAGAAAATCTCAAAAATGTCAAAAAATGTCTCAAAAATGTCACAAAATGTCGAAAACTTGTCTCAAAAATGTTGCTAAAATGTCATAAAAATGACACAAAACTGTCACAAAAATTTCAAAAAATGTCACAAAAATATCATTAAAAATGTCACAAAAATTTTAAAAATGTCACAACAATGCCAAATAACGATACAAAAATGTCACCAAATGTCACAAAAATAACACAAAAATGTCACAATAACATCATCAAAATGTCACACACATGTCACAAAAATTTAACAAAAATGTTACGAAAATATCACAAAAATGTCTCAAGAATGTTACAAAAATGTCTCAAAAATTTCACAAAAATGTCATAAAAACGCCGAAAAAACACTCAAACATGTCACGAAAGTGTCACACAAATGTCTCAAAAAGTCACAAAAATATCTCAAAAGTTTCATACAAAATTTCACAAGGATGCCAAAAAAACGTCACAAAAATGTCATAAAAACGCCAAAAAAACGCCAAAAAAACGTCACAAAAATGTCACGAAAACACAAAAAAAAAATGACACAAATACGTCACCAAAATGTCACAACAATATCACCAAAGGCCACACACATGTTACAAAAAAAGGTACAAAAGTGTCACAAAAATGTATCGAAAGTATCTCAAAACTTTCAAAAAAATGTCAACAAAATATCACAAAAATGTCGAACAAATGTAACAGAAATGTCTCAAAAATGTCACCAAAATGTTACAAAAATGACACAAAACTGTCGAAAAAATGTCACGAAAATGTCAAAAAAATATCACCAAAATATTACAAAAATGTCACAAAAATATCCCAAAAATATAACATGAATGTCCCCAAATGTCATAGAACTGTAACAAAAATGTCTCAAAATGTACTTAAATGTTTTAAAAAATGACACAAAAATGTCAACAAATATCACAAAAATGCTTAAAAAATGTCACGATATTGCTGGAGTTTCAACATATCTAATCTGTGCAGTTTGAGGGTTATACGCTTTTGACACATGGCGTGCAAAATTATAACTTTTAAAGACAAAAAAAATTAAAAATTTAAACAAAATGTATGTCAGTTTTTTTCAAATATATTGAATTTTAATTAGAGTGCGTACAGAATCTTTAAACAAAAATGGTTAATGGTTCTTTCTCTTACTCATCTCTAAATCGAAAATTCAATGAATTGAGCTTTTGGCAAAGTTCTAAATGATCAAATATAGTCATAAGAGACAGGTTTTGAATGTCCATATCAGGCAGGTTAAATGCCTGTATCAAGAAAAAACAGATAAGTCTTATAATTGTTTTACTTTTTATCATTAAACTACGCCCAAATTACAATCTTACAGTGAAAAAGAAAAGCTTAATACTGATCCGATAAAAATACGGTATGAACAAAATATTACCATGAAATATAGCTATATGGCATACCTAATTATGTGTCATGAAAAAGAGCTAGTGACGTCTAAAATTTCACCAAAATTCCAGCCTTGACGTATGTTTAACATCCGTTTCTAACATTTTTAATTAAATAATATCAAAATATTGCAAGTGTAAATGAAATAAAACTAAATACATAAATATGCGCTGTTAGCCCGCCGGTTTCGCAAATAGGCTATTTTGACTTCTTTTATTATAAAATTATTTTCACAAAAACTGTAAGAGATTTTAACAGAAAAATTGCTCTTACGTATAGAAAACAGATGTCCGCTCATGTGCATATAGTTTTCAGACTGCTATATATTGGAATATGGGAGAAAATGGGTACTTTCCTAAATATGCGCATTTAGCCCGCCTCTCCCCTACATGCATGTTTAAAAAAAAAACACAGGAAAATCTTCTTTGGTTCTTACAGTTTTTTCCTTTGTGCAATTACTCTGATTACTTCAAATACACAAAAATATGTTAAAAACCTACTTGATTCTCAGGAGACGGAAAAATTTAAATTTTCGAGCTCTAGAAATTAAGCTTTTATGATAGATTAGTCATATCAATCTCTAAAATGCACACTGCAACACAATGTACATATGGTTCCTCAAGCGTCCCCTTCATTTAAGTTTTTATTTATTAAATTAGTGTAAAACTTTGTTAAACTATTACTTTCTGAACAGGCCGAAATCAGCATCTGAAGGTGGGGCAATTAAAGCAACTTCTGCCGCATAGTCTAACAGGAAATTTGAGATATCATTTTGTTTGTTTCGTCAGTGTTTGTTTAATTCTTTGTTCCATGAAGAGGCTTTGCAACCGCTTTTGTGTGGAAAAATTTAGAAAAAAGAAATGAAAAAGTTTCGTTAGAAAAAGTTTGAATTTTGCCTTGAATAATTCATCTTATTTGCCAAAACCTATAAAAAAACTCAAATCAAGTGATTATTATTCTTTATTCTAACGTTGAAAAACAAAATTCCTTGAACAAGTATTTTCAAAATAAACATTGAAGATGTTTAAGAAGCCTAGAAAACGATGTAGAATTTAAAGATGGTCCGATATAGATTTGGTTTCAAGCGTTTTCCTTCTTAATTTTTATTATTTATAGTAATGAAAAGCTCATTCCTCAAACCAGTAATTTCTACGTAAAAGTTTGGAAATAATTGTACTTTTATCATTTGTTACATTTTTGAAGTTTTTCACTTATTGGGCATATGGAATCAACTGTCATTTATGATATAAAAAGAACCTAGACTATTTTTCAATAAGAGCAAAGCGATCAATTTAGACCTTCAATCTATCGTTTCCAACCGAGGCTGGATTGATCTGATATTGTTACCTCCAAAGGTTGTTCAGGATCATTCGTAAGGTTTCCAAGTGACCAATTCAATTGACTCTCCAAGAGTAATTTGACTGACTACTTAATTTTCCCCCTTTTTCTTATCAAACTCTTGATAGTGTCTCGACATTTGACAATCTCAGGCAGTATGGCTACATCATACAAAACAAAAATGGACGCTTTTACAGGAAACAATGTGCTCAAATTGTTGCTACCCTGCATAGAGCATGAGCTGGAAAAAGTCATCAATAGCATCTGTTGCCAAATTGCATTGCCTTGAACCCATAAGCCGAGCCAGTTTTTAATTTTGCTAGCAATTCAATTTGTTGGTCAGGCAGAAAAAAAAATTTGTCGAAAAAAGCGTGTTTCTGCATTCAAAAATATAACAGCAGCTTCAGTTTAAGCTTCAATTTTAGCTTCAATCAAAGTGAAGATAAAATACAACGTTACAATACTATGGACGACACTAACTTGGAAAAGCTTTCCAATCAAGCATTCAGTTGGTCTGAAAGCAGATGTTTTGAATAATTATGATACATTATTTTGACACTCGAAAGAAAAGAAATAAATTTAAAATAACTAAGAAATAATGTTACGGGATAGCTTTTTTTTGTTTCAACCAGTTTCGTTGTCTTTCAAAACAAAGCGCAACAAGATGACCAGAGGGCTGTTTTCATCAATTCCAAAACTTGCTTATTCACACTTCTTTATTCAAACTTTTCCCGCAATTTCAGTCAACGAAGTGCTGACTGGGCGAAAACTTTCCTACCCCTTTTCCAATCGGATGCTGCAGCTGAAAATGCCCGGTCTTTTTCCTTTCTCTCAATTTTCACTTGTTTTTATTTCATTTCCAGTCGAAAGGAATCCAAGTTTTCCATTTACTGCACTCGCGCGAAGCGTAGCAACCGGCACAGTCACTGGCACAAAATGCCCCGAGGACAGTTTGGTGGCGAAAATTCATTAAAACTTTACCCTTGAAGACAATTCACAATCGATCTTCGGCGGTGCGCTTTTGTGTGTCAAATGAGGATAGTGGTGGTCTTGAGTGGTGTAATGAGACTGCATCACAGCTCAAAACATGCGTATTTGACTAAATTATTTTCAGTTGTATTTTTTTTATAAACACGGCATATTAGGAGCTTTATTTTGTGAATAGTACATCCACAAATCAGACTCTACTCCAATAAAGAACTTCCTTGAAGATGGAGTTATCGGTATAAGATTTTATGCCAGACCGTCATTTACAAGCTTTCTAATAGAGCATGAATCTTTTTAAATCTGGACGCACTGTTTATTATAACATAGCGCTCCTAGTTATCGAATCTGGAAAGTTTTGAAAGTACTTTGTTTGGAAATGGTTCGTTTATCAAAAATTCTGAAAATTTCATTACGATTCATATTGTTCCAAAAAAGCTACACGTGATGGAAGCCTCGAGACGAAAATTAATTTCAGACACCCACGACAGAAACCGGACGTGGTCGGGTTCAAAAATCGCAAGATCTGTAAAAATGGTCAAATCAACCGTGTGCGGCGTTTTCAGACGTTTCCGTGAAATGCATACTATCGACCGGCAGGTTCATACCAAGCGTTATAGTGGAACTAAGAGCAAGTTCACTGGTGTTGGGAAAAACTGGTAGAAAATTTGACACTTACGGCACATTTTGAAAATTTAGCCATGCAAAAACATTTTCAAGATCTGTGGCCTTCTAGTTTTTTTTACAACACGTGTTGTATTTTCGCATGCTGTGATGCAAAAATAGCAATATTTCTATCACATACGGCTGAAATAGAAACAGTGTTCCAAAAAAATACAACGCCCCAAGATCTTGAAAACATTTTTGCATGGTGAAATTTTCAAAATGTCAAAATTTCTACCACTTTTTCCCAACACCAGTGAACTTGCTTTAAGGATCGAAAACTGCATTTGAAGATGTTGAGAACGATCAAAGTAAACCCAGGGCAGTCGGACTATGACATCGCCAAGAAAGTCAATGCCGGCCGGTGCACCGTCAGAAAGATTCGTCTGCGCGAAGGAATACGATCTTATCGGGCCAGTAAGCAATCAAACCGTAAATTGAAGAAGAATTTAGAAGCCAAAGGACGTGCCCGGAAGTTATACAACATGGTCCTAACGAAGTACGACGGATGCATCCTCATGGATGACGAAACGCACGTAAAGATGAATTTTGGGCAGCTTCCTGGCCAAAAATTTTACAAAACCACTGGGCGGGGTGATATCCCCGGCAAGTTCGAATTCGTTTTTGCCGATAATTTTGCAAGAAAGTGTTTGATCTGGCAAGGTATTTGCATCTGCGGACAAAAAACCCCTGTTTTTGTGAAAAACAAGACCATGAACTTCTAAATGTAGGTACAAGGAAGAGTGCCTGAAAAACTTTTTTCCGTCCGAGATCAGCAATAACTAGAGCGCGCGTAACGGCTTTAAGCGTATCTAGGTCTATGAGGCGGCAGCGATTCGCATAACTTGGTAAACGGAACGGGTCTTGCCAGTTCAGATGACGTAGGGCATACCGCATAAAGCGACGCTGGATAGCCTCGATTCGTTCAGCCCAAGCTGGTAGAAGGGGAATCAAACAGCTGAAACATACTAGAGGATGGAACGAACTATGCAGCAGTAAAGACTTTTCAGGCAATACACGTCTTTGAAGTCTTTGGTCATGCGAAATAAGAATCCAAGGTTTCTGGATGCTTTGTCGACGATCTAGTTTGTGTGAGTCTTAAACTCCAGCCGTTGATCGAGAATAACGCCCAAATCGTTTATGTGGTCCATCCGAGGATTGATTCCGTCTCCGAGAGCGTACTCCGCACAAAGAGGGTGTCGCTTACGTGAAAATGATACGGCCGATCATTTACTGCGATTCAGTGGCAGGCAATTCAAATCACACCACTGAGCATTGAACTGGTGCTGCAGGAAATTGGTGTCCTCTTGGCTGTTAATGGTGTGAAAGAGTTTCAGGTCGTCGGCATATGCAAGTTTTTTGCGGTCAAGGAGCGAGAGTACGTCATTAAAATATATCACGAAAATTAGTGGTCCTAAATGACTTACTTGAGGCACACCGGAGCAGGCAAGAAAATGATTTGAAAAGGAGTCACCAATACGAACGGATAACTTCCGACCTGTTAAGTAACTGTGGAACCAGTGCAGAAGGGATCCACAGAAACCCAGACGTTCCAGCTTTGCGATAGCAATATCGTGGTTTACCTTGTCGAATGCAGTAAAAAGGTCAGTATATATGGCGTCAGTTTGGGTTTTCATAGCAAAGCTGTCTAGCACAAAAGATGTGAAGGTGAATAAGTTAGTAGTCGTGGATCGTTTAGGCATGAACCCGTGTTGATCATTGGAAAGTAGGTGCTTGAAGAACGAATTAATGGGGTCCAAGATAACAAATTCAAACAATTTGGCTATCGCGCAAAGAGCTGAAATTCCGTGGTAGTGAATCTTCTTGTGAACAGGAAACATGTTCGCTTCCTTCCACAGTGAGGGAAAGATTCCAACATCCAGCGATGATTGGAAAATATGCCGAATAGGAAATCAAGCTCAGCCTCCCAATCCACGGATTGCAGGACGAGGGATATAGCTTCAAAGTCAACGTTCTTAAAATCGTGAAAGAAAGATGCGGTTTTCTCTTCTGAGCCGTGTATTTTAGTGATATCGAGTGGAATCAGTAAGGCTGGATGATACAGAACAGTTTTAACAAGAGGAGCAGGAGCAGATTTTGTTGATCTGTCGAAGAGTCTCAAGGAGTCTAGGAAGTTGTTGAAGGATGCCGAGAATGAAGAACGAGCAGGATCCGGAAATAAAAAGTCGCTTGGGGAGAAGCACCATTTCAAACCAGGTAGATTGAAGTCACCGATGATGAGTATGTCGTCTACCGGAGAACAATCGAGCTTACTTTAGAGAGGCAGAGCGAATGCGTGTGCTGATATAAACATACCGTACCGTGTTAACCGTAGTACCGTATTAATCATCAGCAAATATTGATCCATGGGTCGATTCACGATGACGTAATTCCCTTTTGTGGTGACAGTTCGCGCGTCCTGTTTACAAAATTTTACGAACGAGAAATGGGGTGCGGCGAAATTTTTCGTGTATCTGCACGGTCAACAATTTTTACTCAAAACTCAGTTTTAAGTTAGCAAAAAACCAAGTCCAATTTTGTGAACTAAATTTTGCACATTTTTCGGTTTTTTCGGGAATGAACTGGAAGTTGAAAATTATAAAAAATTTTGAAAAGAAGGATTGATTCAACGTGTTTTTAAAACCCTTTTTTCAACTCATTTCTTGTGGACCAACTCACTTTGCATTGAATATTCTGTGACAGCGTTTCTGCTTGAGAAAAAAGTCACATCGAATGTCCAAATGTGGAAGCTTTTGAAGAATTAGAATGTACCGAATCGATTGTCCAGAAGTTTCTTGTGTTATTTCAACCGGAAGTTGTAAACAAATGCACATATTTTTTCGATAACACTATTCAGAGACAGAAGAATCCTGTATAGGAAAAACTCTCCGGTAAACATACTGAAAGAAAAGGCTTAATTATTCTAAAATTTTACGATTTTATATTTTCGAGGAATAAAAATAACGTCGGACAGTTTAACGTATAAGTTTAAAATCTTTTTATTCCAACATTTCTGTTTCAACTGGGTTAACAAATGAAATGATTGATTTTTCATCATTTGATACATCTTATTTCTTAACAACTTATTTCCTTTTTTATGTTTTTTTAATCCAAAATTGAGCTGAGAACTATTGCTAAACCAAGTGAATGAAAATTAAATGAGGACCCAAAGGTTTGCTTTGCTTCCTCAGCGTGTAGAATTGGAAAATAAGGAATCAAAACAGGAATCGCGGAATGTCAAAAACAGTGAGGCCAGGCAGTGCGTGAATCGACCTATTGCTTTTCGATTGCGAATTGAACACAAAGTGCGAAGCAGTATGGATTAATTAAAAAATTTTCCCATCAAAAGCGTGACGTTACGGAAAAAATCTTTTTCTTCACAAAATGGATCAGGGTGTTTTAAAGGGATTTGGTGAAACTTTGCTGGAGAAATCGTCACCAGCTGATGTATGTCTGGGTGCTGACCCCACCAGAAGATGGGTCTTATGGTTGTATGGTAACCAAGAATCGGGAATTATAATCTACACTCGAGATCGAGAACTTTTACGAAGTTCCGGTCAGAAAATTAAATGACTGCTCTGATCCGAAGGCTGATGCAAGTGCAAGTGATGACCACTTTTTCTTGGACTGTGAAGAAGGCTAGACTGCTATTTTATTTAGAGTACGCATTTGTACCTAAAGGTACTTAGAAAAAAAGTAAAGAGTGTCCTAAAGTACGAGCTATACCATTGTGTTACAGCTCAATGAACAGAACGGTAATTTTTACAGTGTTTTTAGTGCGTTTTCCCTGCAAATAATATTTGAAACCGGATCAGGTACAAAGCCCATTCGAGCATACAACAACGTCATCACCAACTAGTCCAAGGAAATCCGCTGCGGGTCGACGCATACCGTTAGCGCCGAAGCCACACATCACGGAAGTGCCGCAGATTTTCCGACAACACCCGTCGACGACAGCAGCAGGATCGACGATCTGGGAATCAACCGAAGAGCTAATTAAGGTTTGATTGCCAAGAAACGTTAGTACTCCAAAACTTATCTTATCTCATGCGCATGATCGAAATTCATTTTAATTCCCTTTTGTAAGTATGAACCTACCACTCCCACCGGCGTTTATGGGACTCCCTTTGTTCGGCCTCAGGGCGGCACGCTTACACAAAACCAAAATCACAGGGAATGCCACTACATCCACAGAAAAACCCCAAAAGTTGCACTTCCCAATAATTTATATTTTTGCTATTTGCACACACCTCCCTTACTCCCACGTTCTTAAGTTTAGGCCAAACCTGGAGGGCAATGCCCTGGTGTTGCTGCTAAGCTGAAGGCTGTTGGCTTCGTTGGGTTAGTAGTAGGTCAGCCGGGTTGGAAGCTTGTGGACCACGGGCTTGTAGGACGTCTGCTGCTTCAACGGGGAGGTTGTCGATCCGATGGGTTCGGGAATCGGTATCGACCAAACACCTTCGTCCGTCTTGTTTCCGAAGCCACGTAGCAGTTCCGGAATTCTTGCCGAAAACCAAGGGGTCCTATGATGGAACAACGGATTCATAAGCGGGCATATTCTGGCGATACCCAAAATGGCGGTTCGGCGGCTTCTTGGCTTACCTGGTGTCTGGGTCAAGACGTCTGTGGTTAATACAGAAGTGAGCCAGCACCAGGAAGCCGCCTTTGACCGGCATTGACCCGAGCGGTAAGGTCGTTGCTCTCTTCGCGCTCGTCTTTGCGTCAGGGCGTCGCTGTCGTTCGGCTTGGTTATCAACAGCCTCGGCTACTACGGTTGGCCCTCTGATTGTGGAGTGCTGAAGCTTGATGTGTGCGGAGGCTTGTGACTTGTGGCGCTGTCGGCGCATTGAAGGCTTTTTTGGGGAAAAACTTTGCACATAGTCACAATCACTGCGATATAATGCTGAAACCTACTGCTACTCGCGACAAATCTCAGAAACCTCGACGGAAGTGTTATCTGACGCTTACACTTTTTAAAGCCGAGTATCCACATGACCAAATATTTAGCTCGCTCGTCTAAGTCCACAGCTGAGGATCTAGCAAGATGGCCTGTGTCCGATTCCCCTAACGATATACTTTCGGCTTTTAATTTATCGGCCTAAGCGGTGAAAAGTGATGTCCTTTTTAGTAGGACATCTAAAGATTATGATTTTTTTTAAATAGTTTGATAGAAGTTTCGCATCCAAACCCCGGATGTAACAAACGTGATGATAACAAACTGAGAAGACTATACATCGAAAGATGCGTTTCTGAGTAAAAGGGAGTATATCTGAGCGATCACATATCATCTTTTTGTTCGTTCACACTGCAAATTTTCCCTTGTGGGGGGGACCACGCTTGGCCTTGGTGGTAGCTGCAACTGTATCTGTATCTACCACTTCATAGTTGAAGGCCCGTGAGGAACAAAAATTGTATATGTGATGATAATGCTTCTAAATAAATTCTACCCGCTCATTTACACCATCTTTCATTTCATCTAACCTTCTATCCACCTATTTAAAAAAATTCTTAATTTTTAGATGTTCCTACTAAACAGGACATCACTTTTCACCGCCAAGGCCGATAATTTAAAAACTACAAATATAAATTACGGTGATTAATCCTTCATAAAAAAGATATATTTTTGATACTTAAATGCATGGTCCACCGAGGTTAGAATAATCTTCGGTGGTGAACACCGTTTCCTAGTCAAGATAAAGGAAACTTAAGGAAAGACGACAAATAACCCATCCGGGGAAACGTGGGACGGTTCAATATGGTTAGGCAGCGCTTGAGGCGCTAGTGAAGAGTAGGAGAAATATCTGAGGCGAAACTAGTTATGTTGAAAGAGAAGCTAGTTATGTTGAAGGAGAAGCTAGTCATCTAGAAAAACCACCCTCCAAAAATGTCAAATACACTTCTTACTAATCCTACAAATAGACAACCAAACCACCAAGGAAAATATAGAAATGTCAATAAATTAGTTGTTGCAACAAATGTTTTATTAAATGATGTTTTATAAGCATTTAAAGTTCATGTCTTTTTGCAACCCCTTTCCAGTTTCCGAAACAATTCTGGGAATTTTTTCGGGAAAAGTGCTGAAGATAATTCCGGAAAAATAGTTCTTCCAGTCAGTTGAGATTTTTTTGGCCAACCGGACAATCCGACTTAGTTTTCATATATTTATTGACCAATCAGTCCGTTGAAAGTGATGGATGGTCGACGGTAGGTTGAAACTGGGCCAATACAACATACACCCACCCTATGTTGGATCTCAAAAGCCGGGCAAACTTTCAAGGGCGACTGATCTCCTCGGAATGGCGTTTAAATCCCCAGATCCCAATTCGCCCACTACCTTCCGTTGCAAAAGAGTGGAGTGCCCGGCTGCTCTGCGGCTGTTTTGGCATCTGCAGTCGGATCGTTCCGATCCATAAAACATTTGGCTCCAGAGGATCCGAGACCGAGCCGGTGAGTTTCAACATCAACAAACATTACTAACGATTCAGATGGTGCACTGGGTAAGATACCAGTTTTGCAAGCCAAGATGAGATGCTGCAGTGAGTTCAATTCTCGTTTTTTTTTCGGGATGAGTTATCCAATAGGATGATGAGTCCCATGAAAACTTTTTCTTTTTTTCGCTTGAATGTAGTGGCCATGCAAAATTTTGCTGGGAGATCGACTTTTAAGCCGGTAGTGCTTTTTTAATCACATCGTCTCCGGAACAGTTCACTTTACAGCACATTTTCGGCACAGATATTTGATAAATAGGCATTGGATTTTCGCTACCTTTTCTATGGGTGTATTTAAAATATATTACATTCTTTGATTCGGTCGTTAATTCGCCTGTCCATGTTCCCCCTTATTTAACGTTTTATTTTCAATATATACCGATTGCAGCCCCTCATGATAAAAATTTTCTCCATAAAATCTTTAAAGGAGACATTACAAAGAATCTCTTAATTTACTTCTTTTAAAAAAAGTGTTCAATCTCAATTTATCTTAACACCATTTCAACCCAAATTGTAAAACAGCAAAGTTGATTCTTCTTTTAACCTGAATTGAATCATGTTAAATAAATCGGGGTGGCGCAACCCCGTGTATCATCCCATAAACTGTAAGGTAGCTGGGCAAAATCCCGAACGCTGGAGCAGCATTTCACACACAACAATTTAATCGTTAATGGATGCATGCAAGTGGTGCGGTACAAGCCCCCGGGAACGAAAAACCACAGTGTATCCAACCATTGAATGAAGTCTCGGGGATTGAGAGTAGAGCGTAGAGCAGCGTTCAGCGTTCACTTACCGGCAACATTTGGCGACACGGAACGCAGATAGGCACTTTGTGGTTGTGGTGGCGCTCCCGGGCGACACAAATGGCCACATCCTGGGGGGGGGGGACTGGGCATCCAAGAGGGGATAGGGTGGACACCTTCCATGCCATTACTGCCACTGACCTCTGCCGCTGCCAAGGAGGGATGGTATTTCTGATTCCGGGCTTGTGGTTTCCAGCGGATTGACTCTCTGTCTATCTCGCTGGTTAGCTCTTGGGGTGCCCTTTTTTGTAAAACTATAGTAAAACTAGTAGAAGGTTGTACCAACTAGCTGCACTACCACTGTTATTTCGTGAAACATGTGCGGGATGGCCTTTTGGAAGGGAACTTGCCACACACCGATAGTCGCTTTGTCCATCGCGTCCTGGACAGGATCCACGTCGGGATACTAGTATGAACCAAGTGTAGCAAATTGAATAGTGCTGACAGGAATTTTCCGACACTTTATCATACACAATATTATGGTTTCTGTGGTTTGTGCGCGCTCGTATGTTTTACGGCAGCCACCATTTTATTTTCCTTCAATCTTCTGGTTTCGGAGCCAACCGAAGGCATTTCAATCAGGCAAGGCTAGTTGGTTTCAGGATAAAGTTTCCAGGGGCTAAAAAGTTATTGCCATCCTATATCACATTGGAATGTCTTCGACATGACGGTTACTGGTCATACATTTTTGCGTTAACGTTCATTGAACTGATTTTACGATTGATTTTCATGAGGTTAAGATCTTATTGTTAAAACATTATCTAAACCTATTAATGTACAAAAATGACAAAAATGACAAAAATGACAAAAATGACAAAAATTACCAAAATTACAAAAATTACAAAAATTACAAAAATTACAAAAATTACAAAAATTACAAAAATTACAAAAATGACAAAAATGACAAAAATGACAAAAATGACAAAAATGACAAAAATGACAAAAAATGACAAAGTAACAAAAATGACAATTGTTAGTTTGTTCATTTGTACAGTCATTTTTCTCTCTTGATAGTTGAAAGCATCTCCATTATCACTTATTTTCCAACGTAACAATTTATTTGTGTTCTCACAAATTTCGTTCTAATCAATCAATCCAGCTGCATGATTAACACCTTCAATCATCGATCTCATCAAAGCATGTTTTCAAGTGACAGATACAACATCATCAGTTAGTCAAATGAACGAAATAAAAAATGCCCCAGCAACAATGTGGCACTTAGCTTTTCTACATCTTCCCTTCTCTGTCAACAACTTAATACCCCGGAAAAGCGAGAAAACTTACACAGTCTTGTCAAGTACATAATTGAATAATGAATTCTGCTAATTTGCTGACATGGTCTTTTCTTTCTGGTGCGACAAATTCGTCACTTATGCTTCTCGGTAGTTTTTTTTGCAGTTCTGCTTCTTTTTTCTTTCTCTCTGGTTAGCCACTTTCCGGGTCCTAGAAGTCGGCTGACGAAAAGTCCACCTAATGAACGAGAAGGCAGGAGAAAAAAAAACAAGGAAAGCCATCCTGACGCCCATCCATGATTGAGATGACACGATGGAGAAACACAGGATCATGATTAGCATCAACTGGCAGTCGACTATGAATGGGAGGAGGGAACTCTGTTAGCTAAAATGCAGATTTTTTAGGTGAATCATCAAACGTGCAATACATACCAAAACATAGTTTTATTCCTTGGTGTGTAGAACCATTCGGAAATCACCTTAATCATAAGATGTTGGAATTAGAAAAATAAAATAGAATTTTGAACCACTCTAGGCATCGATGGAAACAAGGTCAGTGAAGAAGGATTGACTCGTGCAATCTTATTGAATTATTTATGAATACAGCCCTACTCTACGCTCTGAGGGTCATCTTGGAAGAGGAACGACATGGAAGACAATCTGACGATGCCGGCCAATCGGCTGCACCTTTTGGTGTAATCTTGTCTGAAGCTTCAGTATGAGATAAAGATTTTTCTGAAGCAAAATTTCAGTGTTGTAACGGATTGGATAAGCATTTCTTTTGTTTGAAAGATCTTCTAGTTTCTCGTTTAAATACTGGTACAAATTAACCATTTGGGAATGAAAACTCCCATGAAGGTTATTCAATCTGAGATTTTACTAACTATTTATTGAAAAGTAAAAACACACTCGAAAGGCAGCTCTGTTGAGAGGCTAGGGTTACACCCAAAAAAACAGTGAAAACCATATCAGTGCACAGTGATCCGAAAGGGTTAAAAAAGAACTTTTCGCATAGCGCCTTTGTCTTTTATTGTAGCTCTCAAGTGTCTTCAGAAAATTTGCCTCTTCAAACACGCTTCTTAACTTGAAAGCATAAAAAAATACTAAAAGTTTAGAACGAAAACTTAAAAATTAATTTTTTTTCAAGAGATATAGCTTTGTTGAAAACATTAAATAACTATCTCTGTTTAGAACAAAGTTATAGAGTTTTTTTTAGATTTTTTTTTTAATTTTTTAAAGAAGTTGTTTGGCTTAAATATTGACCTGAATAATATGTTCTAAGCATTTGTTCAGGAATTCAAATCACACGGTTTGCACAAGATTCCAACATTTAACAATGTTTCCTAGCTAACTTACTGCAACTTTAAGTTTATTTTTTTATCAACTTTATGAGCGTTTATTGCTAAAACGTGCAACTGCATTTTCTTTACTAATAGATAGATCACATTGAAGCTTGAACTAAGTGTAACAAATCGATGTTGGTGTCATTTGTTTCCATGTCTCAAGCATAGATTTGATGTGTTTTGCGTGTTTTTACATACATATACAAAATTAGTTTCCGTGCTACGCAGAAGACTGTTGAAATTTTTCGATATAGCTCTTTAGGTGAGATACTCTTTTATTCGAACCGATCAAGAGAAAAGAGGGAGAGGCCGGTTTGAGTGTCAATTGGAGGACCACCCATTTATCGCAAATCAGTTCACTTTTGATAGCTAAAATCGTTAATATAAATCGGCACATTTGCAACTTTTTGATGACTCATTTTCCGACCAACCTTACTGCTGCCCGATTCAAGGGGGTATGTAAAAGGTGATTTGCCAATCGTTTTCCCTTGCGATTGTTGCACAGAATGACTTAAATTGTTAATATTTCTGCTGTTTTTCAACTATTTCCCAAAAATAAAACTGAATCTAGTTTACTGATGAAATGATGCTTTTAACAATATTTTCTGCTATAAAATAAATAACTACAGTTCTAATTTTCTTGTTTTATTCGTGCGATTTCGGTGCTAGTTGTGAAACGAAACCTAAAAATTCCTTCTACGTTAAATAAGGATTTACGCCAGAACCAAATATATTCGAATCGGTTTTCTTTACGAATACTTTGTTGGACAATTTTAACACCATGATTTTGGAAAAAAAATACGAACCATACATAACCAGAGAAAATATCAGATTGTGCAACAATTGGTTCGGTGAAAACTCCTCCAAAAACTTTGTTTGGCTTTTTTTACTGCCAAAAATAGCAATAAAATTTTTGACGGCCATATTGATTCCTGAATAACCGACACGTGTTTTGGTTTGTACGGGAAATTAATGTCAAAAAGCACTAGGGATGTACTGAAAGTTTAAAAACATATTTTTCAATTTTTGGAATATTTTTGGTTCATGCAATACGTTTCATGTGAACAAAAACCAAACCTAACTTTAACCGCAGAAATGTTATCGATGTCATACAAAAATTCAAAATAAAAAAAAATTGTTTTGTTTTTGATTGTGTTCTGGAACGAACGGGTCACCATGAACCACCCTAAGAGTCGAAATGACCCAGTAGCAACATGGCGATGCTGCGTGCATTAGCGGCTGAGATGCGCGCCAAAATCATCGGCTTTTCCTCGGCCACGAAAAGGATTTTCCGAAGGGTCCAGCCAAAATCACCCCAAGGCACGGTCTCTTTTTCAACCAACCACCAGCACCAAATAACTGTGTAACGGTTGATTTGGCGATTTTGTCAGCTTTTCGGGCGAGTAGCTCGGATTTTCGCAATGCGCGAGCAAAATTTTGATACGATACGATGATTTCTTCCTTGGACGGCATTTTGACAACTGAAGAGTGAATTGCAAAATCAAAATAGGAGCAACATTCTACACACATACCTTCAAAATGGGTGGTGTTCAGGTTTTTAAATCCGAAATTAAAATAAATACATCAAGTTGATATTGACCAAATTTTGACCGTATCACCATTTAGGGGTAAAGAGGGGCAAAACAGATCGCGTCCATTTATCCTTTCACCTGTAAATAGGCACTTTTAAAAAAGTTTTCATTATCTTTCAGTTCCTAGTATGAAATTTCAATGATACAATTTTTCATGTTGGTAGGACAAAGAAAGAAATAAGCTCAATACTGTGCAAATAAGGTCAAATACCACTTCACTCAGATGGTTCCAGTTAAACTTAGCGGCAGATTTGAGTGTCTGGTGAATTTTCACGTGTGATGAATGCTATTCCAGACTCTCAAACCGGCGACCTTATGTTTTTTTTTTCGATTTTGGGTCCGAATTTTCCCATTGTGCATGGAAGACCCACCTCAAAATGGGCCGTCTCCAAATTGGATTTTTTTTAACTAGAAGTGCTCGTAATAAGCCTCCGTAACATATATCACCATCTTTGACCATATAATGGCTGAGCCTTAAGAAGCCCATTTTGGTGGTTTTGTGCCAACGTAAGAACTTATACTAGGGTAAGTGAGCCCTATTTTGGCATGGTCCTTTTCTTGGCATGCCAACATGTCTTTTCATGTTTTTCAGGTCCAAATTGAGCTTAAAAAATTTTGAATATATTTTCATTGCGAAGAGAATAATTTGTTTCAAATCTGTGCATACCGAATTTTTTGATTGTTTGTACTTTAATAAAGAAGTTAATTTTTTTCGATCTGCATCCGAGGAAATTATGTTGGAAATCACCGTATGAAAATCAGATGAACTCACCTTTCTAGTGCAACTGTTAAATTCACATGCGCTTTCAAACGCAGACATTCATTTGAAAAATTTGCAATAAATACTCATGCTTACAGTTAAACTCGGCAAAAAACAAAAAATACTAGAAAGACTGAAGAATGAATATTTATTTAGGTTTTGAATAAAAATTTAAAACTAATTTTGTTCCTTTTCTTGGCATGCAGCTTCAATCGAAATACACCACCAGTGTTGGAAGCTGGAAAAAATACATGTTCATTAAAGAGGTATTTTTGGGCTGATGTTTTCCTTAAAATTTCATTTAAAACTACGCACAAATGTTTTCATACTAATTGGGTTGTATGATAAGACCGTTGCTATCAACTTAAGCTTCGAAATAATTTGGAGAACATAAGTGATTCGACTAACTAAAAGTCATATCCAAGGATTTTAAATGCAAAAATCGCTATTTGGGAACCATGAATCGAAGGTACATTGGTATGCGTGCGAACAGCATTTGCATTGCAGTCTGCCGAGCAAAAGCCACGTGGTCTCCTACAGAACACAGTGGTTCGAAATATTGAAAAAAAAAAACTAAGTTAAATTAATTATCTCACAAGACTTAAGATGTTTTTCTTATCTAAAAATTATTAGATCGATGGCAATTTATGATTTTAGTATATAAAATACATAATTAATTGAGTTTTGGAATCGTTTTCTATTGCTTGGGAACCATATACCTACTCAGATTTAATTTTTTGGAATTTTGTTCTAATTTTTTTCATGGAAACAGAAGTTAGAAGTTCAGGAAAATATCGTTTGCTTTCCAATTATTCCTTAAAATATTTGATGTGAGTCGAATTAAAAAAACTGTTTTAGCAAGGTTTACATTCTAACATCTATTTGGCGTGTCAAACCACTGCGCAACACCCCGGGCATTCGAGATGGCTCTTGCTAGAAGCTCATAATCTCAGCTAACAAATTCAAAAGGGCAAAATTTTTAAATACCATTCAAGGAATTTTTCAATTTCTTACTTTATGAAGCCAAACTCCACAATATGAAGACAGTTGTTTGGTAGTGAAAATAACCCTATGTGTCGCAATCGCATTGCGGAATTTCTGGACTTCCGACTTTTTGAAATGAAAGCTTATTTTGTGCTTCCCTTTCAACCAAATTTCATCAATGTTTTCAAAAGCCTTTTTGTTGTATGAGTGGCGCCCGGTGTTCCATCGTCGCATAGAACTTTACGCTCAGCTGACGTCATTCTGTCAGTGGCCTTATATTCAGAATAGCCAACGATTCTGTTAACTGTCAATTGAGCAATGTTAGTAAAGATCTATTGCACATTGCTGGTGGCCAAGAATCGGATCATCGAAACGGCAAACAATTGGTACGGCGGCCAAGTAATTGGAGCACCGCAGTGAGTACTTTGCATGCATTTTACTCACATTAATGAAAGTTCCATAGAGAAAACATATTTTTGTTGAACTCTAAGCAAGTTAGCAAGTAAATTCTTCAAAGGATGTTATATGGTGCACTCAACAGGAAGGTAGGAATGTTGAAAAAAGGGTAAACCATGCCTTAGGTGCCAAGGTCGGGTACATTTACCCTACACATATAATATACGGCGTATTACAGGACACGACACTTAACGTTCTTACTAACATGATAACATGAAAAGATGATAACACGGTAAAATTTGGGATCTACAGAAAACCAACATCTACTGATCGCTACATAACAGCAGACTCCAATCACTTCGGTGCTCAAAAACAAGCTGCGTTTCACTCCATGGCACATCGTTTATACAACATACCTATGGAAATCAGTGAGTTTAAGAGTGAAAAAGAAAAAATATTATCGGCCGCAAATTTGAATGGATACGACAAAGAGTTTGTACATAAAATTCTTCGCAAACACGAGAGGAAAAAGTTCCGGAATAATGTAACCACCTTCAAACCAGAAAAAGAAGAATCTCAAAGAGTCAGTTTGCCGTTCCACCCACCACTGACTAACGATATTCGAAAGATTCTCTCTAACCATGGTTTGAAAGTTGCATACAAAAGCTCCAACACTTAAAGGATCGGTTGGTGTCACTGAAAGACAAAGTCCCGCCGGAAGAAAGATCCGGAATTTACGAGATTCCGTGTGAGACTTGTCCAGCAGTTTATATTGGCCAGACAAGACGAAAATTTAAAACTCGAATAAAAGAACATAAAAACGCTGTGGATAACAGCAAAACTAACGAATCCAGCGTAGCTGCCCACGCATCGGAATCTAATCACTCTATAGATTTGGAAAAGGTTAGATTCAAAAAATGTATACGCAAAGCGTCACATTTAAATGCCTGGGAATTTATGTTTATAACAACTTCTGAGAGGCCTTTAATGAACGAGGACGACCCGCCAATCATATAGCCACTTTTCAACTTGGCCAACCAAAAATGATTTGACCATCCTTCAACGAATACTATGCAGTAGTATGAAGCTGTGTTAGTGTTTTTCCTTTTAGTAACCAGTCGGACATCGTCCTGTAGATGGGCAACATCGAGCCCGAAACCGGTCGACAAAAAAGGTAATTTTAAATCCTTTTATGTTAGTAAGATCGTTAAGTGTCGTGTCCTGTAATACGCCGTATATTATATGTGTAGCCTTAAGAAGGTTTTTAAATGTTGAACCATTGGAAAAAATCGAACAACATTAGGCACGATATTTATTAAATTTGCCTGTGCAACTATTGGGCATATCCAAGCTGTTTAAATGATTTTTTAAAATTGTACGTCACTTTTTTCAAACACTTGAACTTTTTGATTTTGTTGATCAAGCCTGTATGCGTGAAATCGACAATAAAAATCGAGTGAATTCGATTGAAATTACTAGAATACAGCATAAAACAAAAATCATGTGCTTAGCTATGCAACGATTGGCAAATCACCCTAGTAAATAGTTGTACTGATTTTTCAGATTTGTGAATCAGCCTAGTTGGTACTCAAATTGACTACCATGGATACGTTGCAATTGTATTCAAATAATTTTTCAATCCGCTGAGATCTGAGAGGCCCCTACGATTAATTCTTTTTTTATATACATGCCAACCCGTTAAATAAATATTATAATATAAGGATGTAAATAAGGATTTATAAATGAATTCAGTAAATAACCTTCAAATTGCCATTATGTCTGCACAAAAGGTAATTTCTGGTATCTTCAAAAAATATTTGTTAAAACAACCTAATCGTAAACGAAAACTTTGAATACAGCTGTCAAATGCAAAACTAAATTCTCAATTTGCTCAAAAACTCAATTACCAACTTAATTTCTCGATTTCATGAAAATTCAGAGATTAACCTTAAATTAAAATTTCAAGCTTATGATCGAAAAACTTATTTTAGATGGCTCGGTTTGATTTATTTTACTTCCAGCTCATGTTAGAGAAAACTCAAAATTTTAATGATTTTCAATATTTTTCTTCACTTTTTTCTTAATCATTTCTTATCTGGGCTTGTGTTATAGCTCAGTTGGCAAGTCTGCTGTCTCCTGAGCCGATGTCCGCGAGTTCGAGCCCGAGAGCAAACATCGAACACAGTTGTACCGGATAAGTTTTTCAATAACGATCCGCCAACTGCAACGTTGATAAAGTCGCGAATGCCATAAAGATGGTAAAACGACTATAATCGAAACAAAAAAAAAATCTTATCTCGTATAATGCACGACATTTAATCGGAATATTAAAATGTGTATTATAAAATCTTGAAGTTTTTTAGGGTAAAGATGAATCAATCCATATTTTTAAAATTCCCACAAAAAATATAAAAGCTTGAAGTGAATGCGATATATCATTGTACTCAACGCAAGAAGTTTGAAATTATTAAAAAAGAAAGATGTTTTTTCTTTATTCTACCTATTCTGTACTGCAAATCTTATTTCAAAAACTGATATTTATTGAAATTTACTCAAATTTTTTTGAAGGTTACGTAAAGTTTTTTCACCGTAAAAGCCGTTACCATTATATTTTAATGTGAAGAAAAATTTCATGTTCTAAACAAAACGTTCTGATCCCTGGGACTTACTAAATTATATTTTTAATGGGTTAATTAAAAGTAAATTGCTAGGATATAGTAAAAATCAAGTTCGTATTTTGCTGGATTCATTCGCATTTTTAAGTTTAAAAAAATTCAAATTGTGCTCAATTTGTTTATATGATAGGTTTTTTGGGAGTTTGAAAATGATTTGAACACTGCTGACGTGTTTCAATGAAAAAAAGAAATTAAGGTGTGATTTCTCGTTTTTTATTTATTTTTTAATAATCACTGGACTCTGCTTAAATTTATCTGGATTGTGCGTTGAAAAATTTAATTAAAATTAAGAGAGATTAAAAAAAGTGTATTTATTTCCGGAAAACAGTTCAATTATCATTAAAAAAGTAAATTTATTTCTAAACCGCCGTTTCGATGTCGTATGACATCATCTTCAGGGATTCTAAAATTTTTCACGTGTTATCATAATTTTTTGTGTTTGTGTGACGTTCTCTTATTTCTAACTCAACTTACAAAAATTGTCGTTTTTATTGCTTTTGGAAAAGCGTACTGTTGTAATTTGTTTGTCACTTTAGCTTCACTGAAAATATCGATTAAACTAAGAAAAGGTTTGTAAAATTTGAATTTGAATTTGAGATCCCAGGGCAGTTGAGTAGTTGTTTCTTCTGTGATATTTTTATCATTTTTGTGGTTAGTTTTCTTATAGTTCGACTTGTGTAAAATACAAAGGTTGTGTTCAAATTCTTAAAATCGGTTCACAGTGTGTGGTGTATTGAATTTCGAGCACAGTGCGTAGTATAAGAATGGTGTAAAATATCTCAATAACAACGTTTTTGCGATGGTGATTTTAAATGTCTTAGGGGGCATCCATAAATTACGTAACGCTCCTAGGGGGGGGGAGGGAGTAAGCTCGAGCGTTATGAATTGTGACATAGGGGAGGGGGGGAGGTATGCTCATCGTTACGTAACGATTTTTTCCCAAAAAATTTCATTTGAATCGCAGCTATTTTGATGTCACGCAATTTTCGCAGAATGATATGCACTGTAAACTGGTTTGTAATCTTTCCTCTTTCAAGATTTTGAGATAGACTACTTAATATGTGTATTGAATACCCGTGAAATTGAAACACCGAATATTAGATACATTTATCTCCAAAAACTCAATTCAATCTTAAGATAGAAATGTAATTTTTTTTTCTATTGAATTAAAAGATGCAATTTTGATTATCCCGATGAATATTAATAAGTGGAGTATATTATGCATAACAAGTTATGCTCTTTGAAAAAATATAAAATAATCAAGGTAGGTCATCAGTTTACGAGCACAGAAGAGCAGCTCGTAATAAGACAATCAATTTATTTTATCAGAGGGTTATCATCAATAAGTACTAAGAATCGATTTGGATATATACTAACTGCGTTTTGAAGAACGATAAAAAAATTTATGTTAAATCTTTTTCACCTTCGAACAACAGTATTTAAAAACATGAGAAGATGGAGGGGGGGGGGAATTATCAGTGGTACGTAATTTTCATAGGGGGGTACGTCGAAGCGTTACGATTTGTGACATACGGGGGGAGGGAGTAAAAATTACGTAATTTATGGACGCCGCCTTAACAGTCAATTTGGATTATCATTTCCTGTAAGCTGGGGGATGGCTTCCATGGCCGATGAAAGGCGTCGAGGGAACGCATCCAACATTCCGAGACCCACACGCTGAATAACCATATTGATTGTATTGTAAACAAAACCTTAAAATGGTTTTTCTATAACTATAAGTGGTTGAATAAAAACGAGCGTGTACATTGCTTGGCAATCCACACCGCATGCAATCTTCAGACTAACCCCAGATACATTCCCTCTTAAATATTTACAGTATGACCCGTAAAAATGCGAACATCTGTCATCAAGGTTCATAAACAATTTTTTTAATGTTAACATGATTTAAAAAACTTTTCACTAACTCAGGCATGTACATGGATAAACATATTACACAGCAAAAATTATTTCCTGTAAAATTACGCAAATATCCTGTAACAAAAAGGAGCAGGACATTTATCGTCATTTTACAGGTCGAAATCATGATAATCTTACATTTAATTTTTAGTGTACAACTTTTTTACAGGACATATGCTGTAATAATAAATGAGCCTTCGTTAACTTTCAAGGAACACAATTTAAAATTACAGGTTTTGTTAGTTACAGGTGATTTATTTTAAAGATTGCAGTTTTCAGTGACACGTAATAGTCAAAAAAATTTTCTTTGTAAGAAACAATCAATCGATGTGTCCATTTTCGTTCGCAGCTATACTCTCCAGGCTAGATCTGAATCACGAGCATTCTTCGCAATATTGTGGATTTTACCAAACATTTTAGAAACGTCGTTGGTAACCTGACAACAAAACACATACTTCCTACAATCTAGTACTTCTCTTCTCTTTGTCGAAAGTCGGAAGTCCGGACTTCCGAAGTCAAATTAAGTGCTGGCGCGTTAAGATAAGCCACTGACATTGAAGCCCACATCTCAAAGACACCTGGGTGTGAGGATTCACTAGTGTTTGTTCAAATATACGCTCATATCAAATAGTTGAGGGGTGTCTACGACCGCAGTAGTCCCTAGTGACACCACTGATAACCGGCAATCAACCAACCCAAAATTCCAAACCAGCTGATCTCGCTCAAGCCGGTGTTTTCAACTCGACCGGACTAGCGTGCAACGACCCAAGATCTCAAAATAGGCTGCACCAACTATATTTTTTCTACCCGGAATCATCCAGCCATCGATCCAAACAATACCTCATCGAAGCCACCAGCAAACAGTCGACGATCATCAGCCGGTATTGTTCAGAGGGAATCATCACCATCTGCTACTGTTTCGCTTTTGCTTTCGTCAGAGGCCGATTGGAGGTTTTCGAGATCTGCGAGAGCGAACTCGGAAAACATCGCATGCAACAATCCTGATGAAGTCAACATTCGAAACCTGTAGTCAGTCGAATCTAGCCTTCTCATCACTCCACACTCCTTATCGAAATCCGTTTTAACACGTTCAATGTTAGTTTAAGTACAAGATCTCGTCCTTAAGAATAAGTTTGTAAAGTTCAACTAGTTATTTATTAAATCTTTAGTCCCGTAATAAATGTGCGTTTATATTTTGTAAAATCGTGAAAGTCGAAGTTATTTGGAATGCGGAAATTCTAAGGAGCTGAAATCAATTGCATGCATTGGAGGAACTTCGGCAAAGTTTATTCTTTCTCGTGGAATTTGGAATTCGATGTCATCGGCCGTTAGGAATATCGTTTAACCACATCGAAGGAGTTGAAGGTATGGCCCCGACAAGGGGTTCAAATCCAGACTGCTAGGAGGCCAAAGATCCTTCGCCCAAATTTTCACATTCTCCTCCAGCCACTTTTGGGTCCATTTCGAGGTATGACATTGGCTCCATCTTGTGGGAAGATGACATTCTCGGCTTCACCAAAGTTTGTTCGAATCCACGGAAACAACTGGTTTTTCAAAATGTCTATGTAGACTTCAGTATAAAATTAACTCCAGCACTTATGAAAACAAGAGGCATCTTCAGTCCATTTGAAACAACTGCTCCAAATTCCATGACTCCAGTGGGATGCTTGGAAGTAAACTTAAATTTCACATTCTTTGGAACATCCTTAATCTTCGTGGGTGAAATATACCGATCCCATTATGTATTGGACTCCAAGTCAACCAAAAATGTTTCTTGACTGAGAACACGACGGTCAGCTGCTTCTTCTTCAAATTTTACAGCAATCGCTTCAAGCGCAGTTCGTAGTTCCGCGAGTTCGAGCCCAAGAGTAAACATCGAATACAGTTGTACCGGATAAGTTTTTCAATAACGATCCGCCAACTGCAACGTTGATAAAGTCGCGAATGCCATAAAGATGGTAAAACGACTATGATCGAAACCAAAAAAAAAAGCTTCAAGCGCATTGCTTTTTCGATCAAATGTCGCTTCGGTCTTACCCTTGATTATGCATTCAAGCCATCTTTTACCAATAGTTGCATGAAAGGATTTGCGATATTCGCTCCCTTAGCCAGCCCGTGGATTGATCTCTCTGGATTCCACTTAACTTTCGTCTTCATCATTTTTACCACTTTTACAGTGTGTGCAGCCCATGACCTTCCACTAGCCGGCTTACGTGGAAATGCATCAAAGAGAGAACTTTCACGCGATAAACAGCCGCTAGATTGCATGCTACAGCCCCCGCAATTTTCTTGGGATATTTTTGGGCAAGAAGCAAACTGATCTCTATAAACTTTGTGTACATTTTTCCGATATAAGTAAGCTTCTACTGTAGTTCTGCATTGTTTCCTACTTCCTTCAATTGACAGATGAAAGCTAATACACACAAACAAGAAAATCATCAAAAGTCGTCATAAACTACCCCAAATAGGATGATCATACTGTACACAACAACAAAAATAATGCAATGAAATGCTCTTTGACGGATGGTATTCTTTCGAACTTTCGATTTCTGACGGGAATTCTCCTAAACAGGGTGCAGGAACCTGAACACCATCCCTACCAAAGCCAAATTCTAAATTGTACATTTGCACTCAAAACTTTCCGACGAAGTTGTTACTATGGTCTACAGAGAGCTTTCCAGTCTCATCCGAATGCTAATCCAATAAGCTTCTTATTGGGCTAAATAAAAGCGTTTCTCTAGGACTAGGCGGGAGCCAAAGGACAACCACTCCTAGCTATAGTTTAGCAATATCGCCGTCCGTCAGTTAAGACTGAGGACTATCCACTTGCTCGTTCATCGTCAACTGATGATCTCCATTATCTTTGGCATAATTGAAGACATACTTCGGTGACGATGTTCGCGGAGATTGTCTGAATGGGGGTGTTGGGTAGCATTTTGGGAGGGGTTGCTAAAAGTCACTTTTCGAATGACAGCGGGAATCCAAACTTCGTCGATGCACAGACGCTCAGACGCACACTGTAACGCTTTTTGCGTGCAGCGAATTAAAAGCTGCAGAACCCTCGGATAAAGACAAGAGACGGTGAATGTGCAACTTCGACTCGAGCAGCATCAGCAAGTTCGCCCGGAGAGGAAGTTTTAATTGAAACCACCCTTTTTCTCCGCTGGAAGGGTCCAGGAATGCCACTTTTCAGCCCTTTCCTGTCCTGTCACCCACCGCCAGCTATTGCAAACAACACCGGAAATTCCACGGCTTGGTGGCACTGAACTGGCAGATAATAAATTAACTTGTTTTCTCTCTCCTTAGTGAGTGCAATCAGTGAAGTTAAAGAGAAAATAATAAGACCCAGCGAGAAGGTACCCAGGAGGTGGGGGCGTGGCGTCGCTGCACAATCATAGCACGGTGCTGGTCTTTTTTTCTGTTGTTTTTGTTCGACTTCATAGTTTTCTTCTTATTAATTTCCAAAACCCGAGAACCAGCAGAAGCACTCGCTAATGGAAGTCAATGGCAGTTCATGTTCGCTTGCAGAAACACTGACAGGCAGCGTCGCCAATTATGAATGATTGCTGAAGTCAGCAAAGCGTTGAAAAGTTATATAATTTTTATTTTTAAATCGTGAAAGAAAATTTACTATCAAGAGTTTCCATCGTATCAACAACTGCGAATAGATATTATCTTAATAGAAAATCTAGAATCCACCTTTTCAACTATTCTGGCAACCCTGCCAAGCAGCCAAATGCAGGAAAGTGGAAAAGTACCTAGTGGCATTTCAAACGGGAAAGTGGCAGCGAACAACTACGGCGTTTGTTTCTGCTTCGATTGTGATTGTTTTCAAGCAGCTTCCAGCCAGCAGCAGCAGAACAAAGCAATTATTAATCTTTGCGCTTTATTGGATTCCTTGAATTAGGTGTAATTTCTCCTTTGTTGTGCGGCTGTCTATGATTGTTGTAGTAAGCTGTTGTTTGCGAGTCAAGAATAAATCACGAGCAATTTTTGTTTTCCCGGCTGCATTCTTTGCATTCGGGAATCTTGATATATTGGGAAGTTTATTGGACACTCCGGAGTTCTAGATTTTTTTTTAAATTTCATGTTGCTTTTGATTTATTTTGGTAGACAAAGCATATTCTAATATGCTTAGTATGAACTTACACCTAAATTCGGCCCATTAAAAGCTCGAGAGGGAATTCCAAATCCAATTATCATTGATGTGGTTCAAACCTTTTTTTAAGGCTTGTTGAGTGACTTTCTACAAGTGGTTTGGATAAAACGATCGATAATTTTTACATAAGAAGTTGAAAGAAACTGCAAATGTTGTTAGAGTCGAGAAATTCTATTATTATTCTTGAATGATTGATAAATGATTTTAAACTTTCGATTTTTTTACTATTGACACTTGTCTTCTGATCTTTGATTTTTGATTATTCATAAATTCTATGTTTGTTTGATCACAATCTTAACTCTAGATTATTTTTTTCATTTTGGCCTCTCCATAGAGATTCTATTCTCTTGACCACATTTTTAAGTAGGGTTAGTTGCCCTACTTTGGACCCTTTAAGCGGTGGTTTTTAAATAATCATGTTTTTCTCATAAATGGGCGGGAAATTTATATCTTTCAGGAAATTCATTTATAAGTCATGATCTTATCTGCACGTTTCAATGAAAATTTTCAACATAGGTTTCGCCGTTATTGAGAGATTTGCAAATATAAAGATGATCAAAATATCCAACTTTGAACCTACTGTTCCTATTTTGGTACTGGACCGGTTCCTTTAATTGAACCTAGAACGATAATTCCTTTAAAAAGTATGATTTTTCGAAAATAAATAAAAAAATTAATTGAACATGTTATTTTCAATAAATTATTACCATATAAAGTATTACAGCTTTTTAACATTAAAAAAAAACTAAAATTTCTGTTATGAATATCACAAAAAAAAATATTCCCCAACAGTTCTATCAACAGATCAATAGCTGAAACTTGTTTGTGTTTACTTACTTGTAGCTTATTTGCGTAAAGCTGGCAAAAAATGTTGGAAATATTCAATATTGGTACTGAATTATAAATTCGCACCTCTGTTGATTTCTTGGTATTGATCCAAAGTATTAGTGATATCAGGTCTAAACATGGAACATCAAAGTCGAAAGTTTCCTTTATTTGGACTTTAAGCAATTTTTCCGAGTTAACCATTGATTTTCATAAATTTTAGGAAAAATTGGAAGTACGGTTCATATTGTTCACAGTGAAAGTAATTTTCTTTTCAACTTTGGCTTGGACAGTAAAAAATCGTGATTTTTCCTTAAACACTCTATTTTCTTAATACGCGCCCCACTAACTGAGCTATCTGATTTACCACTGATGAGGAGGTACATTTTTAAAAACATTGAAGATTTTATCAGAAAGACTTTTAATGGCAAAACATAGTATGCTAGGATTCATGAAGAATAAGAGTTCATTGTGTGCATACAAATATCTTTATTCTATGCCATCAAAATGAATTATTTACAATTTTTGGCATTTTAGGACTAAAGTAGGCTCTAGGTCCAAAGTAGGAGCACTCACCCTAATTGAATCTTAGCTTTTGTTTCTGACTTGTGAGTGGTTGTAGATTCTGAACATACGACTGTTTCATGATTTGGTTTTAAACTATATACGCTGTAATATTTGCTCTTGCTTTTGAATATTTTTTTTCTTAGTCGAATGTTTGAACTCGAATTTTTGGACAAAAAAATCGAGTATTGAAACTCACTCTTTACATCTTATTCGTCCTTTTGATTCAACGTTCTCAACAACTGATTATTTAATTCCATTTCCACTTCAAAATAAGAAAATGACATAAACTCTAACAGGACTATCATTAAATTTAATTTGACATAGGTGATAGCCGTTGCCTATCTCACTTCTCATTTACTGTTCTAATCTGATATATTGAACATCCCTGTGAATTCACTAAGAGCAGATTGATATCAGAGATTAACAGTTCAGTGATGAGAGCGTAGGAGAGATCAATCTGAGTAGATTACAGTAGTTTTTAGTGACAGAAAGGACTCTCCGCAAACCAGTCTAGCGCCTACTATCTTTCAATAAAGAGTTGATCGTTTATACGAAACTTGTGCTCACTAATAGAAATATGTTTTTGTTCTAACTAAAGTAAATTTGATTTTTGAAACGGATCGGATGAAAATATATCGGATATTTTGCGCCACGCATTACTGAGTGGACCCGGCATAAAATTTTCCGATTCCAAAGTTCTGGTTTCGAGTAATCGCCTCTCGAAGTCCCAACTTTAGAGCCTAACTTCCCGGACCATAGAGTCTAACGTTCTTGCCCGGCCGTGCTAGGAACGGTTCAATCAGCGTAGCAACATTCAGAAAACTGCTGTAAGATCGAGTGTAAATCGAAGTTATTTTGGAAGCCCAGCCCACGAACCCAGGTGATTAAAAAAGGTGTAAATCTTTATTTCAAATTACTCAGCCTGTTTAGGACTTTCATTCGCCAACAACAGAGCTTCATTGTTGCTTCTTTTTAGACAAGAACTTAAACCTTGAACTGAAATTCGAATCTCGAGTAAAAATTCAAAACCAAATCAAACTCAATCCATTATACTTGATTCGGGCCAATTCACCAATTTGACTTCATGGATTAGTAACATATTTCACAGTTCTTACTTAGAGATTTGTCTTACACATTTGCTAATGGGTCTGTCCCATACAATACATTTTCTCGACTGAACCTCTCAATAGTTAGTTCAATACATCCAACTGTTTGGACTGCCCCACTCGGGAGTCTGTACCTTACATTTAATCATCTAGACTGCCCCGCTCAGTAGTTTTTCTCATACCTCAAATCATCTCGACTGCCCCTCTCAGGGTTTTGCCCATATATTCGACTATTTGGACTGTCCCACTCAGGGGTCTGTACCTTACAATCAATCTCGACTGCCTCTTTCAGAGGTTTGTCTTACACCTCAAATCATCTAAACTACCCTTCTCAGGGCTTTGTCTGAAACATCCGATAATTTTCCGGCACCCATGGGTCTGTCCTATTCAATACATTTTCTCGACTGCCCCTCCCAGGGGTTTGTCCAATGCATTCGACTATATGGACTGCCCCACTCAGGGGTTTGTCTCATATTACAAATCGTCTGGACTACCTCTCTCAAACCCCTGAGTCCCATAAATCTGATAATTTAGACTGTCCCACTCAGGGGTCTGTCCCATACAGTACATTTTCTCTACTGTCCCCCTCAGGGGTTTGTCAAATACATTCGACTAGGTATTTGGACTGCCCCACTCATATCTCATATTACAAATTACCTGGACTGCCCCTCTCTGGGGTTTATCCCAAACATCCGATAATTTTAACTGCTCCACTCAGGGTTCTGTCTCATAAAATACATTTTCTTAACTGCCCCTTTCAGAGGTTTGTCCAATACATTTGACTGTTAAGACTGCCTTATTCAGGGGTCTGTCCCGTATCAATAATCATCTCGACTGCCCCACTCAAGGTTTTGTCTCATATCACAAATCATCAGGACAGCCTCTCTCAGGGGTTTATCCCAAACATCCGATAATTTTAACTGCCCCACTTAGGAATCTGTCCCATAAAATACATTTTCTCGTCTGCCCCTCTCAGGGGTTTCTCCAATACATTCGACTATATGGACTGCCCCACTCGAGATTGGTCTCATATTACAAATCACCTGAACTGCTCCTCTCAGGGGTTTATCCCAAACATCCGATAATTTTAACTGCTCCACTCAGGGTTCTGTCCCATACAATACATTTTCTTAACTGCCTCTTACAGAGGTTTGTCCAATACATTTGACTTATTGGACTGCCCAACTCAGGGGTCATCTCGACTGCCCCACTCAGGGTTTCGTCTCATATCACAGATCATCAGGACAGCCTCTCTCAGGGGTTTGTCCCATATATCCGATAATTTAGACTGCCCCACTCTGAGTTTTGTCCCGTATCGAAAATCATCTCGACTGTCCCTCTCAGGGGTTTGTCTCATATCACAATCCATCTGGACTGCCTCTCTGAGGGGTATGTCCCATGCAATTAATTATCTCGACTGCCTTTTTCAGAGGTTTGTCCCGTACAAGAAACCATCAAGACTGTCCTTCTCAGGGGACTGTCTCTTTCATCAATTTATATGCAGTCCAGTCTCAGAGGTTTGTCCCATACAGCCAACTTTTCGAAATAGCACACCGAGGGATTTGTCCCAGACTACATTTTGCGTTTATTACATTTTCACTTTCAAATTGAAAAATAATCGCTTTCATAATTTAAAAGAATTATATTTTTTTCTTTTAACCGCTTACTACGAAATTTCGATAATTTTCATGAAGCATCGTATTCAAAATAATAAGTAAGCTTATCTCAAAATAAATTTCCGTATTCTATTTCTTTTCGCGTAATCTGAATTTTAAACAAGCTCAGACTTAAATTAAGCCTTGAAACAGGACATCCAATCCAGATCCGATTTCAGAACCGAGTCTCCGATTACAGAAACAAAACAAGCTACACGAATACCGGTTAGTAGTGTCATTCCGAACCCTAACAATTTCGATAAAATAAAAATTTCGAAAAACTCTTTCAAACTCATGAAGTAGCGTCTTTAATAATAGCTAAAAATTATTTGGAATGCTTTCCTCATTATTCGTTTCCATGTTCATTATCCATGCAAGACAGTCCTGTATATACAACTCGAGTCTCCATGAACCCAACCTTCGGGAGGTTGTCATATCACCTATTGACTTACAACTCCTTTTTTCAACCTCCCCGTGGTGCTGGTTGGGGTACAAACATTCCTCGAGTACCCAACATTGGTGGATACTTTGGTCGAGCTGACATACTTAGGGGATTCCATACGCGTCTGTGCTTCATGTTACGTCTGGGCTCCATGGTGGTGTTCGGAAACCAAAACAGTAACATCACTATGGTCCTCCTGCGAGATAGTGGGGTTAGCTACCGCCTTGCGAGCTCATGACTGCAAAAATATACAAGCAACGAACAATGAACAACAAATTTCCGATGGAAATTGGCAAAGACCCAAACGACGAAAAGAGACCAGGCAGCGATTGGAAACTTGGAACATGGAACTGCCTATTTCTAAATTTCATGGGCAGTACCCACGTGCTCTCCAACGAGCTGAAGAGCCGCAAATTCTACATCGCAGCGCTGCAGGAGTTATGATGGAAGGGTTCCACGATACGAACGTTCCTAGATGATTTTACCGTTTACCTGAGCTGCGACAACATACAGGAGTTAAGAAAAGGTTCCATAGTGATGGGGGAAATTCAGAAGCGTGTGATCGGGTGATGGCCGATCGACCAACGAATGTGCGAGTTGAGAATCAAGGCCCGTTTTTTCAACATCAGCATCATCAAGGCGCACTGCTCTCAGTAGAAGTATCGGTAACGACAAAGACTAATTCTACGCACAGCTGCTACGTGAATACCGTGGCTGTCCAAATTGAAACATTGGAACACAATTGTAAGGTTCAGCGCGCACCACCTGACCAACGTCCAATACCGGTTCTCTCGTTAGTACACCTGGAGATCACTGTACTAAACGCAATCACGAGGTGCCAATATCAAGTCAGTCCACTACCTGGTAATGGTCAAGATGCGCCCAAAACTCTCCGTAGTGAACAACATACGAAATCGACGCTAGTGGCTAGTGAACGGTAGGCAATGTGAAACTCGAGACCCCATACACCCAACCTTCGGATAGTGGTCATATCACCTCTTGTCTGCAACTCCGATTCCCTACCTCCCCGTGGTGCTGGCTGGGGTGCGAGCAACCTTAGCGGAGATCGGGTACCCAACCCCGGTGGATGCTTTGGTCGCATGCAGACTGAGATAGGGGGCTTCGTACGCGTCTGTTCTCAATGTCAGGGGCGGCGTGCGGAGTGCAACAACGTCCTGGTGGTGTTCGGGACCCAAAACAGCAACATCACGACGGTCCTCCTGTGAGATAGTGTGGTTAGCTGCGGGCCTTGCGAGCCCGTGACTACAAATAAACACAAGCAACGAACAACGAACAACAAATTTCGGATGGAAATCGGCAAAGACCCACGCGACGAAAAGGAACTAGCGATTGGAAACTTGGAACATGGAATTGCCGATCTCTAAATTTTGTGGGCAGTACCCACGTGCTCTCCAACGAATTGAAGAGCCGCAAATTCGACATCGTAGCGCTGCAGAAGGTATGCTGGAAGGGCTCCACGATACGAACGTACCCAGATGGTCGTGCCATCTACCAGAGCTGCGGCAACACACACGAGCTTGGAACAGCTTTTATAGTGATGGGAAAGATGCAAAAGCACATGATCGGGTGGTGGCCGATCAACTCACGAATGTGCCGGTTGAGAATCAAGGGCCGGTTCTTCAACATCAGCATCATCAACGTGCACAGCTCTCACCTCGGAAGTATCGGTAACGACAAAGACTAATTCTACGCACAGCTGCTACGTGAATACCGTGGCTGTCCAAATTGAAACATTGGAACACAATTGTAAGGTTCAGCGCGCACCACCTGACCAACGTCCAATACCGGTTCTCTCGCTAGTACACCTGGAGATCACTGTACTAAACGCAATCACGAGGCGCCAATATCAAGTCAGTCCACTACCTGGTAATGGTCAAGATGCGCCCAAATCTCTCCGTAGTGAACAACATACGAAACCGACGCTAGTGGCTAGTGAACGCTAGGCAATGTGAAACTCGAGACCCCATACACCCAACCTTCGGGTAGTGGTCATATCACCTCTTGTCTGCAACTCCGATTCCCTACCTCCCCGCGGTGCTGGCTGGGGTGCGAGCAACCTTAGCGGAGATCGGGTACCCAACCCCGGTGGATGCTTTGGTCGCATGCAGACTGAGATAGGGGGCTTCGTACGCGTCTGTTCTCAATGTCAGGGGCGGCGTGTGGAGTGCAACAACGTCCTGGTGGTGTTCGGGACCCAAAACAGCAACATCACGACGGTCCTCCTGCGAAATAGTGTGGTTAGCTGCGGGCCTTGCGAGCCCGTGACTACAAAAAACATAAGCAACGAACAACGAACAACAAATGTCGGACTAGCGATTGGAAACTTGGAACATGGAACTGCCGATCTCTAAATTTTGTGGGCAGTACCCACGTGCTCTCCAACGAATTGAAGAGTCAAATTCGACATCGTAGCGCTGCAGGAGGTGTGCTGGAAGGACTCCACGGTACGAACGTATCCAGATGGTCGTGCCATCTACCAGAGCTGCGGCAACACACACGAGCTTGGAACAGCTTTTATAGTGATGGGAAAGATGCAAAAGCGCGTGATCGGGTGGTGGCCGATCAACTCACAAATGTGCCGGTTGAGAATCAAGGGCCGGTTCTTCAATATCAGCATCACCAACGTGCACAGCCCTCACCTCGGAAGTACCGGTGACGACAAAGACGAATTTTACGCGCAGCTGGAGCGTGAATACGAACGTTGCCCAAAACATGATTTCGAGATCGTCATCAAAGATTTTAATGCTCAGGTCGGCCAGGAAGAGGAAATCAAACCGACAATTGGAAGGTGTGCGCACCAGCTGACCAACGAAAACGGCCTCAGACTCATTGATTTCGCCGCCTCCAAACGAATGGTCGTACGTAGTACCTTTTTCCAGCACCGCCTCCCACACAAGTTCACCTGGAGATCACCGTACCAAACGCAATCACAGATCAACCACGTTTTGATTGACAGCCGGCACTTCTCGGACATAATCGATGTCGACGCCCGCCTCGGTTAAATATCGCACAACTGACGCAACCTGAGGTTGCGGCAGATTACTCGCAATCGCTCGAATCAGCGCTGCCGGCAGAGGCCGAGCATAATGAAGCCGCTCTCGAGGACTGGTGGGATACCATCAAAACAGTGATAAACAGCGTTGTGGAGAACGTCATCAGGCATGTGGATCGAACTAAACGGAACGACTGGTTCGTCGAAGAGTGTAGGAGGGTGATAAACGATGAGAATGCCTAGAGAAGTACCCGTCGAAACGTGGAAAACCACCGACAGTGTAAGAAGCAGGGAGTCTGAATTTTCCAGGAGACAAAGCACTGCCTGAAGGAGGAAAAGCTCGAAGATCTGAAGCAATTTTATAGTTTCCAAGAAACACGCAAGTTCTATCAGAAACTCAACGCATCCCGCAAAGGCTTCGTGCCGCCTGGATAAGGACAATCGTGAGATGATCAAAAGGTGGAAACAGCATTCGACTTCGATGAACACCTTTACGGACCAAGACGATGGGGGAAGGTACATCGCCGGCGAGGTAGAGCCACTCCCAACGATGAGTGAAGTTAAGGAAGCCATTCGCCAGCTGAAAAGCAATAAGTTGCCTGGGAAAAATGGCATCGCAGCTGAACTCATCAAAATTAGCCCGGACAAATTGGCCGATTGCCAACACCATTTGATGGTCCGGATCTGGAACACAGAACAGCTAACGGAGGATTGGAACGAAGGGGTAATATGCCCTATCTACAAGAAGAGCAACAAGTTGGACTGTGAGAATTACTGAGTGATCAATGTTCTCAATGCCGCTTACAAAGTGTTGTCCCGAATCCTACTCCGCCGCCTTAAGCCACAAGCAAACAGATCCGTAAGAAGTCATCAGGCCGGTTTCATGGAGGGACGGTCTACGACGGACCAGATTCTCGCACTACGGCCGTGAACACCAAGTCCCTACGCATCATCTATTCGTCGACTTCAAAGCCGTGACGAGCTATGGAAAGTCATGGACGAGAACGGCTTTTCCGGGAAGCTGACCAGACTGAACATGGCGACCATGGATGGAACGCAGTGCTGTGTGCGGATCTCGGGTGAATTGTCGAGTCCATTCGAATCACGTAGGAGGCTTTTACAAGTTGATGGTCTATCCTGCATGATGTTCAACGTAGCGCTAGAAAGTATTATTCAACAAGCGGTGGGTGAAATGCGAGGCACGATTTTCAACAGATCCAGACAACTTATCTGCTTTGCCGACGACATTGATAAAGTCGGTAGATCGTCTGCGGCTATGGAGGAGATATACCGCAAACTGAAACGCGAAGCAGGAAGGATTGGGTTGATGATTAATACGTCCAAGACGAAGTACATGCTGGCTTGCGGATCCGAGACCGACCGAATCCGCTTGTCCAGCATAAACAAGATCACGATTGACGGCAACGAGCTGGAGATAGTCGAAAACTTTGTCTATCTTTGCTCACTGGTGACCGCAGACAATGACACCAGTCATGTCGTGAGATCCGGCGGCGAATGATCAGCGGAAGTCGTGCCTACTATGAATTTTACAGCAACTGCGGTCGAGAGGATTCGGCCCTCGCACGAAGTGTAACCTATACAAACATGGTGCCCATTAGACTCTGCGGGTACGAAACAAGGATATTACTCGAGGAGGACCTGTGTACAATCGGAATATTCGAGCGACGAGTGTTAAGAATCATCTTTGGCGGCGTGCTGAAGAACGTGTGGAGGAGAAGGATGAACCACGAGCTCGCGCGAATCTACGGAACTCAGTATCTAGAAGGTGGTGAAGGCTGGACGGATGTTGCAGGAAATTTTGCAAGAATGCCGAACGATTGCCCCGCAAAACAGGTGTTCGCTGCCAATCCGGTAGAAACGAGACGAGCAGGGGCGCACCGTTATATTAGCGATTTCGCTTATTGAGACAGTGACAAACTTCATAAACAAACAAAATCATCGCCCGGGACGATGCAAATAAGTTATATGCATCGTCCTGGATTACGATTTTGGATACAACTCGAGATTCTAATACCAACAACATGTCAAAGCGTCAAAGATCAAATATTATCACTCCAATGTAAAACTACCGGCTCAATTTGCTTGTCAAATTTGACGGAGCTGTAAATATGCTTCAAGCGAGACACATTCACCTTGACAGGTACCCAGCTACAGGTGCTGCCGCAATGCTTTGACAAACGACCTCAAGATAGCTACTGGTGGGTGACCTTCATTAACTGGATAGCACTTAAGCTCCGTCACCCCCGAAAGGAGGTGTGGATATACTGATATACATGTGTATGTATGTTTGTATGTATGTATGTATGTATTTGTGTATGTTTAGCAATAGCAACTACATACAATTTATGGAAACAGTTTCAACCGCCTTCTGTGGTCTTCCTTTTCCAGACACTCAACAAATAAATAAATACTTTCGAGATGATGAAGACGATGCTGATGATGATGATTCGAAGCCAAGTGCATATTGGTTAGCAATGTGACGAATGTTTGCTTGCTATCTACATATCTACATAGCTAGTTGCCTCTACCAGGTATAGCACTGTTGGACTGTTTTGGCTATTGAGTTGTGGAATATCTTGATAAGAAACGAATCCAAAACAAGCTTTTACCGATAATGGTGCACTTTGCTCGGGGATGATGAAAGGTTAGCAGCGCAGAGGTAAGATTATCCAAACATGGAATCATCTCGTCATGGATTCTCATCGTCTCGTCGAGTATGTGTATATGCAAATTGAAAAGCTTGAAATAGAGCTGAGTCTCTCCATTCCTGGTTTTCTTCCTCTACAATGAAGGTGTACCTGAAGGGTGCTTGAGCTCAAGTTGTTGTCGATGCAACCTCTTCCTTCGCTTGGATCAATGTATGCTCAGGCGAGGCAATATTTGGGGGAAAGCGAAGACGGACGTGCGCCATATTGCCGTTCATACGTTTTGTGTAGTTGCCATTTCTCCCGCATTCCGGAAGGAAGTGTAAATATAAACCATCAACTATCAAATCGAACCGGATGCAGAAAGGCCTCAGTCATGGTTCATGCCTGCTTTCGTTGCCAACAGTTTCGTACCATTGGATTTTGGCTCGGATGTTTTGTGTATGAGGTTCGGGACCCAAACAACCAGGCCAAAATGCAAAGAAGAAACGAAGATGACGATGCATAAAGAATAGGGGATGATGCTTCTTTTATAGAAACCATATCATTTTCACGACAGACATTCATCCAAACGGAAACCGGTTCATCATCATGGCTTTTAGCAAGGTACAATCTCAAACCTGCCGCTCGATATCCTATCGCCTGGTAGCTTTAACCCAGGACCGTATATCGGTTAAGTATGTGTACATACAATCTACATATAGGCAAACATGTCGGAACCAGTGCAGGGCATTCAAATTCTTCGGCACCTTTTCCACCAAACGGCTACAGCGGCAGCAAGTCAAGTACCTGCCCGATATGATGATACATGTACATATGAAAGTATAACCACTCCATAGTTCAGTAGAGTAACGTTAACAACCTGTTTATCTACGGAAACACTTTCGAATCTATCGGTCCTTGGCGATATCTGTCAGTATGAGGCAATCCATCCTGACTGCCTTCAGGAAAAGCCTTTTGCAATCCAGTACCTTTCTACCGACACCGATCGAGTCAAAAGGGGCCATGGTATTTTTGGGTCGATTCAACCTTTTATACAAATTGATTGACGACGATGCTGCACCCTTACAACACATGACTTGTGGGTGAAACTTACCTGGTGCAAAATGATTAACCTCCCACTGAGTGTTTGTGGACAGTACACACATCAACATTTTTTGGAGATTGGAAACTTTTCACTTGTCCATCATGGAGATGGAAAACCAATTACTCTGTTGAATATTGGTTTGAAAATCTGAAAACTTATTCATTGATGCATGATTTGTACTTTCAAAGTGATCGGCTATCTTTATTCGATCATTTCCGTGCCATCCAAATTTGAAAGGGTGCTTTGAAGGCTTATACCACAAAAAAAAAGGATCACATACAATTTCCGATTCCCGAGAAAATATCGTATTCCGTGGTTTCGTAGGTGTTTCGTGGTCGTATTATCGTGGTTTTGTAGGGTTGTAGAGGCGGAATCCATTCCCCCTAACATATTGGCTGACAAAGAGAATCAACTGCCCAATTCCCTTAAGTGAACTTTATGTACTCATTGATGAACTTGAAAGTTACAAAAGTGATTAATATGAACGTTGTATGTGACTTGTTTAACCCAATTCCCATGAGTGAACTACATGTTCTCATTAACGAACTTGAAAGTTGCAAAAGTGATTTATACGTACGTTGTACAGGACTAAAGTGCATTGAAGTGCTTTCAAAATCTAATCACCACTTCGAGTTTTAGTTTCAAATAGAAATGTTTACAGCATAACCGATCTTTAATTTTACCAACAATTTAAAAGCGTATTCGTTTATGCCCATTTTTGCATCTGTTAACTTGTTTTGCACTTTTTGCAGTCATTTTTTCCGGTAATGTACCCCGTTTCGCATCGGTAGAGGCCCAGATTCGATCTGATAATGCAGATCATTGAAGATTCTTTTTATTTTTGATTAATCCTTTATTTGAAACGGCTCAATCCAGTTGGTTTAAGGAGCCAAGATTGAATTTGTTTTTGCACTTTTTAAACTGAATATCCCCTCAGTGTTGTGGATGAGAGTGTGAACGAAATATGTTCGATTTTGTATGGTAGATATCCAAACTTAGTGAATGGAGAAAACGAATACGGTATAAGAATCATATTTTCAATTACCTATAATGGGAATGCTTTTTACCTGGTCATTTACTGAGCTTTACGATTATTTTTGGAGCATCATCGCCACTTTCTCATAAGTTTTTGATGACTGTGTGAGGATTTTGGCGGCTCAACTTAACTGAAAAAAGAACATTCTCAATACATTGACAATATTATATTTAGATTATTGGTTGAAACTTTGGTGCATTCAAATGAAATTTGCATCATAAATTGGGCTGTACAATGATATTATTTTCAAAATATCCGGTGATGCAGACGGTACTTTAACAATTTTGCATGTTAATGTTTAATACAAAAATTTATTAAATATTATATTTGAAAAGCCGATGGAATTTCAAGGCGTTTTAATGTGCTACTTTATGATTTCCGTATGTAGCTTTAAAAAATGGTTTTATTTTATTTAAAAAAAAATCTATCGAAATCTATAAAATGTAAGAAATTTAAAAAAAAACACACACACACACGTATTTTAAGGTCTTTAAAATGAACTCAATTTTCAATTTTGGGGAAGATATGAAGACCTTCGTGACGTGAAACAAAAAAGGGAAGTTCTGGAAGTTGTGACAATATGTGACAAGCGGTAGAGAAGAGTGGGGTTGATTTTTTGCAAATTTT
>NC_073693.1:316446350-316483698 GCF_029784155.1 Uranotaenia lowii
TTGGTACTTCAACTTTTAACTCACTATTGGATCCTCTAAGACTTCTCAAACAATTACCCATGTGAACTGTTGTCTAATAGTTGATTTCCAGCTGTTATAGGGTCTCGCACTGGTACTTTCCTGGATTTTTTCGAATCTACCCAAAAAAATTTGCCAATGAACTTCAGTATTGGACACAATCTCAAAAAACAACTTGATTGATTCAACCAAAAGTCTCATATCTACTTAAACTCGTGCCTCCAAAGTTCGGATTTCGCTGAACAAATGTTCCACAGGGAATTGGTACCGAATTTTCTCGAATGTGAGCATGAAAGTTACAAAAGGTTCCTCAAATAGCCTTCTATGGATTTGAAGTTCCAAAAAGTTCCTGAAGTAGCTTTTTTGTAAATGTCAATCGCATCCACACAGTATAAAAGTTACAAATTAGATCTCAAATAACCTTCCGTGAACTTCAAGTTCCAAGAAGTTCCTTAAATAGCCTTCTGTGAACTTTAAGTTCCAAGAAGTTCCTCAAATAGCCTTTTTGAGACATGTCCGCCATTTCATGAATATGAAATGTGAACGAACATCACAAAAGGGCATATAATAAATAAATCATTTTTTGGAGCTTGGAAATTGTTGAAATGTATAATTTATTTTGAAACTTCAACTCAGAACAATTTAAATCTAACTCGCAAATGATTGTTTTTGAAAAGAGTAAATATTTTGACTTTATAAAATTTCGTCCAACTGTATTTACTGTATTTACCACGAGTTTATAACAAATAGAAAGTCAGTTGAAGAAATTCATTAATTAAATATCAATATAAACTCAATAATTTGTATAATTTTATGCTTAACAGTTATAAACATGGAATTCCATTTTTTTTTAAACCGATATTATTTTAACCGATGATTGATTTATATGTCGTTTCGTAATGTTTCTTAATAATAATTAACATGCGTCTTTGCTGCTGCCCGCTGGCTGCCCTTGCGGGTATTCTAGGAAGCTTATAACCACTTCGAATTTTAGCTGCCGGCAAGGCAACATCCAGGCGTGGCGTCGTGGCAGCGTGTTTGGCTATCATCTCGAAGGATCAGGTTATAGTCTGGTACCAGGATCATTTTTTTCCATTGGGTTGTTTGATTGCTTGACTAAGCGAATCAAATAATTGTGTAGCAGAACTGGCATGCGTGCCGGCATGTATCGAACAGAGTTAAAAACAAAATAATTAAGTAAAATCAATTGAAGAAGGTGATGGGAGGAATAAAGATGGATGTCGAGAAACCGGCAGCACCACATGGGCTGGTGGTGACCAAAGTAAGAGAGGAGAGGAGAATAATTTTTTGTTTTTGCTGATTAAACGTTTACTTGTGGGCTGAATAGAAGGCCTTTCAAATCTGTAATGGAACTTCAAAGTTTCAATAAGAACTTAAATTTTGAGCTGAATAAAACGAATTTAAGCACATTGATTATGCTGATTAAGCTGTGTTTGACCATTTTAACGAGACTTTTGGTTGCTTGGGTTATTTCTTACTCAACTTATAAAAATTGTCGTTGTAATTGCTTTTGGAAAAAGCGTACTGTTGTAATCTGTTTGTCACTTTAGCTTCACTGAAAATATCGATTAAACTAAAAAAAGGTTTGTAAAATTTGAATTTGAATTTGAGATCCCATTTTTTTATATAAAAAAGGGTGAATTTAGGCGGTAGAGTTGTTGTATCTTCTGTGATATGTCTATATTTTTTGTGGTTAGTTTTCTTGTAGTTCGACTTGTGTAAAATACCAAGGTTGAAGTAAATATTTTGTTTAAATTTTTAAAATCGGTTCTTTGGTTCACAGTGTGTGGTGTATTGAATTTCGAGCACAACGCGTAGTATAAGAATGGTGTAAAATTACTCAATAACAACGTTTTTGCGATGGTGATTTTAAATGTCTTAACAGTCGATTTGGATTATCATTTCCTGTAAGCTGGGGGATGGCTTCCATGGCCGATGAAAGGCGTCGAGGGAATGCATCTAACATTCCGAGACCTACACGCTAAATAACCATATTGATTGTACTGTAAACAAAACCATAAAATGGTTATTCTATAACCATAGATGGTTAAATAAAAACGAGCGTGTACATTGGTTGGTAATCCACACCGCATGCAATCTTCAGGCTAACCCCAGATACATTCCCTCTTAAATATTTACAGAATGACCCATAAAAGCCGGAAAATCTGTTATCAAGGTTCAAAAACACTTTTTAATGTTAACATGATTTAAAAAACTTTTTACTCATTCAGGCATGTAAATAAACATATTGAGAAACAATCAATCGATGTGTCCACTATCGTTCTAAGCTATATACTCTCCAGGCTAGATCTTAATCAGGAGCATTTTTCGCAATATTGTGAGTTTTACTAAAAAAAATTAGAAACGTCGCTTATAAACTGACAACAAAACACATACTTCTTACAATCTACACAGCAAGAAATTCTGAATCCTTGACAACACTGAAACTGATAACCTTTAATATTACATGACAAAGAACTCGATTTACCAATGTAAATTCAGCGATTGAAGTTTAATCCTTAACAGCACTGAATTCTAATGACATGAATATTACTTGACACGGAACGCGATTATTTGATGTAAATTTCCATCACATATGATGTAAATAAAACGAAGCATCACATATGACGGAATTTACACTGACTATTTAATATTACACGTCTTGAATATTTTACATGACTTTAAATTTTACACGTCTTTTGAAGTTTACAGACATGGAATATTCAACTCGCATTGAAAATTGCATCATATGTGATGTTTTTTTTTCGTTCCATCATATGTGATGTAATTTTACCAAATTTTTTGCTCACACACAATTCTTAACAACACTGAATAAGAAATTTCTAAAATTACACGTCATGGAATGTGATGAGGACATTGAATTTTAATTTTATCAATATTACAATACACTGATTGTGATAATGTCATGTAAAATTATGAACTGTCAAGAACAGGATCAGACAAATGTTAACAAAGTGTCAAGTCAAGTCGTGCACCAAAGTATTTTTTAAGCAGTTTTTCCGCGAGTAAGGTTCCCAGAGATCTTCGTGAAGCAGGATGCGGTTCTGGAAGTTATTCATCTTTGGATCCGGTTCTTCGGGGAAAAAATTGAAAGTGTGAATGTGACCTCTTATAAAAAAATTGTGAGATTAAAAACACAATATCACTGAATAAAATAAATTAAATTAATTACAAAAAAGTTTTATTTTTATTATGAGATGAGATATTTTCATAATGAATTATTAATACCAATAAATAAAACAAAATAGATTCCAATTCCAAAGTATTTCTTCCAATATTTAGTGATTTTATAATATACATACATAATTTTTATTTTACATGTTGCCAAATTTTACATAGTTTTTTATTTTACACGTTGCAACATTTTACTGTCGTGTAATTTCCAACTAGCACTGAAAATTCCTTCATAGATATATGATGCTTCTTTTTATTTACATCACATGTGATGTGATTTTACAGATTTTTTTCGTAGTGTGTAGTACTTCTCTTCTCTTTGTCGAAAGTCGGAAGTCCGGACTTCCCAAATCAAATTTAGTACTGGCGCGTTAAAATAAGCCTCTGACATTGAAGCCCATACAAACCTTCGTTAAAACATACGCCCATATCAAATAGCCGAGGGGTTTAAATCCAGACTGTGGGAAGATAACATTCTCGGGTTTACCAAATTTTTTCCAAATCCACGGAAACAACATATTTTTAAAAATGTCCATGTAGACTTCAGTATTAACTTTTAATCCAGCATTTATGAAAAAAAGGCGTCTTCATTCCATTCGAAGCAACCGCTCCAAATACCAACTCCAGCGAGATGCTTCGTAGTAAACTTGAATTTCAAATTCTTTGGACCATCCTTAATCTTCGTGGGTGAAATATACCGATCCCGTCATGTATTGGACTCCGAGTCAACCAACTAAGTTTCTTGACTGAGAACACGACGATCAGCTGCTTCTTCTTCAAATTGTACAGTAATCGCTTCGAGCGCTTTGCTTTAGTTCGATCAAATGAAACTTCGGTCTTGCCCTGGATCATGCATTCAAGCCATCTTTAACCAATAGTTGCATGAAAGAGTTCGAGATACTCGCTCCCTTAGCCAGCCTCTAGATTGATCGAGTTCCGCTTCACTTTCGTCTTCATCAATTTAACCACTTTTACAGTGCGTGCAAACCATGGCCTTCGACTACCCGGCTACAGCCGCCGCAATTTGCTTGGGAGGATTTTAAGGCGAGAATCAAACTGGACACTATCTTATTTGTTTCCATTTTTTTTTTCGATATAACTGATACTGTACTTGTGCATTGTTTCCGCCTTCCTTCAATTGACAGATAGAGATAATACACACAAAAAATAAAATCATAAAATGTTGTTTAAACTAACCCAAATAGACTGCTGAAAAATCTCACATTTTTATAGGTCATTTTGCAACAATAATACAATCACAGAAAAACGCTTTGTCGATTCCTGAAGGGCATGCTCCTCAACAGGGTACAGGTAGCTGAACTCCCATATCTACCAAAGCAAAGTTCCAGTATTGTACATTTGCACTCAAAACTTTCCGACAAAGTTGTTATTATGGTCCAAAGAGAGCTTTCCAGTCTCATCCGAATGCTAATCCAATAAGCTTCTTATTGGGCTAAATAAAAGCGTTTCTCTAGGACTAGGCGGGAGCCAAAGGACAACCACTCCTAGCTATAGTTTAGCAATATCGCCGTCCGACAGTTAAGACTGAAGGACTATCCACTTTCTCGTTCATCGTCAACTGATGATCTCCATTATCTTTGGCATAATTGACGACATGCTTCGGTGACGATGTTCGCGGAGATTGTCTGAATGGGGGTGTTGGGTAGCATTTTGGGAGGGGTTGCTAAAAGTCACTTTTCGAATGACAGCGGGAATCCAAACTTCGTCGATGCACAGACGCTCAGACGCACACTGTAACGCTTTTTGCGTGCAGCGAATTAAAAGCTGCAGAACCCTCGGATAAAGACAAGAGACGGTGAATGTGCAACTTCGACTCGAGCAGCATCAGCAAGTTCGCCCGGAGAGGAAGTTTTAATTGAAACCACCCTTTTTCTCCGCTGGAAGGGTCCAGGAATGCCACTTTTCAGCCCTTTTCTGTCCTGTCACCCACCGCCAGCTATTGCAAACAACACCGGAAATTCCACGGCTTGGTGGCACTGAACTGGCAGATAATAAATTAACTTGTTTTCTCTCTCCTTAGTGAGTGCAATCAGTGAAGTTAAAGAGAAAATAATAAGACCCTGCGAGAAGGTACCGAGGAGGTGGGGGCGTGGCGTCGCTGCACAATCATAGCACGGTGCTAGTCTTTTTTTTCTGTTGTTTTTGTTCGGCTCCATAGTTTTCCTCTTATTATTTTCCAAAACCCGAGAACCAGCAGAAGCACTCGCTAATGGAAGTCAATGGCAGTTCATGTTCGCTTGCAGAAACACTGACGAGCAGCGTCGCCAATTATGAATGAATGCTTAAATCAGAAAAGCGTTGAAAAGTTATATAACTTTTTTTTTTCAAATCGTGAAAGAAAAGTAACCATCAAGAGTTTCCATCGTATCAACAATTGTGAACAGATATTAGGTATCTTAATAGAAAATCTTGAGTCCACCTTTTCAACTATTCTGGCAACCCTGCCAAGCAGCCAAATGCAGGAAAGTGGAAAAGTACCTAGTGGCATCTCAAACGGGAAAGTGGCAGCGAACAACTACGGCGTTTGTTTCTGCTTCGATTGTGATTGTTTTCAAGCAGCTTCCAGCCAGCAGCAGCAGAACAAAGCAATTATTAATCTTTGCGCTTTATTGGATTCCTTGAATTAGGTGTAATTTCTCCTTTGTTGTGCGGCTGTCAATGATTGTTGTAGTAAGCTGTTGTTTGCGAGTCAAGAATAAATCACGAGCGATTTTTGTTTTCCCGGCTGCATTCTTTGCATTCGGGAATCTTGATATATTGGGAAATTTATTGGACACTCCGGAGTTCTAGTTTTTTTTTATTTTCATGTTGCTTTTGATTTATTTTGGTAGGCAAAGCATATTCTAATATGCTTAGAATGAACTTAAACCTAAATTCGGCCCATTAAAAGCTTGAGAGGGAATTCCAAATCCAATTATCATTGATATAGTTCAAACCTTTTTTCAAAGGCATGATGAGTGACTTTCTACAAGTGGTTTGGATAAAACGTTCGATAATTTTAACATATGTTGTTGAAAAAAACTGCAAATGTTGCTAGAGTCGAGAGCTCTACCTTCTATTATTATTCTTGAATGATTGATAATTGATTTTAAACTTTAGATTTTTTTACTCTTGACACTTGTCTTCTGATCTTTGATTTTCGATTATTCATAAATTTTATGTTTGTTTGATCACAATCTTAACTCTAGATTATTTTTTTTTCTCGTTTTGGCCTCTCCATAGAGATTCTATTCTCTTGACCACATCTAATATATAAAGATGAGTTGGACTATATATGTTTGTATGCACCTTATACAAATCCACACCGCTTAACCGATCAGCCTGAAATTTGGTACAGTTATGTGTTTGGACCATGGGAAGGTTTTAGTAATAGTTTCGAGCCCCTCCCACCTGAGAAAAGGGACCCTCCCATAGAACTTTCCTTTTTTTCCCACAAACCAAAAGTCATGGCACCCATTTTTCAGAACCATTTTTTTCCCTTTGGCGGGGTTGTTTTCACCATCACCATGGGCCGGGCATTAGAAACGACCATCAAGAGTTTACGTGGACTGGAAAGCAAATCAAAGCTTGCTTAGCATCAATGATTTGAAAGGTAAAATTTTGGCGGGTGTTTTTTCCTTCTACTGTTCAAAACACGTGGTACCGGTACGTGATATTTGGATGCAATAATGAGCCTACATTTTGTATTGAAAAATAAAACTATCCTGTAAAGAATATATTGACTAAAATTGTAGTGATTTTCAATGTGCTGCCTACCGCCCCGCTGGGGGGCTTTGAGAGTTTGTAAGGATATACAGTGAACTGAATAGTCAACAGTGAATTGGCTTCTTCAGCTGAATAACTATTTGGACTGAATGCTGAAAAACTAATGAACCGATTTCCATAAACTCCAGCTTTTAACCAACCATTATCAAATTTTTAGGATTCCTTATAGAGAAAGAAAAAATCAATAGATTCAAAGTTACATATATGTTGAAGGCTGCAATTTCAACGCTTTGAAAGCCGCCGGGGAATCTAAATGGGGGATTAGAAAATTTATTAGATAATACAATCTGAGGTTTTTAGTTTTATACCATCCTATTTATTGGCCAATAAATTTATACTTTTTGATTTATTTTTGGTCATCAATGTGTTCAAACAAATGATTTTAAAGAATTTTAACATTGATCACTCTTCAAAATAATAAATGGAACTCAAATAAGACGATTTCCATAACATTTTAATGGTTATTTCGGTTCAGAGATGATTTCTTTTCGATAACTCCAATAAACTTTTAGTGCAACTTTCAACATTCAAGAAAAACAGTGTTAAATTAAAAAAAAACGCAAAAAAGGCAAACATACAATTGAAAACAAATGAGTCTAAAACCAGGTTCGGAAGTGTTTTTAGAAATTTTTAATTGAAAAAAACTTAAATATACCATTGTACAGGGAGATCATCCATCTTGAAAAGTGGGATAGTCTCCAAAAGAGATTAAAGTTTTTTGTGATAGAGAAGAAGGAATCTATTTTGAAATTCAATTCATAATCCTTAAAACTATAAGCTTCTTCTAAAAATATGAAATCGATAAACACAGTGAATAATCTCACTAAAAACTTTTAAAAGACCTACAAAACTTACGTGGCCAAACATTGGCCCAATTTCTTAAAATGATGAATATAAAGCTTCCAATATTTCGAAAAATCAAACGACTCATTTTGATTAATATCTTATGTGAACCCGAGCAAGGCCGGGTAAAATCAGCTAGTTTTTAATAATTGAATCTTAGCTTTTGTTTCTGACTTGTGATTGTAGATTCTGAACTTACAACTGTTCCTTGGATTGGTTCTAAACTTTATACGCTGTAATATTTGCTCTTGCTTTTGAATTTTTTTTTCTTAGTCGAATGTTTGAACTTGAAATATTTTAGTTTGATTATTATTTTATGGTAGTGACGTGGACAAAAAAAAATCGAGTATTGAAACTCACTCTTTACACCTTATTCGTCCTTTTGATTCAACGTTTTCAGGGTTCAACACGCAGGAGTGCGTCGAATGAGAAAGAGCAAATAAAACGCAGCTCTTTCGTTCTCGGTTCACGGGCACATTTGATTGCTCGAAATTCTCTCGAGAAATTTGCGACCAAAACGCAGATTGAAAATTTTTGAGCTGAACGAATTTGCGCGCGCCTAATCGAGAGCTCGAGCGGTTCGAAAACTGCGTTTGCGTTTATCTAGCCGCGTGCGTTTAGGAACACCGAGCATCTACCGTGAGGACACGGCGGCTCACCGATCAGCGCGCGCGGCTCTCTTTAGCACACGGTGTGTGGGCCGTGTGTTTCGTGTTTGGGGGGCGATTAAGAAATCTGTACGAATAATTTAATTAATAGAATTGGTTAAACAGTTTGTAGCGCGCAACGGGATTGGTGGGAGGGTTATTACAATGAATGTTAGAAGTTTTAAAATATTTATAAGTTATAATTACCAACACTAGTAACTATGAAATTTTTACCATGAACTAGTAAAATTTCGTGAAAAAGGCCAAAATTAAAGAGCTTTACGCAAGGGTTGTTAAAATGAAACCGTTTAGATCGATCATATTGATCGATGGTTGGAATATTAATTAGTTGTTGTGTCTTTGGGGAGATTAAACGCGAAATTAAAACAAATTAATGATGATTAACGGCACTAGTACCGCAAGAAATTAGTTTAGCTTCGATTTCAACATGCAAACCCTCTAGTGAAAGGGTTTGACTTGTAGGTGACGAAAAATAGTGTCGCGAATTCGCTAGTACAAGCTACTACTGTTACTACCGCGAGAAATGTGTTTAGCTCCGATTTCAACATGCGACCCCTCTAGTGGAAGGGTTTGACTTGTAGGTGACGAAAAATAGTGTCGCGAGTTTGCTAGTACAAGCTACTAGTGTTAGTACTGGTAGAAATGAGTTTAGCTCCGATTTCAACTTGCGACCCCTCTAGTGGAAGGGTTTGACTTGTAGGTGACGAAAACTAGTGTCGCGAGCTCGCTAGTACAAGCTACTAGTGTTAGTACAAGTAGAAATTAGTTTAGCTCCGATTTCAACTTGGACCCCTCTGGTGGAAGGGTTTGACTTGTAGGTGACGAAAACTAGTATCGCGAGTTCGCTAGTACAAGCTACTAGTGTTAGTACAGCTAGAAATTAGTTTAGCTCCGATTTCAACTTTCGACCAGTCAAGTGAAAGGGTTTGACTTGTGGATGACGAAAAATAGTGTCGCAAGTTCGCTAGAACAAGCTACTAGTGTTAGTACCGCGAGAAATTAGTTTAGCTCCGATTTCAACTTTCGACCGGTCAAATGAAAGGGATTGACTCATAGGTGACGAAAAATAGTGTCGTGAGTTCGCTAGTACAAGCAACTAGTATTAGTACAGGTAGAAATTAGTTTAGCTCCGATTTCAACTCTCAACCGGTCAAGTGAAAGGGTTTGACTTGTGGATGACGAAAAATAGTGTCGCGAGTTCGCTAGTACAAGCTACTAGTGTTAGTACCGCGAGATATTAGTTTAGCTCCGATTTCAACTTTCGACCAGTCAAATGAAAGGGATGGACTTGTAGGTGACGAAAAATAGTGTCGCGAATTCGCTAGTACAAGCTACTAGTGTTAGTACAGGTAGAAATTAGTTTAGCTCCGATTTCAACTTTCGACCAATCAAGTGAAAGGGTTTGACTTGTAGATGACGAAAAATAGTGTCGCGAGTTCGCTAGTACAAGCTTCTAGTATTAGTACAGGTAGAAATAAGTTCAACTCTGCTTTCAACTTTTGACTGGTCAAGTGAAAGGGTTGACTTGCAGGTGACGAAAAATAGTGTCACGAGCTCGCTAGTACAAGCTACTAATGTTAGTACAGGTAGAAACTAGTTAAGCTCCAAATTCAACTTTCGACTGGTCAAGTGAAAAGGGTTTGAACTAAACTAATTTCAACCGGTACTAACACTTATAGCTTGAACAAGTGAATTTGTCAAGTCAAACTCTTTCACTTGACCGGTCGAAAGTTAAATTCGGAGCTAAACTTATTTCTATCGGTACTAATATGAATAGCTCGTACTAGAGAACTCGCGATTTTATTTTTCGTCACCTACAAGTCAAACACTTTCACTTGACCGGTCGAAAGTTGAAATAGAATCTAAACTCATTTCTACCTGTACTAATGCTAGTAGCTTGTACTAGCGAACTCGCGACACTAGTTTTGGTCACCTGCAAGTCAAACCCATTCATTTGACCGGTCGAAAGTTTGAATCGGAGCTAAACTAATTTCTACCTGTACTAACACTAGTAGCTTGTACTAGCGAACTTACGATATTACTTTTCGTCATCCACAAGTCAAACCCTTTCACTTGACCGGTCGAAAGTTGAAATCGGAGCTAAACTAATTTCTCGCGGTACTAACACTAATAGCTTGTACTAGCGAACTCGCGACACTATTATTCGTCACCTACGAGTCAATCCCTTTCATTTGACCGGTCGAAAGTTGAAATCGGAGCTAAACTAATTTCTACCTGTACTTACACTAGTAGTTTGTACTAGCGAACTCGCGACACTAGTTTTCGTCACCTACAAGTCAAACCCTTTCACTAGAGGGGTCGCAAGTTGAAATCGGAGCTAAACTAATATCTCGCGGTACTAACACTAATACTTTGTACTAGCGAATTCGCGACACTATTTTTCGTCATCTACAAGTCAAATCCTTTCACTTGACCGGTCGAAAGTTGAAATCGGAGCTAAACTAATTTCTAGCTGTACTAACACTAGTAGCTTGTACTAGCGAACTCGCGACACTAGTTTTCGTCACCTACAAGTCAAACCCTTTCACTAGAGGGGTCGCAAGTTGAAATCGGAGCTAAACTAATTTCTACTTGTACTAACACTAGTAGCTTGTACTAGCGAACTCGCGACACTATTATTCGTCACCTACGAGTCAATCCCTTTCATTTGACCGGTCGAAAGTTGAAATCGGAGCTTAACTAATATCTTGCGGTACTAACACTAATACTTTGTACTAGCGAATTCGCGACACTATTTTTCGTCATCTACAAGTCAAACCCTTTCACTTGACCGGTCGAAAGTTGAAATCGGAGCTAAACTAATTTCTAGCTGTACTAACAGTAGTAGCTTGTACTAGCGAACTCGCGACACTATTATTCGTCACCTACGAGTCAATCCCTTTCATTTGACCGGCGAAAGTTGAAATCGGAGCTAAACTAATTTCTACCTGTACTTACACTAGTAGTTTGTACTAGCGAACTCGCGACACTAGTTTTCGTCACCTACAAGTCAAACCCTTTCACTAGAGGGGTCGCAAGTTGAAATCGGAGCTTAACTTATATCTCGCGGTACTAACACTAATACTTTGTACTAGCGAATTCGCGGCACTAGTTTTCGTCATCTACAAGTCAAACCCTTTCACTTGACCGGTCGCAAGTTGAAATCGGAGCTAAACTCATTTCTACCTGTACTAACACTAGTAGCTTGTACTAGCGAATTCGCGACACTATTTTTCGTCATCTACAAGTCAAACCCTTTCACTTGACTGGTCGAAAGTTGAAATCGGAGCTAAACTAATTTCTACCTGTACTAACACTAGTAGTTTGTACTAGCGAACTCGCGACACTAGTTTTCGTCACCTACAAGTCAAACCCTTTCACTAGAGGGGTCGCAAGTTGAAATCGGAGCTAAACTAATTTCTAGCTGTACTAACACTAGTAGCTTGTACTAGCGAGCTCGCGACACTAGTTTTCGTCATCTACAAGTCAAACCCTTTCACTTGACTGGTCGAAAGTTGAAATCGGAGCTAAACTAATTTCTACCTGTACTTACACTAGTAGCTTGTACTAGCGAACTCGCGACACTATTATTCGTCACCTACGAGTCAACCCCTTTCATTTGACCGATCGAAAGTTGAAATCGGAGCTAAACTAATTTCTACCTGTACTAACACTAGTAGTTTGTACTAGCGAACTCGCGACACTATTTTTCGTCATCTACAAGTCAATCCCTTTCACTTGACTGGTCGAAAGATGAAATCGGAGCTAAACTAATTTCTAGCTGTACTTACACTAGTAGCTTGTACTAGCGAGCTCGCGACACTAGTTTTCGTCACCTACAAGTCAAACCCTTTCACTAGAGGGGTCGAAAGTTGAAATCGGAGCTAAACTAATATTAGCTGTACTAACACTAGTAGCTTGTACTAGCGAACTCGCGACACTATTTTTCGTCACCTACAAGTCAAACCCTTCCACTAGAGGGGTCGCATGTTGAAATCGGAGCTAAACACATTTCTCGCGGTACTCACATTAGAAGCTTGTACTAGCGAGCTCGCGGCACTATTTTTCGTCACCTACAAGTCAAACCCTTTCACTAAACGGGTCGCAAGTTAAAATCGGAGATAAACTAATTTCTACTGGTATTTGTTCCGTTAATCATCATTAGTTTGTTTTAATCTCGCGTATGTACTATCTTCCTATAGAAAAGTCAACAAATTAAATTTGAATCATATTCTTATTTAATCGATCTGAATCCCATTGTCTAAATTTACTTTGCATTAAAAGTGGTCGCGACAGTCAAATTCATAACATTTCAATGTTACGATTGAAATTTCGTGACATTATAAATATCGATGTCGCCGTAGCATTTCCAAAAAAAGGATGTCATTCATGTTATCGAAATTTTACTAGTTAATGGTAAAATTTTCATAAATACTAGTGCTTGGAGCTATTAATAATATGTAACGTAAACCTCCTACATTGATTCTTTTAATCCTCCCGCCAAGTCCATTGCCTGCTACCATTTGTTCCAACTATCTTGCTGATGAAATTAAACACACAGATTTATCAATCGGGCCACGGCAAATACAAAACACAAGCCCCACACTAGAGCCCGTGCGCGCCGCCCGGTGACAAGAAGAGAGCCGCCTCAGACCGTTTGGAGGGCCGCCGCGAGCTGCATTGAGAGCCGCTGCGTGCTGTTCTGTTAACCAAAAGAGAGACCTAGCACGCCGCTCGGTTAGGACTTAGGACGCGCAGTGAGCTAGCCGTGCCTGTCTGACTCGGCCGCTCGCGCAGATTTCGGATAGCGCATCTCGTCGACGAGAACGAGTGGAAAAGATAGAGCGAGCGTGTTTTTTGTTTAGAGCGAGAGTGCGTCAACGGCCAGAACGCAAACGATGAAGTGTTTTGCACGAGAGAATGGTTTGCGTGTGTTGCGCGTGGCTAAAAGAGTGCGTTTTGTTGAACCCTGAACGTTTTCAACAACTGAATATTAAATTCCATTTTCACTTCAAAATAAGAAAATGTCATAAAATCTTACAGGACTATCATTAAAATTTAATTTGATATAGGTGATAGTCGTTACCTATCTCACTTCTCATCAACTGTTCTAATCTGATATATTGAACATCTCTGTGAATTCACTAAGAGCAGATTGATATCAGAGATTAACAGTTCAGTGATAAGAGCGTAGGAGAGATCAATCTGAGTAGATTAGAGAAGTTTTTAGTGACAGAAAGGACTCTCCGCAAACCAGTCTAGCGGCTACCATCTTTCAATAAAGATTTGATCGTTTATGTGAAACTTGTGCTCACTAATAAAAATATGTTTTTGTTCTTACTAAAGTAAATTTGATTTTTGTAACGGATCGGAAGAAAATATATCGGATATTGTGCGCGATGCTTTACTGAGTGGACCTGGCATAAGATTTTGCGATTCCGAAGTTTTGGTTCCGAGTAATCGCCTCTCGAAGTCCCAACTTTAGAGCCTACCTTCCCGGACCATAGAGTCTAACCTTCTTGCCCGGCCGTGCTAGGAACGGTTCAATCAGCGTAGCAACATTCAGAACACTGCTGTAAGATCGAGTGTAAATCGAAGCTCATTTGGAAGCCCAGCCCACGAACCCAGGTGATTACAAAGGTGTAAATCTTTATTTCAATTTACTCAGCCTGTTTAGGACTTTCATTCGCCAAAAACAGAGCTTCATTATTGCTTCTTTTTAGACAAGAACTTAAACCTTGAACTGAAATTCGAATCTCAAGTAAAAATTCAAAACCAAATCAAACTCAATTCATTAAACTTGATTCGGGCCAATTCACCAATTTGACTTCATGGATTTGTTACATCTTTCACAGTTCTTACTTAGAGATTTGTCTTACACATTCGCTAATGGGTCTGTCCCATACAATACATTTTCTCGACTGAACCTCTCAATAGTTAGTTCAATACATCAAACTGTTTGGACTGCCCCACTCAGGAGTATGTACCTTACAATTAATCATCTAGACTGCCCCTCTCAGAAGTTTTTCTCATACCTCAAATCATCTGGATTATGGGGTCCGGGTATGATGTACGCGTTGCATTGGAGATTTGTCGAACTTAATGATCTAACGAATGCATGTGGACACATACTTAGGCAGAAACTGCGGTGAATCCGTGCACCCATGGTGGATAACCAACATACAACATACATACCTCAAATCATCTGGACTGCCCCTCTCAGGGGTTTTCCCATATATTCGACTATTTGGACTGTCCCACTCAGGGGATCACAATTCAGGGGACTACCCTTCTCAGGGCTTTGTCTGAAACATCCGATAATTTTCCGGCACCCAGGGGTCTGTCCTATACAATACATTTTCTCGACTGCCCCTCCCAGGGGTTTGTCCAATGCATTCGACTATATGGACTGCCCCACTCAGGGGTTTGTCTCATATTACAAATCGTCTGGACTGCCTCCCTCAAACCCCTGAGTCCCATACATCCGATAATTTAGACTGCCTTACTCAGGGGTCTGTCCCATACAATACATTTTCTCTACTGTCCCCCTCAGGGGTTTGTCTAATACATTCGACTAGGTATATGGACTGCCCCACTCATATCTCATATTACAAATTACCTTGACTGCCCTTCTCAGGGGTTTATCCAAAACATCCGATAATTTCAACTGCTCCACTCAGGGTTCTGTCCCATACAATACATTTTCTTAACTGCACCTTTCAGAGGTTTGTCCAATGCATTTGACTTTTTGGACTGCCTTACTCAGGGGTCTGTTCCGTATCAATAATCATCTCGACTGCCCCACTCAGGGTTTTGTCTCATATCACAAATTATCAGGACAGCCTCTCTCAGGGGTTTGTCCCATACATCCGATAATTTTAACTGCCCCACTTAGGGATCTGTCCCATAAAATACATTTTCTCGTCTGCCCCTCTCAGGGGTTTCTCTAGTACATTCGACTATATGGACTGCCCCACTCGAGATTGGTCTCATATTACAAAGCACCTGAACTGCCCCTCTCAGGGGTTTAACCCAAACATCCGATAATTTTAACTGCTCCACTCAGGGTTCTGTCCCATACAATACATTTTCTTAACTGCCTCTTACAGAGGTTTGTCCAATACATTTGACTTATTGGACTGCCCAACTCAGGGGTCATCTCGACTGCCCCACTCAGGGTTTTGTCTCATATCACAGATCATCAGGACAGCCTCTCTCAGGGGTTTGTCCCAAACATCCGATAATTTTAACTGCCCCACTTAGGGATCTGTCCCATAAAATACATTTTCTCGTCTGCCCCTCTCAGGGGTTTCTCCAAGCTACACGAATACCGATTAGAAGTATCATTCCAAACCCTAACAATTTCGATAAAATAAAAATTTCGAAGAATTCTTTCAAAGTCATGAAATAGCGTCTTCAATAATAGCTAAAAATTATTTGGAATGCTTTCCTGATTATTCGTTTCCATGTTCATTATCCAAGCAAGATAGTCCTTCGGAAGGTGGTCATATCACCTATTGACTTACAACTCCTATTTTCAACCTCCCCGTGGTGCTGGTTGGGGTACAAACAACCCTCGAGTACCCAACCTTGGTGGACGCTTTGGTCGAGCTGACATACTTAGGGGATTCCATACGCGTCTGTGCTTCATGTTACGTCTGGGCTCCATGGTGGTGTTCGGGGCCCAAAACAGTAACATCACGACGGTCCTCCTGCGAGATAGTGGGGTTAGCTACCGCCTTGCGAGCTCATGACTGCAAAAATACACAAGCAACGAACAATGAACAACAAATTTCCAATGGAAATTGGCAAAGACCCAAACGACGAAAAGAGACCAGGCAGCGATTGGAAACTTGGAACATGGAACTGCCTATTTATAAATTTCATGGGCAGTAATCACGTGCTCTCCAACGAGCTGAAGAGCCGCAAATTCTACATCGCAGCGCTGCAGGAGTTATGATGGAAGGGTTCCACGATACGAACGATCCGAGATAATTTTACCGTTTACCAGAGCTGCGGCAACACACAGGAGTTAAGAAAAGGTTCCATAGTGATGGGGGAAATGCAGAAGCGTGTGATCGGGTGATGGCCGATCGACCAACGAATGTGCCAGTTGAGAATCAAGGCCCGTTTTTTCAACATCAGCATCATCATCGCGCACTGCTCTCACCTCGGAAGTATCGGTAACGACAAAGACTAATTCTACGCGCAGCTGCAACGTGAATACCGTGGCTGTCCAAATTGAAACATTGGAACACAATTGTAAGGTTCTGCGCGCACCACCTGACCAACGTCCAATACCGGTTCTCTCGCTAGTACACCTGGAGATCACTGTACTAAACGAGGCGCCAACATCAAGTCAGTCCACTACCTGGTCAAGATGCGCCCAAAACTCTCCGTAGTGAACAACATACGAAACCGACGCCAGTGGCTAGTGAACGGTAGACAATGTGTAACTCGAGACCCCAGACACCCAACCTTCGGGTAGTGGTCATATCACCTCTTGTCTTGGAACGTGACCGGTGGACCCATCGCTTAATCCCTAATATCGGATCCTGGATGGATCGAAGACATGGTGAGGTGGACTTCTGCATGACACAGTTCCTGACTGGTCACGGATGTTTCATGCAGTACCACCATTGCAATTGGTTTGGACACGTGGCTTCGCCATCTTGTCTAACCTGCGGAGACATAGAAGAGATACCAGAGCACGTAGTGTTCAACTGTCCAAGGTTCGAAGAGGTACGTGCTAACATGCTTGCCGTCTGCGGACCAGACACGACAGCCACGTCGCGGAATACTCTCGGGTAGAGTGGTCTCACGTCGCCTTCCGATGAGCCACTCGAGTCGGGTAGGGTAACATCACCGTCGGGATTCATCTGAGTCGCAAGCGTCTAAGACCCGTACGTGTGCTGTGACAGGCGCGAGTCCAGGATAAGCTGCTCTCGATCGGCACACGGCGTGCAAAAATCCTAGGGTTGCCAGCCAAAAAGGGAGGAGGAAGACCGGACCACGTTCGGAGTAGAATGCCCTTTCGGCGGGGGGCATTTGAGTAGTGTGCGTCCGATCCTAGCAGTAAAGCATACAAAGAAAAGACAATATCTTCTCCGTATGCCGAGCCTCTTAGGTACGTCGCGATCGTTGTGTAGGATACCTCCACCGCCGTGGAGTATCTGAGAAAAACGCGCTCCCTACGAGGGAGGCTGCGGGGATAAGACTTGACCTTCTTCGTAGTCGAACTCGTAGGGGGAAGAGTATTTACGCCGCGAAATACTCTCGGGTAGGGTGACTTCACGTCGTCGGCGGGTGAGTCACCTGAGTCGGTGTAGAATGAATTCTCCGCCGGGAATCATCCGAGTAGTCTTTCGTAAAGCCCCGGACGTGTGCTGTGACAGGCGTGTGTCCAGGATAAGCTGCTCTCGATCGGCATACGGACGGGCAAAGAGGAGAGGGCCTCGAGCCAAGCCAAGTGGAGCCAAGATCTCGAGTCGTTAGAGGAGAGGTCATTGGTCTCTTGCAGTGGTCTCGAACAGAGACAGAGCGCACGATTTTCGTGGGAACCAATCTAGTCTCGAGTTGCGAGTAAAGGCCGGATCTCGAGTCGTTAAAGGAGAGGTCCTTAGTCTTGAATCGTAACGAGAGGCAGGGTGTATTTTATGCTGGAGTTTGACTCGAACTAGAGTTGCCGATGAGCGTTTAAGCGCGGACTTGGTCTCCCATCTCGGGTATAGCCTTCGTTGCAGGTCTGGGTGGGAATTATGGCCAGAGGCCCCAGGTGGGCTTTATGGCGTAGGGGTACTTAGTATACTGAGTCGTCCAATTGCACCCATGGACCCAGAGTAGCATACTGGGGGGACTCGGTCGCTTGCCGTGCCTTGGAATGCAATCCGTAAAAAGGATTTACCACCTGGGTGATCAACTAACAACTGCAACTCCGATTCTCTACCTCCCCGTTGTGCTAGCTGGAGTGCGAGCAACCTTAGCGGAGATCGGGTACCCAACCCCGGTGGATGCTTTGGTCGCATGCAGACTGAGATAGGGGGCTTCGTACGCGTCTGTTTTCCATGTCAGGGGCGGCGTGCGGAGTACAACAACGTCCTGGTGGTGTTCGGGACCCAAAACAGCAACATCACGATGGTCCTCCTGCGAGAAAGTGGGGTTAGCTGCGGGCCTTGCGAGCCCGTGACTACAAAAAACATAAGCAACGAACAACGAACAACAAATTTCGGATGGAAATCGGCAAAGACCCACGCGACGAAAAGGGACTAGCGATTGGAAACTTGGAACATGGAATTGCCGATCACTAAATTTTGTGGACAGTACCCACGTGCTCTCCAATGAATTGAAGAGCCGCAAATTCGACATCGTAGCGCTGCAGGAGGTATGCTGGAAGGGCTCCACGGTAGGAACGTACCCAGATGGTCGGGCTATCTGCCAGAGCTGCGGCAACACACACGAGCTTGGAACAGCTTTTATAGTGATGGGAAAGATGCAAAAGCGCGTGATCGGGTGGTGGTCGATCAACTTACGAATGTGCCGGTTGAGAATCAAGGGCCGGTTCATCAATATCAGCATTATCAACGTGCACAGCCCTCACCTCGGAAGTACCGGTGACGACAAAGACGAATTTTACGCGCAGCTGGAGCGTGAATACGAACGTTGCCAAAAACATGATTTCAATATCGTCATCGGAGTTTTTAATGCTCAGGTCGGCCAGAAGGAGGAATTCAAACCGACAATTGGAAGGTTCAGTACGCACCAGCTGACCAACGAAAATGGCCTCAGACTCATTGATTTCGCCGCCTCCAAACGAATGGTCGTACGTAGTACCCTTTTCCAGCACCGCCTCCCACACAAGTACACCTGGAGATCACCGTACCAAACGCAATCACAGATCGACCACGTTTTGATTGACAGCCGGCACTTCTCGGACATCATCGACGTCAGATCCTATCGAGGCGCCAACATCGAGTCAGATCACTATCTGGTGATGGTGAAGATAGGCCCAAAACTCTCCGTAGTGAACAACACACGAAACCGGCGCCCGCCTCGGTAAAATATCGCATGACTGAAGCAACCTCAGGTCGCGGCAGACTACGCGCAATCGGTCGAAGCAGCACTGCAGGCAGAGGGCGAGGTTGACGAAGCCCCTCTCGTGGACTGTTGGATACCATCAAGACAGCTATCAACAGTGCTGCGAAGAACGTCATCGGTTATGTGGAGCGAACTCGACGGAACGACTGGTTCGACGAGGAGTGTAGAAGGGTGATGGACGAAGAGAATGCCGCGCGGGCGGCAGTAGTGCAAAGAGGCACCCGTCGAAATGTGGAAAATCACCGACAGCGGAAGAGGCAACGAGTCCAAATTTTCCAGGAGAAAAAGCGCCGCCTGGAGAAGGAGGAGCTCGAGGAGCTGGAGCAGCTGCATCGTTCCCAAGAAACACGAAAGTTCTATCAGAAACTCAACGCATCCCGCAAAGGCTTCGTGCCGCAAGCCGAAATGTGCCGGGATAAGGACGGGGGCATCCTGACGGATAATCGTGAGGTGATCAAAAGGTGGAAGCAGCACTTCGATGAACACCTGAACGGCGCACATGCAGAAGATCAAGACGGTGTGGGGGAAGGTACATCGCTGGCGTAGCCAACGACGTAGAGGAACCAATCCCAACGATGAGTGAAGTTAAGGAAGCTATTCGCCAGCTGAATAGAAACAAGTCGGCTGGGAAGGATGGCATCGTAGCTGAACTCATCAAAATGGGCCCGGACAAGTTGGCAGATTGCCTACACCGGTTGATAGTCCGGATCTGGGACATAGAACAGCTACCGGAGGAGTGGAAGGAGGGGGTAAAATGCCTCATATACAAGAAGGGCGACAAATTGGACTGTGAGAACTACCGAGCGATTACTGTTCTCAATGCCGCTTACAAAAAGTTGTCCCGAAGACTTCTTCGCCGCCTATCGCCACAAACAAACAGATTCGTGGGAAGTCATCAGGCCAGCTTCATGGAGGGACGGTCTACGATGGACCAGAACTTCACATGGCGACAAATCCTCCAAAAATGCCGTGAACACCAAGTCCCTACGCACCATCTATTCATCGACTTCAACCCATGACGAGCTCTGGAAAATCATGGACGAGAACTGCTTTTTCTGAAAGTTGATTAGACTGATCAAGGCGACAGTGGATGGAACGTAGTGCTGTGTGCGGAACTCGGGTGAATTGTCGAGTTCATTCGAATTACGCAAGGAGCTTTGACAAGGTGATGGTATATCCTGCATGATGTTCAACGTGGCGCTAGAAGGTTTTATTCAACGGGCGGTGGGTGAAATGCGGGCCATGATTTTCAACAGATCCATTCAACTTATCTGCTTTACCGACGACATTGATAATGTCGGCAGATCTTCTGCGGCGGTGGAGGAGATCTACCGCAAACTGAAACGTCAAGCAGAAAAGATTGGGTTTTTGATCAATACGTCCAAGACGAAGTATATACTGGCCTGCGGATCCGAGGCCGACCGATCCCGCTTGTCCAGTAGTAACAAGGTCACGATTGACGGCGACGAGCTGGAAATAATCGAAGACTTTGTCTATCTTGGCTCACTGATGACCGCAGACTATACTGCCTACTATAAACTTCATAAGAAACTGCGGTCGAGAAGACTTAGCCCTCGCTCGAAGTGTAACCTATACAAACATGGCGCCCGTTAGACTCTGCGGCCACGAAACAAGGATATTACTCGAGGAGGACCTGTGTACAATCGGGATATTCGAGCGACGAGTGTTAAGAATCATCTTTGGCGGCGTGCTGAAGAACGTGTGGAGGAGAAGGATGAACCACGAGCTCGCGCGACTCTACGGAACCCAGTATCTAGAAGGTGGTCAAGGCTGGACGGATGTTGCAGGAAATGTTGCAAGAATGCCGGACGATTGCCCCGCAAAACAGGTGTTCGCTGCCAATCCGGTAGAAACGAGACGAGCAGGGGCGCACCGTTATATTAGCGATTTAGCTTATTGAGACAGTGACAAACTTCATAAACGAACAAAATCATCGCCCAGGACGATGCAAATAAGTTATATGCATCGTCCTGGATTACGATTTTGATCTTTTATGAAGCAAAAGTGTGCCCTTATGACGGTGGATAATAAACGAAAACGCCATTTGAAAATAAATAAATTAATCGTCATGTTTGGAAGAAATAGTCATGAGTGTTCAACGTATTTCATATAAAAGTTTTGTTTTTAATAGAATTGCTACACAATTGAAAAAAGTACACAAAGGAACAGAATTTTTAGCGCCGTTGATAAATTGAAAAAAAAACTTCAAAAAAGACGAAGTTTTCACTACTCGTGGATTTTATTCCAATAACATCAACAGATATGCAGCATGTTCAATAAATTTAAGCAAATAATCAACTTGAGATTCTAATACCTACAACATGTCACAGCCTCAGAGATCAAATATTATCACTTCAATGTAAAACTACCGGCTCAATTTGCTTGTCAAATTTGACGGAGCTGTAAATATGCTTCAAGCGAGACACATTCACCTTGACAGGTACCCAGCTACAGGTGCTGCCGCAATGCTTTGACAAACAACCTCAAGATACCTACTGGTGGGTGACCTACATTAACTGGATAGCACTTAAGCTCCGTCACCCCCGAAAGGAGGTGTGGATATACTGATATACATGTGTATGTATGTATGTAAGTATGTATGTATGTATATATGTGTGGCAACAGCAACTACATACAATTTATGGAAACAGTTTCAACCGCCTTCTGTGGTCTTCCTTTTCCAGACACTCAACAAATAAATAAATACTTTCGAGATGATGAAGACGATGCTGATGATGATGATTCGAAGCCAAGTGCATATTGGTTAGCAATGTGACGAATGTTTGCTTGCTATCTACATGTCTACATAGCTAGTTGCCTCTACCAGGTATAGCACTGTTGGACTGTTTTGGCTATTGAGTTGTGGAATATCTTGATAAGAAACGAATCCAAAACAAGCTTTTACCGATAATGGTGCACTTTGCTCGGGGATGATGAAAGGTTAGCAGCGCAGAGGTAAGATTATCCAAACATGGAATCATCTCGTCATGGATTCTCATCGTCTCGTCGAGTATGTGTATATGCAAATTGAAAAGCTTGCAATAGAGCTGAGTCTCTCCATTCCTGGTTTTCTTCCTCTACAAAGAAGGTGTACCTGAAGGGTGCTTGAGCTCAAGTTGTTGTCGATGCAACCTCTTCCTTCGCTTGGATCAATGTATGCTCAGGCGAGACAATATTTGGGGGAAAGCGAAGACGGACGTGCGCCATATTGCCGTTCATACGTTTCGTGTAGTTGCCATTTCTTCCGCATTCCGGAAGGAAGTGTAAATATAAACCATCAACTATCGAATCGAACCGGATGCAGAAAGGCCTCAGTCATGGTTCATGCCAGCTTTCGTTGCCAACAGTTTCGTACCATCGGATTTTGGCTCGGATGTTTTGTGTATGAGGTTCGGGACCCAAACAACCAGGCCAAAATGCAAAGAAGAAACGAAGATGACGATGCATAAAGAAGAGGGGATGATGCTTCTTTTATAGAAACCATATCATTTTCACGACAGACATTCATCCAAACGGAAACCGGTTCATCATCATGGCTTTTAGCAAGGTACAATCTCAAACCTGCCGCTCGATATCCTATCGCCTGGTAGCTTTAACCCAGGACCGTATATCGGTTAAGTATGTGTACATACAATCTACATATAGGCAAACATGTCGGAACCAGTGCAGGGCATTCAAATTCTTCGGCACCTTTTCCACCAAACGGCTACAGCGGCAGCAAGTCAAGTACCTGGCCGATATGATGATACATGTGCATATGAAAGTATAACCACTCCATAGTTCAGTAGAGTAACGTTAACAACCTGTTTATCTACGGAAGCACTTTCGAATCTATCGGTCCTTGGCGATATCTGTCAGTTTGAGGCAATCCATCCTGACTGCCTTCAGGAAAAGCCTTTTGCAATCCAGTACCTTTCTACCGACACCGATCGAGTCAAAAGGGGCCAAGGTATTTTTGGCTCGATTCAACCTTTTATACAAATTGATTGACGACGATGCTGCATCCTTACAACATGATGACTTGTGGGTGAAGCTTAACTGGTGCAAAATGATTAACCTCCCACAGAGTGTTTGTGGACAGTACACACATCAACATTTTTTGGAGATTGCAAACTGTTCACTTGTCCATCATGGAGGTGGAAAACCAATTACTCTGTTGAATATTGGTTTGAAAATCTGAAAACTTATTCATTGATGCATGATTTGTACTTTCAAAGTGATCGGCTATCTTTATTCGATCATTTCCATGCCATCCAAATTTGAACAGGTGCTTTGAAGGCTTATACCACTAAATAAAGGATCACATACAATTTCCGATTTCCGAGAAAATGTCGTATTCCGTGGTTACGTAGGTGTTTCGTGGTCGTATTATCGTGGTTTTGTAGGGTTGTAGAGGCGGAATCCATTCCCCCTAACATATTGGCTGACAAAGAGAATCAACTGCCCAATTCCCTTAAGTGAACTTTATGTACTCATTGATGAACTTGAAAGTTACAAAAGTGATTAATATGAACGTTGTATGTGACTTGTTTAACCCAATTCCCATGAGTGAACTACATGTTCTCATAAACGAACTTGAAAGTTGCAAAAGTGATTTATACGTACGTTGTACAGGGCTAAAGTGCATTGAAGTGCTTTCAAAATCTAATCACCACTTCGAGTCTAGATCAACATCTAGACGCGGTCTTGTGGTAGCGTGTTCGATTCTCACCACGATAGTCGGGGTTCGATCCCCAAGCTGGGCCAGTTTTTTTTCAATCAGTAATTTGGTAATTCTGTGACCATTCTGATGCCATATAAGTAGGAAATGTAGAAAAATTGTATACAATCAAGAAAAAGTTATAGGAATCGATGCCAAGGGTGCAGTTGAGATAGAGAGATAATATTTGCTCATTTTACGATATTTTGGAAGCCGATTTAAAAGGCCACTGGATGCTGAATAGAAGATCGTTAAGAATTGTTTTGGAACTTGAAAGAATCAATAAGAATTTAAATTTTGAGCTGCATAGAACGTACTTCATATCAATGATGGGGCTGAATAAGAGTTTTTGTACCTGTTTTATGTGACTTTTTTTTGCTTGGGATGGTAGTATAAATTTCTTGCTCCGGTTTTGGCAACAAAAATCTTTTTCAGCGCTTTGTTGGGTTGTTGCTGGCATGATACGACCGTTCTCTTTCACGCATACAGAAATGGCAAACTATACTCTGCGCTGCATTGACCTTTCTGCCAAATTACGGAGAGAGACCCCAGGATTATTCCAGGTTTCCCTGATGACCTTTGCAAGTAGTTTCCGGTTCAATTTTCCACTTCAGAGTACGGTTTGTTTATCGCAATCTATCGTTTATGTTTATGATGACGTTTGAGCATGGTACAAGCTCGTTTCTTAATCCATTTATGATTGTTAAGCAACCTTTTTGTGGTTTTTATCTAAAACTACCAAGATGGATATTTTTCAATATTTTGTATGGTATCAATTTCAACAATTTTGATAGTTGGGGATTTTTTTGCTATCTGACGGGTTTGCGCCGGGGGTCTTCAGATGGGAGGTTTTGCACTTTTTGCAGCCATTTTTTCCGGTAATGTACCCCGTTTCGCATCGGTAGAGGCCCAGATTCGATCTGATAATGAAGATCATTGAAGATTCTTATTATTTTTGATTAATCCTTTATTTGAAACGGCTCAATCCAGTTGGTTTAAGGAGCCAAGATTGAATTTGTTTTTGCACTTTTTGAACTGAATATTCTGTCAGTGTTGTGGATGAGAGTGTGAACGAAATATGTACGTTTTTGTATGGTAGATATCCAAACTGAGTGAATGGAGAAAACGAATACGGTATAAGAATCATATTTTCAATTACCTAAAATGGGAATGCTTTTTACCTGGTCATTTACTGAGCCTTACGATTATTTTTGGAGCATCACCACCGCTTTCTCATAAGTTTTTGATGACTGTGTGAGGATTTTGGTATCCATTGCTCAACTCAACTGTAAAAGGAACATTCTCAATACATTGACAATATTATATTAAGATTATTGGTTGAAAATTTGGTGCATTCAAATGAAATTTGCATCATAAATTGGGCTGTACAATGATATTATTTTCAAAATATCCGGTGATGCAGACGGTACTTTAACAACTTTGCATGTTAATGATTAATACTTTAATTTATTAAATATTATATTTGAAAAGCCGATGAAATTTCAATGCGTTTTAATGTGCTACTTTATGATTTCCGTTGAAAAATAACAGAGTTATGTAGCTTAAAAAGATGGTTTTATTTTATTAAAAAAAAATCAATCGAAATCTATAAAATTTAAGAAATTTAAAAAAAACACACACACGTGTTTTAAGGTCTTAAAAATGAACCCAATTTTCAATTTTGGAGAAGATATGAAGATCTTCGTGACGTAATACAGAAAAAGGAAGTTTTGGAAGTTGTGACAATATGTGACAAGCGGTAGAGAGGAGTGGGGTTGATTTTTTGCAAATTTTGCGTGAAATCATTAATGGACGGCCCCTTGACAAAAATTACAAATCAAACTAACAATTATCGCAGTATGCTTTGTTTTATTATTTGATTACCTCAGAGCAGCGTATCAAAATTTGCTCGCGCATCTGCACTCAGGAATCCGAGCTACTCGCACTCAAAGCTGGCAAAATCGCTAAAAAGTTGCCAAATCAACCGTTACAAATGCAATTAACGTGTTTGGGGAACGTTTGTCGGCAGCCAGGAAGTCTGGATTGGGGGGAAATCGAAAACCGGAAGCCGCTGAGACGACAAAGAGAGTTGCCGGTAGTTTGAAGCGAAACCCTAACCTCTCTCTCCGAGATGCCGCAAATAAGCTGGATGTATCGTCTACAACCGTACATCGAGCCAAAAAACAAAACGGACTATCGACTTACAAGAAGGTAGTGACTCCAAATCGCGATGATAAACAAAATACGACGGCCAAAGCGCGATCCCGGAGGCTGTACACGAAGATGCTGACGAAGTTTGACTGCGTGGTAATGGACGACGAAACCTACGTCAAGGCGACTACAAGCAGCTTCCGGGATAGGAGTTTTATACGGCAAAAGGAAGGGGAAAGGTAGCAGATATTTTCAAGCACATGAAACTTTAAAAGTTCGTGAAGAAATATCTGGTTTGGCAAGCCATCTGTACCTAGGGCTTCAAAAGCAGCATTTTCATAGCTTCCGGGACTGTCAACCAAGAAATTTACATGAAAGAGTGTTTGAATAAACGTCTGCTGCCTTTCCTGAAGAAACACGGTTGTTCCGTGCTGTTTTGGCCGGATTTGCCATCTGGCCATTACGGTAAAAACGCCATGGAGTGGTACGCCGCCAACAACGTTCAGGTGATTCCCAAAGACAAGAACCCTCCCAACACGCCAGAGCTCCGCCCAATTGAGAAATACTGGGCTATTGTCAAGCGGGCCCTGAAGAAGACCAAAAAAACTGTTAAGGACGAGCAGCAGTTCAAGGCAAACTGGCTTTCTGTGGCGAAGAAGGTGGACAAGGTGGCTGTACAAAATCTGATGGCAGGGGTTAAGCGTAAGGCCCGGCAATTTGGATTTGGAAAAGCGGAAGCCCAACTGAATATTTTTCCTGAATTTATACTAATAAAACTTGAAAAAAAAAAATTTAATTTGATTTTTAAATAAACGATTTCACCGATTTACATGCGTTTTCCTTTGACCAAATTTTTGCCGTATCACCCTTTATGCTTTCAAAAACATCATTTTGACCCTCAGTTCAAGTTCCTTGAAAAAATAATCATTTTTTATAGATTTCTGAAAAATTAATCTGATTTCATACATTTTTTATCGGCTAGAAATCCTTATTTGCGTATAGGTTAATATTTTTTTCAGAGAGGTTCCAACTGTATGTATGAGAACCCACCAGTGGCTGATAGGTCTTTCGACCCGAGGCGGTACGGGAAGTCTCGATCACACATTCAAATTTTTTCCATGCTTAACTCACAAACAATATTTGCAGTATTACCAAGGGGTCCGTTACCACTGGTTTGGGATAGGTTTGACTCATCAAACTCTCTTCCAACTGTTCGAAACAAATTTAGAATTATCAAAAGATACGCTAATATCCTTCGAATAATTCCAAACTTGCCGAGATACTCCGGCTGGCTTGAACCCACAATCCATTGTATTTCAGTCTTTCGTTCGTTTGATGACCTATCCAACCCCCCACTGATCCCCTTAAATAGAGTTATGCTATTTTGAATATTATATCAATAAAAAATTTAACATTTATACTCATCATCTTACCTTGGAACTATTCCAACTAAATATTTTTTTCGGATGATTAAAAATGAAATAAACGGATACTTAGCTGAATTTTCTGGATCTTGATGCACGCTAAAATTTTCTAGCTTTTCCCAATCAAGGCAACCATCGTAATCCATCCTAATGAACGGTTCCGTTCCAATACATTTCTTCCACAGACCACAACTTCTCAAACTATGCTCTTATTTCCCCTTGATTTTTCAACTCCCATTCATGATCACTTTTTCACAACACCAGACAGTTCGATAAAAAGGCGTTCTACAGATTAAACTAACTATCGTGTTAACACTTTTGGTAGAACCGATTAAAAAATCGACAGCTGAATTTAAATTTATATTTAATTGTTCAACAAAAGCTTAGTTTAAATCGTTTCTATAAAATACATTACTAGTTGAAAAAAAAATTAATTTTTGAAACGTAATTTACTAAGAATTTCTTAGAAGAACTAATTTAAAGATAACTTGCTGTGAAAAGAAACAGTGGTACACCTCAGCTGATAAGCTCTAATCATAAATCCCTCAAGGATTGGGCAGAAGCATGTACGTTAGCTTTGAAGTATATTCTCCCAGGTAATTTTACTTTCATAAGGTAGATCCCATTTGCAGTTATCGCATTTCAAAGGATGTCAGTGTTTATTTTTTCATCACCTCAAGTTTCGTCTTGCATCCCGAATGGTTCACTTTCTTCACTACTTTAAGAGAATCGTAATCGAAATGCATATCTCACTGCATACATGTAGGGGAACAGATGGCCAACAGGCGAAGAGGAAAAAGTTCGATTTGTCGAAGCAAAGTTCAAAGAACACTGGCTGTCCTAGTCCTACACCGAAGGGAACATGGAATGGAATCGGGGAACCCAAAAGCAACAGCAAGCAACACACTTATTCCTTGCAACTGCAGTCACATATTGCGAGAAGCTGTGCAGCAAAAGTGCATTTGGCATGACAGCCAGGGAGGGAAACCAGAGAGGAGAAAAAAAAAACACACGAGAAAAACCATAAGACTAATGCGCCACATAAGAGCCAGAGAAAAGTGGTAAATTCAATAAATAGGATTAGCTGATTTACTGCAAAGTGAAAAATGTTGTGCTCAAAGCGCAGCAGAGAAAGAAAAGCTCGGCCAATAACGTGTGTGTTTCTTCGTCTCCTGGCTTTGATGTCCTGGCCTTCACTTACATACATGTACAGAAAATACATCTTTCGGTTTTTCCGGGAAAGCAGAAGTTCTGCAGGGAGAGAGCGCGTCCCTTCGGGATGTGCAATCATAGGACTTTATAAAGTAGGTAGTAGGTAATATCGGTGGAATACGATTCGGTGCTTACGTTTCTATTAGAAATTTATTTCCCCCGGACGCTCGGAGAAGATTTACTTTTACGATCGAATCCATATTGGTTTCGGTTTGAATACCGAGGTCATGGAAGCGATCCGTCTTGTGATTTTTTGCTGCCGTAATTTTTCCCAGTCGTGGAATAAAAACTGTCGTTTGATTGCCGAATGGGAAAACTTTCTTTGGCTTATGTGTTTTACTTTTAAAATAATGTTATTCGAAGCCGGTTGATCGGTGCTTCAGAAAATGTATAAACAAACTTCTCTCAGGGAATACAGGTACTTCGTTTGATGTTTAATAGAATGAGATCTCGGATTGAGTTGGTTTCCATGAAAAACAAAATCCATTTTGATGAGCAACGACAAGAATTCTCGCTCAAGATTCAAAGGGATTTTCAGAACTAAGAAATATTAACCAATAAATGAGAAAAAAAGAACCACAAAAATTGACAAAAATGACAAAAATGACAAAAATGACTAAAATGTAAAAAATAAGAAAAATAAAGAAAATGACAAAAATGACAAAAATGACAAAAATGACTAAAATGACTAAAATGTCAAAAATTAAAAAAAATAAAAAAAATAACAAAAATGACAAAAATGACAAAAATGACAAAAATGACAAAAATGACAAAAATGACAAAAATGACAAAAATGACAAAAATGACAAAAATGACAAAAATGACAAAAATGACAAAAATGACAAAAATGACAAAAATGACAAAAATGACAAAAATGACAAAAATGACAAAAATGACAAAAATGACAAAAATGACAAAAATGACAAAAATGACAAAAATGACAAAAATGACAAAAATGACAAAAATGACAAAAATGACAAAAATGACAAAAATGACAAAAATGACAAAAATGACAAAAATGACAAAAATGACAAAAATGACAAAAATGACAAAAATGACAAAAATGACAAAAATGACAAAAATGACAAAAATGACAAAAATGACAAAAATGACAAAAATGACAAAAATGACAAAAATGACAAAAATGACAAAAATGACAAAAATGACAAAAATGACAAAAATGACAAAAATGACAAAAATGACAAAAATGACAAAAATGACAAAAATGACAAAAATGACAAAAATGACAAAAATGACAAAAATAACGAAAATGACGAAAATGACAAAAATGACAAAAATGACAAAAATGACAAAAATGACAAAAAAAACGAAAATGACGAAAATGACAAAAATGACAAAAATGACAAAAATGACAAAAATGACAAAAATGACAAAAATGACAAAAATGACAAAAATGACAAAAATGACAAAAATGACAAAAATGACAAAAATGACAAAAATGACAAAAATGACAAAAATGACAAAAATGACAAAAATGACAAAAATGACAAAAATGACAAAAATGACAAAAATGACAAAAATGACAAAAATGACAAAAATGACAAAAATGACAAAAATGACAAAAATGACAAAAATGACAAAAATGACAAAAATGACAAAAATGACAAAAATGACAAAAATGACAAAAATGACAAAAATGACAAAAATGACAAAAATGACAAAAATGACAAAAATAACAAAAATGACAAAAATGACAAAAATGACAAAAATGAAAAAAAATGACAAAAATGACAAAAATGACAAAAATGACAAAAATGACAAAAATGACAAAAATGACAAAAATGACAAAAATGACAAAAATGACAAAAATGACAAAAATGACAAAAATGACAAAAATGACAAAAATGACAAAAATGACAAAAATGACAAAAATGACAAAAATGACAAAAATGACAAAAATGACAAAAATGACAAAAATGACAAAAATGACAAAAATGACAAAAATGACAAAAATGACAAAAATGACAAAAATGACAAAAATGACAAAAATGACAAAAATGACAAAAATGACAAAAATGACAAAAATGACAAAAATGACAAAAATGACAAAAATGACAAAAATGACAAAAATGACAAAAATGACAAAAATGACAAAAATGACAAAAATGACAAAAATGACAAAAATGACAAAAATGACAAAAATGACAAAAATGACAAAAATGACAAAAATGACAAAAATGACAAAAATGACAAAAATGACAAAAATGACAAAAATGACAAAAATGACAAAAATGACAAAAATGACAAAAATGACAAAAATGACAAAAATGACAAAAATGACAAAAATGACAAAAATGACAAAAATTACAAAAATGAAAAAAATGACAAAAATGACAAAAATAACGAAAATGACGAAAATGACGAAAATGACAAAAATGACAAAAATGACAAAAATGACAAAAATGACAAAAATGACAAAAATGACAAAAATGACAAAAATGACAAAAATGACAAAAATGACAAAAATGACAAAAATGACAAAAATGACAAAAATGACAAAAATGACAAAAATGACAAAAATGACAAAAATGACAAAAATGACAAAAATGACAAAAATGACAAAAATGACAAAAATGACAAAAATGACAAAAATGACAAAAATGACAAAAATGACAAAAATGACAAAAATGACAAAAATGACAAAAATGACAAAAATGACAAAAATGACAAAAATGACAAAAATGACAAAAATGACAAAAATGACAAAAATGACAAAAATGACAAAAATGACAAAAATGACAAAAATGACAAAAATGACAAAAATGACAAAAATGACAAAAATGACAAAAATGACAAAAATGACAAAAATGACAAAAATGACAAAAATGACAAAAATGACAAAAATGACAAAAATGACAAAAATGACAAAAATGACAAAAATGACAAAAATGACAAAAATGACAAAAATGACAAAAATGACAAAAATGACAAAAATGACAAAAATGACAAAAATGACAAAAATGACAAAAATGACAAAAATGACAAAAATGACAAAAATGACAAAAATGACAAAAATGACAAAAATGACAAAAATGACAAAAATGACAAAAATGACAAAAATGACAAAAATGACAAAAATGACAAAAATGACAAAAATGACAAAAATGACAAAAATGACAAAAATGACAAAAATGACAAAAATGACAAAAATGACAAAAATGACAAAAATGACAAAAATGACAAAAATGACAAAAATGACAAAAATGACAAAAATGACAAAAATGACAAAAATGACAAAAATGACAAAAGTGACAAAAATGACAAAATGACTAAAATGACAAAAATGACAAAAATGACAAAAATGACAAAAACGACAAAAATGACAAAAATGACAAAAATGACAAAAATGACAAAAATGACAAAAATGACAAAAATGACAAAAATGACAAAAATGACAAAAATGACAAAAATGACAAAAATGACAGAAATGACAAAAATGACAAAAATGACAAAAATGACAAAAATGACAAAATGACCAAAAATGACAAAAATGACAAAAATGACAAAAATGACAAAAATGACAAAAATGACAAAAATGACAAAAATGACAAAAATGACAAAAATGACAAAAATGACAAAAATGACAAAAATGACAAAAATGACAAAAATGACAAAAATGACAAAACTGACAAAAATGACAAAAATGACAAAAATGACAAAAATGACAAAAACGACAAAAATGACAAAAATGACAAAAATGACAAAAATGACAAAAATGACAAAAATGACACAAATGACAAAAATGACAAAATGACAAAAATGACAAAAATGACAAAAATGACAAAAATGACAAAAATGACAAAAATGACAAAAATGACAAAAATGACAAAAATGACAAAAATGACAAAAATGACAAAAATAACAAAAATGACAAAAATGACAAAAATGACAAAAATGACAAAAATGACAAAAATGACAAAAATGACAAAAATGACAAAAATGACAAAAATGACAAAAATGACAAAAATGACAAAAATGACAAAAATGACAAAAATGACAAAAATGACAAAAATGACAAAAATGACAAAAATGACAAAAATGACAAAAATGACAAAAATGACAAAAATGACAAAAATGACAAAAATGACAAAAATGACAAAAATGACAAAAATGACAAAAATGACAAAAATGACAAAAATGACAAAAATGACAAAAATGACAAAAATGACAAAAATGACAAAAATGACAAAAATGACAAAAATGACAAAAATGACAAAAATGACAAAAATGACAAAAATGACAAAAATGACAAAAATGACAAAAATGACAAAAATGACAAAAATGACAAAAATGACAAAAATGACAAAAATGACAAAAATGACAAAAATGACAAAAATGACAAAAATGACAAAAATGACAAAAATGACAAAAATGACAAAAATGACAAAAATGACAAAAATGACAAAAATGACAAAAATGACAAAAATGACAAAAATGACAAAAATGACAAAAATGACAAAAATGACAAAAATGACAAAAATAACAAAAATGACAAAAATGACAAAAATGAAAAAAATGACAAAAATGACAAAAATGACAAAAATGACAAAAATGACAAAAATGACAAAAATGACAAAAATGACAAAAATGACAAAAATGACAAAAATGACAAAAATGACAAAAATGACAAAAATGACAAAAATGACAAAAATGACAAAAATGACAAAAATGACAAAAATGACAAAAATGACAAAAATGACAAAAATGACAAAAATGACAAAAATGACAAAAATGACAAAAATGACAAAAATGACAAAAATGACAAAAATGACAAAAATGACAAAAATGACAAAAATGACAAAAAATGACAAAAATGACAAAAATGACAAAAATGACAAAAATGACAAAAATGACAAAAATGACAAAAATGACAAAAATGACAAAAATGACAAAAATGACAAAAATGACAAAAATGACAAAAATGACAAAAATGACAAAAATGACAAAAATGACAAAAATGACAAACATGACAAAAATGACAAAAATGACAAAAATGACAAAAATGACAAAAATGACAAAAATGACAAAAATGACAAAAATGACAATAATGACAAAAATGACAAAAATGACAAAAATGACAAAAATGACAAAAATGACAAAAATGACAAAAATGACAAAAATGACAAAAATGACAAAAATGACAAAAATGACAAAAATGACAAAAATGACAAAAATGACAAAAATGACAAAAATGACAAAAATGACAAAAATGACAAAAATGACAAAAATGACAAAAATGACAAAAATGACAAAAATGACAAAAATGACAAAAATGACAAAAATGACAAAAATGACAAAAATGACAAAAATGACAAAAATGACAAAAATGACAAAAATGACAAAAATGACAAAAATGACAAAAATGACAAAAATGACAAAAATGACAAAAATGACAAAAATGACAAAAATGACAAAAATGACAAAAATGACAAAAATGACAAAAATGACAAAAATGACAAAAATGACAAAAATGACAAAAATGACAAAAATGACAAAAATGACAAAAATGACAAAAATGACAAAAATGACAAAAATGACAAAAATGACAAAAATGACAAAAATGACAAAAATGACAAAAATGACAAAAATGACAAAAATGACAAAAATGACAAAAATGACAAAAATGACAAAAATGACAAAAATGACAAAAATGACAAAAATGACAAAAATGACAAAAATGACAAAAATGACAAAAATGACAAAAATGACAAAAATGACAAAAATGACAAAAATGACAAAAATGACAAAAATGACAAAAATGACAAAAATGACAAAAATGACAAAAATGACAAAAATGACAAAAATGACAAAAATGACAAAAATGACAAAAATGACAAAAATGACAAAAATGACAAAAATGACAAAAATGACAAAAATGACAAAAATGACAAAAATGACAAAAATGACAAAAATGACAAAAATGACAAAAAATTACAAAAATGACAAAAATGACAAAAATGACAAAAATGACAAAAATGACAAAAATGAAAAAAATGACAAAAATAACGAAAATGACAAAAATAACGAAAATGACGAAAATGACAAAAATGACAAAAATGACAAAAATGACAAAAATGACAAAAATGACAAAAATGACAAAAATGACAAAAATGACAAAAATGACAAAAATGACAAAAATGACAAAAATGACAAAAATGACAAAAATGACAAAAATGACAAAAATGACAAAAATGACAAAAATGACAAAAATGACAAAAATGACAAAAATGACAAAAATGACAAAAATGACAAAAATGACAAAAATGACAAAAATGACAAAAATGACAAAAATGACAAAAATGACAAAAATGACAAAAATAACAAAAATGACAAAAATGACAAAAATGACAAAAATGACAAAAATGACAAAAATGACAAAAATGACAAAAATGACAAAAATGACAAAAATGACAAAAATGACAAAAATGACAAAAATGACAAAAATGACAAAAATGACAAAAATGACAAAAATGACAAAAATGACAAAAATGACAAAAATGACAAAAATGACAAAAATGACAAAAATGACAAAAATGACAAAAATGACAAAAATGACAAAAATGACAAAAATGACAAAAATGACAAAAATGACAAAAATGACAAAAATGACAAAATGACAAAAATGACAAAAATGACAAAAATGACAAAAATGACAAAAATGACAAAAATGACAAAAATGACAAAATGACAAAAATGACAAAAATGACAAAAATGACAAAAATGACAAAATGACAAAAATTACAAAAATTACAAAAATGACAAAAATGACAAAAATGACAAAAATAACAAAAATGACAAAAATGACAAAAAAAATGACAAAAATGACAAAAATGACAAAAATGACAAAAATGACAAAAATGACAAAAATGACAAAAATGACAAAAATGACAAAAATGACAAAAATGACAAAAATGACAAAAATGACAAAAATGACAAAAATGACAAAAATGACAAAAATGACAAAAATGACAAAAATGACAAAAATGACAAAAATGACAAAAATGACAAAAATGACAAAAATGACAAAAATGACAAAAATGACAAAAATGACAAAAATGACAAAAATGACAAAAATGACAAAAATGACAAAAATGACAAAAATGACAAAAATGACAAAAATGACAAAAATGACAAAAATGACAAAAATGACAAAAATGACAAAAATGACAAAAATGACAAAAATGACAAAAATGACAAAAATGACAAAAATGACAAAAATGACAAAAATGACAAAAATGACAAAAATGACAAAAATGACAAAAATGACAAAAATGACAAAAATGACAAAAATGACAAAAATGACAAAAATGACAAAAATGACAAAAATGACAAAAATGACAAAAATGACAAAAATGACAAAAATGACAAAAATGACAAAAACGACAAAAATGACAAAAATGACAAAAATGACAATAATGACAAAAAATGACAAAAATGACAAAAATGACAAAAACGACAAAAATGACAAAAATGACAAAAATAACAAAAATGACAAAAATGACATCAAAAAACAAATTTCGAAAGTAGAATAATAGGACTGTTTTTTTTTAACTTGTGAGGTCATCGCGTGATTTTTGAAGTCGTTTAATAAAAATTTTCATTCAAATTTTTATCCAGTTTTATTTATTTCATTGAACTATTTTAAGAAGCACATCAAGCAACCAAAAGTCGCATATTTGCTTAAATGAAGGCTCTGGAAGTTACATTTTGGTGAAAAAGAAAAACAATTCTCCTAAAGTGAATTTTGTTTTAACTTGAAAGATACTTGATTTATTCTTGCAAATTCCCGCGAGGGAATTACATGTACGTTAGACCGCTGCAAGCTTTGTGTGAAAATTGCAAATTTAAAGATTTTTTTACCCCCCAAAATTTGCTTCAGCTTTTTTTTATTTCCAAAAACATCAATAGAAATTTTGAAAGCGACTCGTTCAGTCCTGAATTGGCGCAAAGAGTATTAATTTTGTATGGAAATTTTGATGGGATTGCAAAATTTTTCATTAAAAAATGCCAGAGAAATACTGAGAGTTCTATAAAATGTAGTTTAAATATTCTTTGAATTTTTCAGTACATTTCATGTTTACAAACCTCAAACCTTACTTTTAATCAAGAAAAGATATTCGCTGTTATGCATAAAAAAAATTGCAAAAAACTGCTTTGCATAACCATTGAATTTATTAATTACTCTGAGATAGCGA